>NC_142009.1:42832614-43139333 GCF_049901735.1 Notechis scutatus
GAGAATAATGTGACACATCCCTCCCGTAAGACTTAAAATAAATAGCTAGTCTGATGGAGATTGCAGCTTTATTTAGTCGTTATGAGTAAGGGTGATAATGTATACCCCGCCCTCTCCCTGAAATTGTGTTTGCATTGGCAGCCATGCATAATTCCAAATCCAGTGATTTAGATAATTCTTTCAATGAATTTCACCTTCCAGAGGTTTGCAGTTGATCTTTGTGCCTGACAGCTATTGTGCAGCTGCTGCATGAATGTGTTACTTGAGTCTTGCTTTCTGTCTATCTCTGTTAGAACTGGAAGGGGAGTAGCTGTTAAGCACATTCTCTACTAATAATGCCAACTTTCCTTTCAGCTGTTGGGTTTTAAGCTCTGGCAAATCTTAAATAGACAGCTTTATTCATTTTGCAAATTAAATAAAGAATGCGGGAAACTCCAATTTCCATTTATCAACTGAGCTAGTCTTTCCCAATTAATTTATCTCCCTGTTGCTAAATTTCTACTCCCAGAATCAGCTAGCATGGTTTTATTTTCAGTGTTTATGTGGATTCCAGCTGTTCTAGCCCCATTTGTCAGTTCAAGAAACCAAACATCAAGTAGCAGAAATTAACTTTAGGGAATATATAATTTGTGGGGTATTTGGATTTCTTTGAAATATGGGTAGTCAGAATGTAAGAGTTACATTTATTTAATAGCTTCTCATAGTTGAAAAGCTGCTGACTTAATTTGGATCATGGAAATCACAGAAGGGGGAGCCGTCACTCTCCTTTGGTTAAAGATCCTGTGCTCTAGCTTTAGAAAAATTGTTTCTAGTAAGTCTCTCCTCCCCTTCCTCCCCCGTGAGGTTTTATCCATTTATTGCTCATTTAGGGGCCCCATTTTTGGAAAACAGTGGAATATCAGAAAAATGATTTTGAATTGGACTGTGAGGCTTTTTTTCATGTTATTGTTTAAATCTCCATGCGTTGTAATTTTGTCTAGTTACTTATACCATTCTGTTTCCATTGTACCTTTAATGGCTTGATTGAAGTTTCTTTGTAGCATATTTCATTTCAATATTCACAGATTTTACCTCTTCAGAGATTATCTTTTAACTCTTAAAAAACTGAAATTAAAAAAGTGGACATTTGCCAATTTTCCATACTGATACTCAAGCCACAGGCTGAGTAACTATATCATGCTCTTCTTTTTTTTTAAACTATGAATTATTGAATAAATCACAGTGCCTAGGCTTACCCATAATGCAAGCCAAACAAATTTCAGTCTGATACATTCCTCTTCAGTATTTTTCTCTGTGGAATTCTTCATTTTTCCACAATTTTTGTCTCCCTACTAACAGTCCATCAGCATTTTGTGATCATGAAGCATGCTTAACCTTCACTAGCCTATTTCTGGAATTCTCACAAGCTTTTTTTCTTCCCCAGGACATTATTACTTTGGTAACCTTTATTTTGCGAATGGTAGTATTTTAACTACACGAGGACAGGCACTTAGAATTGAAACTGACGTTAGAATATATGATGTTAACCTCCACTGTCTACTGTCAAAATACCCTCAATATCTGTTGTTCAAGATGCTCTGTCTGGCTGTAGTTTCTCATACTAATAAGGACATCTTTTAATCCTCTTGCAAAGTACCAGTTGAAGCATATGTGGAAGGAAGTTAAACAGGAACTTATAATTGATTTGCAAGATGTCCCTTGATTCAGTGACACAATCAAACAAAAATGATGCTTCACTGAGTAGCTTGCACATTCAGCCACTGGTTTTTCAAAGTGTGATTTAGCTGTGGAAGGAACAAAAGAAAACTTGGAGCTCTTTAACAACAACATGTGGTTGTCTGCTTATCTGTTCCCCCTCAAGGTTGGGCTCTGTAAATGAGAAGGACCATAGGAAAGTATCCTTCATTACCCACATGTATGCTACACAGCACTTCTATGCCTGTTACAGTTTTGCATAGGTGAAGCAGGGCTGTAATTGAGCATCATACGCTGTACACTTAGATGTAAATATAGGCTTTGTCTAATCTTTCTTTGGGATCAGGGAACTTGTGTTTGGGACCTAATATTAAAATTTAGTTTGCTGCCAGTTCATTTGAGTGTCCTATATATCTAACTATCGGAGAAGCTATATGTAAAGAGGTAAAAAAAAAAAATCACACTTCAAGCCAAATGAGCACCTCAGCTACACAACTTCCAGTTATGCTCTACCTTAATCTAGCTCTACTTAAACCCCTTGCGTTTGTCCCTATTTCAGCTTTTTCCTTCACTTACTATTACATGGATAGGGATGGAGCTGCCTCTTTTGTATCTTATACAGCCCTTCTCAAGAGGGTGGGAAGCAACTAAATGATACATTCACTTCCTGGACACAAGTATTAAGCTGCTTTACAATTCATTATGTACATATGGTGTACTTTATTTTCAGTAGAGTATTACATAGTACGACAGTGTTGGATTTTGTACAGATGTCCCTGTATGTACAGAACAAAATAAAATGGATCTCTTGAAAAGATGATACACTGGACTGCACCTCATGGCCACATTTAGCTCTTTAGCCCATGTGTCACAATAGGTAGTGGGGAAGAGGAGAAAAAAACAGACTAAACACATATCCAAAACACTTTTTTCTTTTTCTGAGGATTAATAAAACAGCCTCATGGTCACCACCACTAAGCATTTATAACTAAGTACTATAGACAACTGGTGAATTATTTGCAGTTTATCAGATGAATTGATAGGTTCAGTGCTGGAGAAAGATGAGATAACTATTTAATCACTTTAAAGAAAGATAGTTTAAAGTAGATTAGCTCCAGCTTAGCTGTTTTCTTTGTAGGCAAGAAGCTCACTGGGACTCTTTATTTCCATTCTGGCTTAAAGCCATTTTGACTTTGTCTGTCTTGCAGTGTTCGTTGAACCATAGCCTGCCATTGCTCATCCGATATCTCATTGGCCCATGCAGGAATGCTCAGCATAGGGAGCTTGACTCCAGCCATGGTCCTTTTCACTAATTCCACATGTTCTACAATAAAAAAAAGGCAAAGAGTGAGAAATAATCCCCATCCTGGAGACTGTTCGTGTAGTTTCAATCTAAATGGATAAAGGAGCAACTCACCCACACTGTCAAGCAAACAAAAAATTTTCATACATATTTTACTATACATCAAACATATATGGTTCAAAAAAGCCACGCACCATCCTGAATGGAATGTTCTTCAGTTTAAAGTTCTGTCATTCAACATAAACTAGTATGAAAAACTTGGAAGGCCAGTGATCTTACACAAGGAGAAGATCAAAATAGCTAAATAACATACACAACCTGCCTGTGTTTCCCCAAAAATAAGACCTGGTCTAATATTAATTTTTGCTCCAAAAGAAGCATTAGGTTTTTTTTCAGGTGATGTCTTATTTCTTTCCATGTACAAAGACATGTCAAACAAGGCCCGTGGGCCGGATGGGCCCATATTTGGCCTGTGGGGCTGTCCCAGAGATAGCGAGGGACTGGCCCCGCTGTCCCGGCCTAGCTGGGTGCCCCTCCAGCATGTGCAAAGGAAGTAGCGAGCACATGGTGGCTGATGGTGTCTGGCACAATCTGGGGCTATGCAACCTGTGCAGCACAGGTGAGTCTGAATGCTGCAACTGCCGAGCTGGCCATCCAAGCAGGCAGAGGTGCGGGGGGGTGGGGGAGGAGGCATGCGATCCGACACCGCACAGCCGCCTGCCCACTCCATCTGTTTTTGCTTGTCCATGGCTGCAATGGGGCAGGTGGCCACATCATGCATCTGACAGGCCGGATCGTGTGCCTCCTCCCATGTGGGGTGGGGGTGGCACCACGCCTTGGCCCATGCGCTTCACCCTACCGTCCAATCTCTTTTTCCAGCTCTGCCACGCACACGGGATGAGCCTCCTGCTGCCCTACCTGCGACAGCCCCGGCAGATGAGAAGGGTGGAGAGCCCACATCTCCAGGAGGCATCTGGGACTCCCCTCCCTGCTCCGCCCTGGCCCTCACAGGCACCTACCAACACAAGCAACATTGAGCTGGCCTCCCCACCCCACTGAGGGCAAACACAATGCTGACGATCTTAACTGGGGCTCATTTTTGTGGTAGGGCTTATATTAAGATCCTGGAAAAATCATGCTAGGGGTTTCTGGTTTGGTTTTTATTTTGGGGGAAACGGTATTTACATACTGTTCTGAAAAATGTTTATAATCAGGCAATTGCCAAAGAATAATTTGAACAGCTGGAGATGAAGTGGCATAATAGTAGGATGCAAGACTATTTGCTTACGTTAAACCTCATTAAAGTTGGATTAGGATGACATACAAACCTATTATATGCCTGATTAAAGGCAAGGAAAAGGAATTCTTATCCTGCTAAAGGCTATGGCTTCCATAGGTCAGTAGTTTTATTTCCAAATCAAACAATAATAGATGGCAAGCCACTACAAAATTAGATGTGATAATATACACTGCATAGTGGCTTCACATATATCAATAAGGCATAGTTTATTACTGGACAACTACCGTGTTTCTCAGGCCGTCTTTTCGGGGTAACTTAATTACTGCCCCCCCGTGCACCCTTGCCTAGAGTGCCCTGCGGGCAGACATGCCTCGCCACCAGCCGCTCCTAATGGCCGATCGTGGTGGAGCGAGGAAGGCTCCCTACCCACAAGTGCCTTTGCTGCAGACCCAGGTATGGTGCTGGCTGCAAGCCGGGTCAGCGGATGCGCGGCGGCGGCATGGATGTCAGCCTCGGTGGCAGCGGGGCACTTTGTGCCGCTGCTGCTTTCTCCGCCGCCGTCGCTTTCCCTTCTGCCATCACCGTGGCTTATGCTGCATTCGGACTGCAGCCATTGGGCAAGATGCAGAGGCCGGAATCTGTGATGGACATCATGGTGTGGCGGTTGCAGAGCAGTGGCCCTTCCAGTGGGTGGAGGAACGGTTTGAGCGCATTCCTCTGCCAGCAATGTTTCAGCCGCTTCTCAGGCAGAGGAGCCGCCTCCGTAGCTTCCATGGTTCCTACCGGCGGTGGTGCCTCTCTCACCAGCGCCGTCTCCAACAACAGCGGCAGCAGCAGCAGGACAGATCCCGCTGCCAACGAGAACCACCTGCCCTCCCGCAGGGGCATCGCTTTGCTTGACGGCGGCTGCGTTGACGTCCTACAAGTCGGTGAGTCATTTGGGCTTTGGTTGGTGGAAGCGGCGGTGGGAGGGTGATGCCATCGTTTCTCTTCCCCCCCCCCACACATCTCGATTTGCTTCCTGTCCCAGAGCTTCAGGTCATGGTCTTGTCCCCTGTACGGTCGGGTGCTCTCCTCTTGCTCCAGCTGCCCGAACCGCCCCCGTGGACCTTTTCCCCCTCTTTAAGTTTTCTTTACTCTCATTCCCTCCGTCATTTCCCTAAGAATACAGACTGGCCGGGCAGCTTCCCCGGTAGTTTTAAAAAGGGAACCATCTATCCATTTTGCCCTTCGAGCAGAGGCAAACCTTCCAATCGAAGCATAAGAGAAAGGGAATCATCCTACAGACCCTTAGCACCAAGCTTCCCAGAGAATTCTCCCAAAGGATTCACCCCAAAGGAGGATTCACCCCCTTAAATGCACTCCCCACCTTCATCTCCTTGAAGGGCAGAAATAGGATGGAAATCCACCTCCTGGATTTCTCCTGGCAAATCCCAAAGACACTCTTCCCTCTCTCCCTCCCTCCTTCTTTCCCTGTCAAGCTTCCGAGAGGATTCTCCCAAAGGATTCATCCCAAAGTGCTCTGCCGAGGCTGACATCCACGCCACCACCGCATGCCTGCTGACCCGGCCTGTAGCCAGCACCATACCCAGGTCTGCAGCAAAGGCACCTGGTGGGGGTAGGGAGCCCTCCACACTCCGCCATGATCGGCCGTTAGAAGCAGTTGGTGGCGAGGCGTGGCTGCCCGTGGGCTGCTCCTAACGGCAATTTCCCCCCAACCCTTCCCCCCATTTTGTATGTTTTAAATAGGCCTACATTTTGGGGGAGGGGCTTAATTTCACCTCATGCCTAGAAAACATGCTGGGCCTTACTATTGGGGGGAGTATTGTTGGAGAAACATGGTCCAATTAACTATATTAACATACAATCCTACAAAGCACATGCAGAGTTCTTAGACCATCCTAAGCTAAAACCACACTATAGCTTAACGTGGAATATAAATCTATACACAAACATACCAATACTGTAAGATTAAGAAAGAAGAAATCAGTTTTATACATGGACTAGTTCTAGATTGATAAAATCTAAATTCAATCCAGAGAATTGAAGAGACAGATAGAGTAATAATCTTGGCTGGAGAGGAAAAAGTGCTAGGTGACACTGAAGAAGTAAGGACAGCAGCTTTTTATATGTATAGAGATGAAATAGTATAATGTGTCACATCTGCATTAAAAGTCTAAAATAAAGTTAGAAATATTATACAATCTTATCAGGACACAAAGTTGGAAGTTTTGTTATATTACCTGGATCCATGGGGATTGAGCTGTGACTGCTTTGAGCTACAAGTCTCTCATCATCCTCATTATCGCTTTCGATGGGTGGGTCAGGCAGATGTAGTCTCATTGCCTGCATATGATACACAGGGCCATTAAAATTAATCAAAATGTAAAGATACATGCATTAATTTTCTCCTGGTAGCATTACTTCCCATATAGGGTGTTTGAAACAAAACTGCCACCTGAAGTCGTTGATTGATGTCAAGAGCTGGTTCTGTGCTAGTTGCTGTTAATTCATGTGTTGTTGATCCCTGATCTGGTTCTTGGTTCAGTGGCTGGTATACATAGCCATTATTGATACCCTCTTCCTCCTCCTCCTCTGGTTCTTCACTACTCCATTCGCTAATAGGATCAAGAGTTCCATCAGATGGTTCTTGAAGCCCCAGGTCCTCATGCTCATTTGGACAGATCCTCTCTGGACCCATTCTCTGTAGAACTACTGTCTCTAAGGCCATGCAACTGGATCTGTACAGAAAAAAAGAAACTTGATCTCAGCACCTGGCATCACAAAAGTAGTGAATGTAAAGAAAATTGGGAAAGAGTGTAGAGAACCAAGACATGTCAAATTTTATAGCAGCAGATTCCATTATAAATTAACACATAATTATGCTTAAGTATTACATGGTATATTAGGTATTTAGCATTTTCAGAAACTCTGCTTCTGTCACTAGTGAAACTTTTATTTTGTTACCTATGACAATTTTACATATGCAATGCTATAATATTTAACCATTATTTATTTAATAAACTACTACAGGCAAGGTTCACATATGCCAATGCAAAACCAAATAAACCACAGCACACGATTGCAGCATCTAATAAAATCAATAGTCCTGCCAAATCTGTGATACTATTCTAAGCAAATTCTTGATCAGAGTATCAGTCAAAAGTTAGTTTTCAGTCAGTTAAAGTCATGTAATCATTACAGAAAATTTGTTAATATTTCAAATTTTAATTTATGAGAAAATAAGGACATGAATAAGAACAGAATAAAACCTGTCCTATTTACTATGGTAATTACAGTGGAACCTATGTCAAAATCTCTCAATATATTTTATTTTCCTATTCCACGTTAGAAAATAGGTGCAACTCGTCCTGTCAAAAAATGGTGAAAACCCCAAATAAAAGACACTGATCTGCATAATATTTTTAGAGCCTCAGCAGTAGACAGTAAAGCCAAAACAATTTAAAAATACATCTATATAAAATTATTGCATAAAATATCCTGCAAATTCAAAGCAGCAAATTTCCTAGTTACCATATAATTAGAAAATAGACTCTGTTCAATATTTTAATGTGCTAGAAGACATAATTAACTTTTCAGTTACATTAATACTTCTCCCCTTATACATGTTCCCAGAAGCCTTGTTTAGCGGACAAGGGTAGAACTAGACTAAAGCCTATTTCTAGCAGCAAATGGACATCCACAAGCACCATATTAAAAAAAAACACCCTACTCTCCCCACCCTCAGAATAAAGATGCTAGACCAGCATTTTACAATCAGTCTTCTTTCCCACAACTCATTCCTTTTAATACCACCCAAACCGATGGCAATTATTGCAGCTTATGGAGGTTTCTTTAACTACAGGCAGTGTGCAGTTATTTTGGGGGGGGTTTCTCGAATTTAGCTTAATTACTCCGAATTAATTGAGCAAAGAGCGAAAGCCCCGAGTCAAATCTATGGTACACAATTTTATACCTCTCTTTACTAGCTTTTTATCTTAATTGAAGAGTCTAGTCTACCTTTCAGGGTTGCTCTAGTCTAGATATTAAAATAAGGTCATACATGAGATAATATTTTGATGCTAAAAATTGCCCTCTATATTCCCATAACTACCATTTCCAACATCGCTTGCTCATCCCATTTTACCATGTACGAACGGGCGACATAAGTATTCCCTTGCACCTGCTAGGAAGAGCTGTCAGCAATCACCAGTACCACCGCTACAAAAATAGCCTATCCTCACCAAGATAAATTGCGCTCTCTTGCTAAAAGATCTTCCACGGCCTCAACCCCCGGAAGCGAGGCACATCCGGCCATTGAGAAAATCGTCATAGCTAAGCGCGGCTGGAGATTCGTAACTATGACGACGCGAGCCAACGCTGCCCTCTGAAGAGACTTGACAACGCCGTTCACCATGTCCAGCCGCGCCCTTCTCACGATTATGCCCTTTCTTTTTTCTTTTCTTATCTATAGCCTGCCAAAATGCTTCTGATAGGTGCTTTATGTGTGATCAATTCTGCAGAAAAGAAAAAGAAAATCATCCCCGTAAACGGGGCGAGATAGTCTGTATTAGAAACCCATGGCAAACTATTTCTCGAGATCACATTGAAAAGGTGAATTATTAGCTTCCCTTTTCCCTGATGAAAAACATAAGCCTTGTACTGCAAAACATACTGATTTCTTAAAGGCAGCATAGAGGGGAAGCTTTATGATTCAGCTGCTAGCTTTGGGGGCAGAAGTTGTGCATCAGATCAGATCACAAGATATGGTTGTTGGCTTATGATCATTTCAATAGGCTACATAAATTTCAAAGCATATTTGATTTGGAACACTATTATTGGGTATTATTCCTGTGACAATCTTATTTGTCACAAAAAAAGTACAAGTGGTTTATTTTTCAGCTATCTTAAAAGTATATATCTCTCAAAATAGTGACATAGTAAAAACACCTTGATGCAATAGTGACACAACAAAAATAAATTTTAAAAAATCCTAATTAATAAGATCCAGTCCAGATGTTAGTAAAATTAATGCAAAGCTGCTAAAGATCAAATTCTGAGCCCATGCTCAATAATATATGTATAATATTGTTACAGATTTGTCAATAAGGACAAATAACACCCCCACCCCCATACACAATTTGTTTCCATTCTTACTTAAAACAAAATTAAACCCGGTTAAAAAGTCAGCTTCTTTTTCATCAGTTCTTAACCATTATATTTGTACAACACATCCACTCCACTGCCTAATTTTGTGTAACTTATCCATATTAAAAGCCTAAAGTATAAATGTATACAATCATGGTGTATAAATGGGAAGGGATATATTACAAGTAATATAATCCAAAACCCTACATAGGAATCTATTAAAACTTCTTGGACAAAACAGTTGGCTGTCGCCTCCTCCTTTTTTAAAATATCAAGGGGAGGGTCCAACAGTTGTTTCAGCCTTAATTGTTCTTTTGCTCAACAATTTCATTGGTGATTAAAGATCATCTTCATTCAATTATGACAGTGAAAGAGCGATAAATTGGTGGATTTCCCATGTTTCCAAAGCGCACATCCGAGGAAACAGCTCCCCCATATATGCGCTTGAAATCTTTTCTCGCGCAACCTTACACTTCAAACGAGGCGCAAAAATAGAACACTACATTTCCCAAGCTGCCTTAGTGAGTGGGACAACCCCCGCGCTTACGCGCCGATGCTGAACACAGGCTGGGCCTGGATGAGGGAGAGGGAAAGAGAGAGATTGAGTCGCCTGAGGAGAAAACTGGACTTAGCCGGGTCGTTAGAGCGGGTATGACCCTTCGGGGCCGCAGGTCGGCCCCGCTTCCCTCTCTCCTGGGCAGGTAATGAGCGAGAATGAGTTCCTTCCGAGCCGCTGCCGAGAAGGACGCGGCATCCACCAGGGTTCTGCCGCGGGGCAGGTGGGCAAGATGCGCGTTGTGGGGCGCTGGGCTATGGAGGTGCAATCAAGAGATCGTAGCTGCGCTCGGCAGGATGTGAGGACGGCCGAATCCTCGCGGCCGTCAGGTACTGGGGATGGCGGTGGAGGCCCGCCTCCAGGGAAAAAAGAATGATACGCATGCCGATATAAAAGGGAGACCAGACAGCTGAGGGGTGTGACAGGACGGGCACCTTTTGTGAGTCTTAAAGGAGGCATCTTGGCCTTGTTTCCACACACACACCCGTCCCTTCCAGGTAGCCCGAACTGGAGCTCCCAGCGTGTGCCCTCGAGGGTCACATGTCCTGACTGAGGTGGAGTATCAAACATCCCCTCAAAAATCAAAGGTATGAAGTCGGAACGTCGGAATTATTTTACGAAATAGAATAACTCTAGGAAATACTTCATGCAAACAAACACGAATACCCGAATAAAATAATAATAAAAGAAATCACGATTTGCTGGCCAGTGATGTCAGCAAAAGGAGATGCCTGTTGTGAGGGAAATCTGTTGAGTGGAATCGATCAAGTTGATATACAGAGATATAAGGCCAGGTGTTTTTATGTTATTTTATTACAACAATCCCATAGATTTGCAGTAGAAAATGTTTTCTTTTTGGCACCTAACATTCCCAAACTGCCGCCTCCTCTTGATTTATGGGACATGTTTTCTTCTTTGTTTTATATTTTTTCCTTTTATTCCTCTGTTGGTTTCCCAAGGAGGACAGGCATAGGAAGTAACCTGAACTCCATTACCTATATTAGAAACTTGAGCTCCTTTATCTATGTGAATATGTAAACTTATGTTATTTATTACTTATGCATTAGTCTCTCCTTCCCTTCTGAGAGATATAATTATGAGAAAATCTTTTTTTATGTGATAGCATATGTTTAAAATGTTTAGTACATTCTCAGACCTGTTGTCTGCAAACCTTGATTTTTAAATATTCTTATTATTTTTCTGAATTTTGGGAATGGGCTACAATGAGAAAGCAATATATATGTAATGTCCGTATAACTGCAAATACAGTTGAGCAAATATAAAAATTGGTTCACAATTTGCAGTTTAAGAAAAACCAAATGATGCATATGTGAATTATAGTTATATTTCTAGCTGATGTCAAATAACATATCTAATATGAATATTTGCACTTCTTAATTTTTTTATTTAAATCAAAGCATAAATTAATTTCCATTTCCTATAAAAAAAAACAAAATCCAAGAACAGTATTTCGGATATCTTTGTTTTGCTGAAAGTAGAATTCCTTGAAAGACATTCTTCTAGAAAATATATTACTTTCATTAATTTGATCTGAGATTTCTTCTGTTCCATATAATCTGCTGTGGAGCTAATAATAACAATATATTTTTTGCTGTGTAGTAGTTTGATTTTAACTGGAACTTTTGATTATAGTATATTTGTATCTGGTTTTCTGTGCCGTCTGTTCTTATTGTGAGCTTTTATGATACATTGTTAAGGAAAACTGCAATATAGTTGAAGTGCCAAGCTATTCATCAGATCAGAGTGCTTTGCTGAGTTGATTTTGAATGAGAATTTGGGCAAAAAGGACTCTTAAAATAAAAGTAATGTTTCTTTAATAAGAAACCATATATATGTGTGTGTATACATTCACATCCACGCACATTTCCATTAAGAATTGTTGTTCAAAGTAATCAAGAATTTTTCATTAAGAAATTTCAGTATAGAAATATAGTATCAGTTGACATTAATATTTTATTGTGCTTTTTAAAATCTAAGTGAAATATTAATATATATTGCAAGTCCGTGTATGATATGCCACCTGAAAAATTAATAAATCAGTTGACTGTACATGTCTAATATACAAGTAGTTCTCATTTAATAATCATTCAACAACTGTTTGAATTTGTGACTCTGAGCAAAAGAGACTTACGACTGGTCCTTATAGTTGCAGCCACTGGAGGGTTCCCACAGTCATGTGACCTTGATTCAGGTGCTTAGCAACTGGCTTACAATCACAACATTCCAACATTCTGCAGTCACATGGTCACCATTTGTAACCTTCATTGCCAGCTTCTCAGAAGTCAAGGTAATGGGGAAACTGGCAGGGCATTGCAAATGGTGACCCTAGGATGCCACAACCATTTGGAATTCACCTAATCTAAGAATGCTTGAACTGCTTTTTCCAATCATGTCGCTTAGTGATGGAGTTCTCTCAGTTATCATTGGTAAGCAAAGACTGCCTGTAATAATGTACAGCAATCTCTGAAATATTGGGAATATTAATGCTGCTTTCTATTAAAGGTTACATGGGTCTCAGAAATATTGATTTTTGATCTACAGTATAAGAGTCAGTTCTACCTATTGAAGAAAAATAAGGGTTAGTAATTTGAGACATCAGTATGTTGCCCCTGACTAAATTATAAGATTGTGATATTTTGAAAATATATTAAAAAAAATATGCCAGAAGGAATAATGGTAGATAATTTGTACTTTGTGTACATACGGGCAGCATAATCTACAGCTGTCTCTTAAAGTTTTGCAACCTATAGCCTGGTTAAGCAAGATCATGATTATATTGGTAGGACCAGAGTGAAGCTGGGAGCTATTTTATGAGGTGAGGCAATGGCTTTAAATGGATTTAAACAAGTGCTTCTTTCTGTGTTTGTCTCATTCTGATGACAGAATGGCCATATAACAAAAGATAAGAGGCCAAGAAGGGATAAACCTATAGTCCAAGGCACGTTAGTATTATTTAAGGAAAATATTTGACTTGCAGTTATTAGTATTATATTTTTATCTGTCTTTTAAAAACATGTTTGGTCAGTTCATGATGGCAAACCTCTAAAAAATCCTGTGTGTTTTCCTTGAAAAAATAATCCTGTGAGGTTCATTAGGATCAGAGAGACTGACTGGTCCAAAGTCACCCAACTAGCTTTCATGCCTGAGGCTTAATATTCATCTGGTTTCTAGACTAGTACCTTAACTAATACATCAAACTGACTCTCTCTTCTCATTGGAAGCTAGAATAACTTTATGAGATAAGAAGTGGCTGGATAGATTTCGTGAAGGCAGCCTGTGAGCATAGCTTGCTGTAAACCTTTTGTTGTTGTTGTTAACTCAGCTTATATAAGTTGTAGTGTGTGCACTTTCCTTTCCTTTGCCTTTCTTCATCTGGCATTCTTACTGGGCTTTGACAGTTTCTGTTTCTTTATGGTATGTCATTTTAATGACATTTCACTAAAGGGAGACATTAAATCAGAAAAGAGGATTCAACACCTGTGATCTGTTGTCATAAAATCTGTCACTTTTCAACCAGTGGCAAAAGGAAAATAGAGGTATTTGCAAGGATGGAGCATCAGTAGTTAGAGATGCCACATGACAGGAGCTGATGTTAGATCTTACTTTGAATGCCATATTGGCAATATTTGGGGGGAAGTGAGGATAGATGGCTTTACATTGACAATTTTGTGATGCATTGGTTTCACTTTACAATATGAATGGGGATATAATAGCCAAACAGTCACAAGTCAGGTTATGCAATTTTTCAGATGCATTTTCAATATGAAAATGAGAAAAGTGTCCTATTTGATAGTGTTTTATAAAAGGAATTAGCTTAAGTAGTATATTAAAAAGTGAAAAACTATTGAGGGATCAGAGACCATACTGCAATCACACAATACTTTGAGGTTTGTAAGAGACTTTCTGCAAACCAGGGTTTCACTGAAAGAGAAGCTTTATTTTGTTGTTTGGATATTTAACTGTGAGAATGGGACTAGAAGGTCTCAAGAAAGTAAACTATTTTTATTCTTACATGAAGATCATCTAACTCTTTCCATAATGAGCCATGGTGGCACAGTGGTTAGAGTGCAATACTGGAGGCTTCTTCTGCTGACTGCTGGCTGCCTGCAATTTGGCAGTTCAAATCCCTCCAGGCTCAAGGTTGACTCAGCCTTCCATCCTTCCAAGGTGGGTAAAATGAGGACCCAAATTGTTTGGGGCAATATGCTGACTCTGTAAACTGCTTAGAGAACGCTGTAAAGCACTATAAAATGGTATACAAGTCTAAGTGCTATTGCTATAAGGACCCAAAATAATACCACAGATATTCTCAGAAGTCCTTCTTCTACTCACAATTAGCCTCATATTTTTCTTAAAAAGAAAAAAATGCAGCCATTTTGCTGCTGAATTTCGGAACACTATCTCTAAGAAAACTACAAATGTGGTGCTAAAGGTAACAAATCACTTGCTCTTGTTCTATATGGATATGCTAAAATATTGCAATAATTGTCCTTCCATAGTAGATTTCACAACATGTGAATGATTTTCATCAGTCACCTTAAAATTTAATAGAAATAAAAAAGAAGCATCCTATTCTTAGAACTGTATTATAGTACTCTTAATTCAAATATGTGTTGAGCACCCCCATGCTGTCTTTCGTGGTTATTTCACTAAAAAGGATATAGTAGATAAAAATAAAACAAATTAACCTTTATGATTGGTTAATGGTTTGGAGCAGGGGTGGGATTCTACCGGTTATGTCCACCTCTGTAGAACCGGTTGCTCTGAAGACATAGTTCTATGTCTACTGCTGTTCTATGTCTACTGCTGTTTTGGCCCACCCGCCCACCCGGGCTCTTACCTATCCTTTATTTCCTGCTTTTTCAACCTCAGCTGCTTTGTGCGGCACAGCTGTAGTTGAAAAAGCAGGAAAAAAGGGCTTTTCCAACCACTGTGCACCCGCATGCAGTGCTGCTCAGCTGTCTGGGAAGCTCAGCAGGTCGTAAATTGCACTCGCATGACTCACGCAACTCGCGCATGCACGCATGACGCAGAGCAACAGAACCGGTAGTTATACCGGTCGGATCCCATCCCTGGTTTGGAGTAGCTTCTTATGAGGTATATTACAATAGTTGGAGCTTTTATCTGGGAATAACAAAATATGAAATATGTAAAATCATATGTGGCATAGACAGGTGCTGGCAAACCTTTTGGGTTCAGCATGTTGAAAGTTCAGGTAATGCCTGATTCTGCTGGCCTGTAACCCTCTCCCCCTGAACAAAAGAAAAACATTTATAAAAATTTTTATTTATTTAAAAAATACAGTCGAATCAGTGGTGGGATTCAACTAATTTAACAACCGGTTCTTCCTAATGATCGGGTGGGCATGGCTTGGGGGAGTCATGTGACTGAATACACATGGCCAACTCGATGTCACTCATGTCAAGGTGGGGCGGCGCAGGCGGGCCAAAGCGGCGGTGGTGATGGCCGGAGCCTTAGGCTTACCTTTATGTAATAACAGCAATGGTGATTCTCCGATGCCTCTTCTCTTGCTGGGTCTTGCTGCCCAACAGTTAAGAGTTTTTCAAAAGATTTTTGCCGCAGGAAACCATGGGCGGCTACTTTTTGTCTTTGTTGGTGCAGCTGGGCATGACCCCACCCTGAGACACTGGCTTATAGCTGCCACCTCTTTTCTGGCGCGAGAGGCCTCCAGCTGCTACTCTTTTCCAGTACGAGGGAACTTCAGCCACCGCTCTTTTTCAGCATTAGGGGCCTCCAGCTGCTGGTCTATTTCAGCACAAGCAGCCTCTAGATGCCACCTCTTTGCAGGACTGAACCAAGGTGGCAGCTGCTGCCGCCTCGGTTCCAGCTGACAAAGAGGCAGCAGCTGGAGTCCCCTTGCACCAGCAAAGAGGTGGCAAGTAGAGGCCTTCACACCAGCAAAGAGGTGGTGGCTGGAGGCTGCTTGTGATGGCAAAGAGGAGATGGCTGGAGGCATCTCGCGCTGGCAAAGAGGCAGTGGTTGCCACCATGGTTCAGGCCAGCAAAGATGTGGTGCCTGGAGGCTGCTCATATCGGCAAAGAGGCGGCAGCTGGAGGCCCCTCGTGCCGGCAAAGTGGCAGTGGCTGCCAACTCTGTTTAGGCTGGTAAAGGGGCAGCAGCTGCCACCTCAGTTCGTGCCGGCAAAGAGGTGGTGGCTGGAGGCTGCTCGTGCCAGCAAAGAGGCAGCAGCTGGAGGCCGCTCGCACTGGCAGAGGCAAAGGAAGGCTCACCAGGCAGGCAGGTAGCTGGGGAGGGGCATAGTGGCAGGGCCAGCCAGTGGCACGATTAGCTAGTTCTCCGACCTGCACAAAATCTTAACAACCAGTTTGCCTGAACCGGTCTGAACTGGCTGCATTCCACCTCTGGGTCCAATTATGTGTAATCCACAGGATTTGCTCTGCATCACTTACCTTCAGGCTGTGTTCCCTTTCTTTTAACCAGCCTCTGTGGCTTACCCAAAGCAGCTCTGGGTCACATGAAGCCTTCATTTTTGAAGTGGTTTCAGATAATGTTCTAATTATCTAATTCTAATTATCGATAATGCAGCCTTTGCAGCTTCCAAAACTATGTGAAAGCATGCTCCATTCTTGCACAATTTTCAGAGAGTTTGGAGGGAATGCAAGAACATAACCTGCTTCTGCCACTTCTGGAGGTTGCGTGAGAACACACCCCATTCTCACGTGGCCTTCAGAGCCTCTAATAATTACTCATGAATGGGGCATACTTTGTCAAAGGTTGATTAATGCTGGTGTGTCATCCAAAACATTGTGACATGTCACGTTTGACATATGTGTCATAGCTTCGCCATAATTGGTTATACTACAGGTAAGAGAAGACGTATCTGGTGTACTACAGGTAAGAGAAGAAGAAATAACTTTTTCTACTAATAAATAAAAATCTAGAATTTATTGTTAGCAATTCAGCAGGCTACAGTATCAGTGTCAGCTAATAAGTGCAAAACTATTAACGTCTTCTGAATCACTAGTATGCCTTACATCAGGAGTATCAAACTCAAGGCCTGTGGGCTGGATATGGCCTACGGGGTGCTTAGATTTGGTCCACAGGGCTGCCTGGAAACAGCGAAGGACTGGCCCAGAGTGCCTCTGTGTCAGGATTCCGGCAGTTAGTCCAATTAAAACATGAGCCTTGACTTTCTAACAGTGAAAATGGAGCTCGGGAGGGTCACCTTTTTGCTAGCAAAGGGCTGCAGGAGGCTGTCACAGATGAAAACTAAGCCTGGCGGGATCACGTGGGGTCCCCTGAGCTCCATTTTCACAGGCAGAGTGCTAGCAAAACAAACTACCAGCAAAAGTGGATCCCTCCCAGCCCCTCCTGGGCCACCACAGGTGCCCCCAAAACGAGTGAGGTTGAGCTGGCCATACCCACCATGCCCCCACACACACCCCGAAGTCAAACACAACTGTGATGTGGCCCTCAATGTAATCAAGTTTGACACCACTGCCTTACATGGATACTTAACCATTGTGTGTCACAAAGCAGGATTAGATCTGCCTATAGCTTAACCCAAGAAGATTGTTCTGATTTTATGAGAGTGATAGCATAAAAGTAAGCCCAGGTTTGTTGTTTCTCAGGAGTCTTCTAGATGTTTACAACTTTTCTGCCTTAGTTTATAAGTGACTCATGCTAGCTAGCTATCAGTCCAGAATTGTTAGAACTGAAGCTCATCACAGATGGTTACTATTGGCTTCTATCCTGCTGTCTTGGAATAATTAGCCAAAAGAATAAATCAGAAGTCAGAAATGCAAAAAAGAACTGGATAGATTTACTTATGAATGTAATAGGGTGTTGGATTGTGCCTAAAATAGAACAGTCAGCATGGACTGCTTCAACCTGTCTGGATCTATTTTTAATATTCTAAACCATGTGGTAAAACCACAACCTTTCACGTTTTATATCTGGAAGAACTAAAGCCACGGCATGGTAGGGAATTTATATATCATTGCATAAATTTGAGAAATTAAGGTATTAGAAAAGTAGAGGTTTGTTACTGCTGCAAATTATTAATAATATCAAAATTGTTTATCCCTGCAGGTCTAAAATGAAACTGAGTTAATATTAATCACTAGAACTGAATATTTACAGCCAGACTGTTTAAGTTATGCAGAAGAAGTCAGACTGTTAACAACTCTTGACACACTTGTACTTTTCTATGTATTACTTTTATTTTGATTTCTTCTGTATCTTCTTGGAGTTAAAAAATTAATTTTAAAATGTTATGGTATCAAGTTTATTTTATTTGCTTTTACTTGTTTTGTAGAACTGGTTTTTTTTTGTGTTACAACTTTTATTGTCTATATTATCTATATCCCTATATACAAGATTTAGATTTTAAGGTCATTGAAAAAGGTTCCTACCATCTTAAACTTTTTAAAGCATAAAGAATATTGTTGTTACAATATGATCTGAGAAATATGCTGAGTACTTCAGGTTTGAATAACATTTTTAAATGTTGCAACAACTAAATTATGTTTTGGTGTATCATTTTGATTTGCATAGTTGAAAGCAGTTTTGGAAACTTTTCATACTCAATCCTAAGTATAATGTATACATTAATTTTTCAAACTTACTATGTAAGCAAACCTGATTATTTGTAATGTCACCTTCTCTCAGTTGCACATGTAATTGAGCATGGGCTATCTTTCAATTGAACATGTAATTGAACATAATATTACCATTTGTGTTCTGAGGTTGGCAAAATAATTTACTTAAATTGTTAACATTCCAAATAATTTGTAATATTAGGTCAGTACGGATATTATGATAAGTGTACATTTCCTGCTACTTTCCAGTTTTGATCAGGGGAGGCTGAACAAGCTTGGGATTGTCCTGTATGACCCTATGGCTTACATAGCTTTACATCTGCACATACCCATAATACTTTATCAAAACATGCATGACCACTCAACCCATTACAGCACAACCAACACAAGCTATAAATAGAATATCACTGCCATACATCAGAAACATTTCAGAAGCAACCAACAGATTATTGCAATCACACCCATAGTACACAAATCAACTAAAACCTCCAAAACATCTTAAATAAACTAAAAAACCCAGTAGTCCAGGAAGAAAAAAACAGGAATCATCTGTAACATACAGTATAAGAACAGTACTCTTTTCAAACTTGGACACTGTCCTCTTTGTAAAAAAATTACTAGCCTACATGGACAGATTACCTATCTAGAATCTCTAATCTGTACTCTCCAAGCAGAAATTAGGTGCCCAATCCAGCCATCTATTGAGCTGCCATGCTACCAGCCCCCACTACCAAAAAGATCCTACAGGAAAAGGGCAGTATGGACAACCATGGGATCTGGCAGGATGAGAGCTGTGGACCATAAACACAAAACTTTTGCTGTGTCCCAGCATAACAAATACAATGCCCTTGCTGACCTTAATAGGGACACTAAAGTGACAGGTCAAGATAGTTGTGATAATGATAACTTAAGTAAGCCGGGTATCATGGTCCTAGAAGAACTTTGGAAAGGAGAAAGTGTGAAGCAGGTATAATGCACCAGTCACACAAGAAGAGCAAGGCATCCAAAAAGAGAAGCCACCTTCTGGTTGGGGACTCAATTGCAAGGGATGTAAATTTAGGAAAGAATACTGAGGTTTTGAAAGAGGTCAGGTGTCTACCAGGTGCTACTGCCAGAGACAAGAAGCGTATTCTTAAGATAGTCAAGTATGCCAGCAAGGACTGTGATGTTGATGCTATTATACATCTTGGTACAAATGATCTGTCCCAGAAGGATGTACTTTCTTTCAGAAAGACTTCCAGAGCTTGGGGTATGAACTTAGTAATATGGACTGTAGGCTTATCTTTTCAGAGGTTCTACCAGTATACAAGGAACAAAAAGGAAAAGGGCAGCATGTAGCAGAGTTTAATGTGTGGCTAAAGGAGTGGTGTAAAAGGGAAGGCTTTGGTTTTATTAGTCATGATGTCTGTAGCTGGTCCAATGAAAAACTGTATAAAAGAGATGGTTTGCATCCATCAAAGAAAGGGACTGAGTTACTTGGCATTAAAATCACAGATTTCCTGGATAAACATTTTAACTGAACAGTGGGGACAGAGAATTAATGGATTCAGAACATCTCTGTCCCCAGCAACCTAAAACTAATAAGGATACCAGTGCATGCAAAATAGATGTTTGTGCAGGTAAGATTATCAACCTTGATGCCAACCAAAACCAAGAATTTAATAGTGAGTGCCATGCCATGTGCACTAATCAAACAGGTGGCAAGAAAGTAGGGACAGGCAGGCACAGCACAGGTGATGTATACAGTAAACACAGTGTCAAACATAAAGATCTCAAGTGCCTATATACAAATGCACAAAATCTGCGGAACAAACAAGGTGAACTCAAACTACGAATACATGAAGGTAAATATGATATAGTTGGAATAACAGAAACTTGGTGGGATGCAACTTACCAAATTTGCAGATGATACTAAGCTGGCAGGAATAGCTAACACCCAAGAAGATAGGCTCAAGATCCAGATGGATCTTGACAGACTAGAACACTGGGCCATATCTAATAAAATGAAATTCAATATAGAGAAAAGTAAAGTCCTACATTTAGGCAAGAAAAACCAAAAGTACACATATAGACTGGGTGAAACCAGGCTCAATAGCAGTAACTGTGAGAGGGATCTTGGAGTCTTAGTGGACAACCAGCTAAACGTGAGCCAGCAGTGTGCAGCAGCAGTCAAAAAAGCTAATGCAATCCTAAATCGTATTAACAGAGGGATACAATCAAGATCAAGGGAGGTACTAATACCACTCTATAAAGCCTTAGTAAGACCACACCTAGAGTACTGCATCCAGTTTTGGTCACTACATTATCACAAAGATGTTGAGACTCTAGAAAAAGTACAGAGAAGAGCAACCAGGATGATTAGGGGACTGGAGACTAAAACATACAATGAACAGTTGCAGAAACTGGGCTTGGCTAGTCTAGTAAAGAGAAGGACCAGGGGAGACATGATAGCGGTCTTCCAATATTTGAGGGGCTGCCACAGGGAGGAAGGGGTCAAGCTATTTTCTAAAGCGCCTGTAGGCAGACAAGGAATAATGGATGGAAACTGAACAAGGAGAGATTTAACCTGGAAATAAGGAGAAACTTTCTGACAGTGAGAACAATCAACCAATGGAACACCTTGTCCTCGGAAGTTGTGGGAGCGCCATCACTGGAGACTTTCAAGAAGAGATTGGATGCCATTTGTCAGAAATGGTGTAGGGTCTCCCGCTTGGGCGGGGGGTTGGACTAGATGACCTACGAGGTCCCTTCCAACTCTGATTATATGTTATCTGTTGTCTGTAACAGCCACTAGGTAGGATGCACAGGCATAAGAGTAGCAGAGGCATCCATGAACATCAATTATAGTCAGAAAACATGATTAAAAACTACTTAGACACATGGACAGACTAGAACATAATTTCAACTGGAAAACTTTGAGCATTCTAGATGAAGCTAAATCTAAAATCAGTAGGAAATTCCTGAAAGGTTGGCACTTAGATATGTTAGCCATCAACAGAGACATTTAGCCACCATTCAAAAGAGACAATAAAAAAGCTAGGCGAAAAACAAAAAGGCCACAACAAATCCTCTTCAGCATCAGACAAGTAGAAATTAACATCAGACAAACAATCAAGAAGAAAACAATGCCCTAATCAAGAAACTACTATGGAGAAAATAACACCCCAACACTACTGGCAAGACATGCTGCGGTATATAAACAGCCAGCAAATATCACATTGACTGATAGTTTTATTTTATTTATTTATTTATAAAATTGATAGATCATCCTTAAGAAATTATATGTGTGTGTGTATGTATGTATATGTATATATAATTACCTGTGGTTATAATAACTGCACATTTTTCTGATTGACTACATGTAGTCCTTGACACAACCATTTATGTAGTAACAGTTCAAAGTTACAAATGGCATGGTTATGTGATCAGAGTTTGGATGCTTGGCAATTGGTCATATTTGACCATTGCAGTGTCCTAAGGTTGTGTGGTCATCTTTTGTGATCTTCTGACAAATTCAATGAGGAAGCCCAATTCACTTAAAAACTGGATTACTAATTTAACAACTGCAGTGATTCACTTAACAACTGTGGCAAGAAAGATTGTAAAATGGAGCAAAATTCATTTAACCACTGTCTCAATTAGCAACAGAAATTTTGGGCTCAATTGTGGTCATAAGTCGAGAGCTACCTGTATTCAACTTGATTGATTATGTGTCTGAATGACTGAACAAAGAGGGGTGTGTGTATGTTTGTTTGTGTATTTGTGTGAAGCAGAGAAGATGGAAACTGGACAAACAAGGGAAAACAGGGACTGTATTTCACATGCATCTGAGCCAGATTTCCGTCATATTTTTGTGTTGCTTGTTATATGAGCAAATTGCTGTCTCACAAAATTGTCCGGTATGATACCAGTCATGGCAGAAACTGTCTATTAAATGGAAATTTAGCCCTTGATTTCTGTGACACACAAAGTTCTAATTAACAATTAAGGTTCAAAACTTAGAACAACTGGACAAGACCAGATAAACATTAGAATTTCCAAGGAGTTCAAATCATAAAAGACATAAAGATATGGATATGGATTCTAGCCTCTTATTGATCTCAGGAAGAAGCTGTTAGACTGGGAACTTCCAGAGTGTACCTGAGCACCATCAACAGTAATTAGCCTTGATTGATATGCTAGCTTGCTTGAGAGTAAAAACCATGAGAAGATGTCTTGATTTTTTTAGGGATTTTTTAAAGGATTTGTCTTGATTTGTTGCTGTTTTGAAACAATCTGGCTTCCCTTCTCTTTGGCTCTTGAAATATATTGCAGCTAGATGGTCAAATCTCTGGATTAGAATCATGCTGATGAGCATACAGTGTGATGGTCTTTGTCCCTTAAAGTGGATCTACCTGGTACCTCATCTGAATCTTCTATGGATGGAATCCACCTGAGAAGGCTTCTTGTCCCTCTCTCACACATGTGCACTATGTGATTAAAATGATTGTGCTGAATTCCTTAGGCCAGGGCTGTTAAACTCCCGGCCCGTGGGCCTGATGTGTCACGTGCTGGCCATACCCACGGCCAGTATAGTGAAGGGGGGGGAAGCCACGATACATCATGTGATGACGATGTGAGTTTGATACCCTGCCTTATGCTGTATTCTATTCAAAAATATAACTGAATTGTAGATAAGAGCTACAAGCTAAATATGCATTCTTTGTCCACTTCTAATACTTTTCATCATGATCCCTTTTGTATCTAATACTCCCCTTCATTTTTGTCTATGCTCCACACATAGCAGCATTCCAGGCACAGGGCAAATCACTTTTGGCAGAAATCTGAAGTACCATCTTGTAAAATTAGGTCAAATATAGCATGTAACCCTATGGGCAGAGGTTGCTTATCCCTGGGACAGCACTAGAGAATTTTAGGAAAGATATTTCTAGGCTCTAGTTGGGGGTGATTGAGATTATAGTGTTCAATCACCATATGAGTTGGGTCAATCCCTTTTACAAAGAGAAGATAAAGAAAACATTTTGATTTGAATATGATTTTTAAACTTGTTTTTATTTTTGCTCGTGTCCTTTCACAATTCCTATTTTATTATTAGTGCAATTTAAAAAAATCAGACTAGAGTTTTATGAGGTATGGAAAATGTATTTATGTTAAGAGAAGAGAAATAAGGTTTGATATGGAATATAATTGTAAATATATGTAAATGTTGACACAGTACTGTTAAAATGTAAATGCATATGCACTTTGAAAATAAATAAAATAAAATAAAAATAAATAAAAATAAAAGAATCAGACTAAATCTGTTTTAAAAGTAGGAAAATAATAATTGAAAAATAGATATTAGTGAAATTGCCCAAGTACTTCTCAATAGCAATTTTTAATAATTTAGTTTCAAAGTACACTTTTTCATAAGGATGCTATATGATGAAGAGGAATGATTCAAATTGCACTAAGAATACACTGATTAAAATGTTGTGATGAAAAGCTCATGAATTTATCTAATTCATCAGATTACCCCAGGGCCATCAACTTTGGTAGTACCCTAAGGGACAAAGCTAAAAATGTTCAAGGCAAATTGTATTAATTATGTGCAAACAAATTGGTGTTGTCTATTAGCAACCACATAGCTACATTAGACTTTCTCTAAGATGGTCTGTCCCGACCTGGTTCTCTATATCTTCAACAACTCATCCCATGGTCAGAGCTGGGAAGGTCATCATAGAATCAACCGGGTGCAGAAACCAATGCCATCCATGGCCTGGGTGTGTTAATCGCTTGCACATGCAGGCCTTACTGTTCAAGTGCGCTGCTCCCACCTGAATCCAGCCCTCTAGAGTTCACCGCGCCTGGGAAGAATGAAACCTCATTGTCCCACAGAGCACGCTTGCATGCAAATGGGGTATGCGTGCAAATGGACGCTTAGAGTGATCTTTGAAGGCAAGCCTGCTGCTGTGTCTCTGCTTTCTTCAGCTCGGACACAGTCGGGGCACTCCAACTGCTGGCAGCGGCAGTCATCTGAGCAGCCATGATTCCCCCTCTCCAGCCAGCCAGCACCACCTGACTTCCCTGCCTGACCAGTCAGCTGGCGCAAAGCCTTGTTGCTCTTCTCCTCCTCCTCCCCCCCGCCACTCAAGTGGCAGTGGGCTCTGTGGAATGAGCTCCCATTCCTCTCCCAGTGAGGTGAACTCCAGCGGGCTGGATGAGGGTGACAGGGGCCTGGCCCCGTAGTGCTTCCTTGTTCAGTTGAAGGGTTTGTTCCTGCCCTCAGACAGGCCATGGAATTGGAATCAGCCAGGCACAGGAACCAACACCATCCGTGGCCCAGGTGCGCTGCTCACTTGCGTGCACTGGCCTTACTGTTTGAAGGCAGAAACAAAGCTTTCAGCTGAGCGAGGATGCACTGCGGGGCCAGGCGCCTCGCATCCACATCCAGCCTGCTGGTGCTCACTGCACTGTGGGAGAAATAAGAGACCCTGTTGTCTCGTAGAGCCCGCCACCGCTTGAGTGGGAAAGGTGAGGAGAAGAACGGCAAGAGCCAGGGAGTAGTTCAGGCGGGGCTGGCTGGTTGGGGAGGGGGGGATCATGGCTGCTCAAGTGGCTCCTGCTGCCACTGCCACTGCCAGCAGCTTGGGTGCCCTGGCTGAAGCATGGATAGCTCTCTCTCTCTCATACACACAGAGAAGTTGGAGAGCTCTCTTGCTCTCTCTCTCTCTTGCTGCAGTGGCAGTGGTGGCGCTTCCGTACCTGGCCGGTGTTCAAGTAAGCCAGTGCAAGGTATGGGAGGCATCTCTGCACCTCCGCCTTACTTCATCCTCCACCACCCCCACTGCCTCACTTTGTGGCCGCTGCACCAGTGCATTGCTCAGCCTCCTGCTCCATTAAGCAAGGAGAAGAAGTGGTGAAGAACAAAGAAGACTGAAGCAAGGTAATGGGTGCTGCCCCACCCACCCCACCTTACCTGAGGGCCCTTCAGCTAGACCACCCATGCCAAACCCTCAATCCCCCCCACCCCAACCCCCAAAGGCAGCCACATCCCTTCACTAACGTGCTTTCCAGCTCTGTTCACCGCCACGCCATGCAGGGCAACTAAAGTAGTCGGTGGGATTACGGTAAAAAAAAAAGTTCAGACCTTCCAACTTCTCATTAAAAAAAAAAAAGATCTCGTGAGGTTGGAAGGTCTGAACTATTTTTTTTACTGAAATTCCACAAACTACTTTTGTTGCCCTGCACCACGGCGACATAGAACTGGGCCTGTGTGCATGTTGTGGACCAGGCCGAAATGATGCAAGCCAGCCCCTTACAGTTTCCAGAATAGCCATGCAGGTGGATCCAGCCTTGAATTTGACACCCCTGAGGTAGAGGGTTTGATGAAATGGTGTAATAAAAACAGCCTGATTTTAAATGTAGGAAAAGGAAAAGAAATCATTTTCAATTTCAGAAAAGGCAGGCACAGCCATACATCTCTGTGTATTAACAATTTGCCTGTGGAGATGGTTAGTACTGTCAAGTTTCTGGGTGTGCATCTGATGAGCAGGTTAGTTTGGTAGCTCACCTGTGAGACACCAGTGAGACACTGGTGAAGCGGGCACAGCACCACCTGCATTTTCTATGTCATAAAAGAAGAGCACATCTTCATTCACCCATCTTTACCACTTTTATAGAGGGAAATTGAAAGCATCCTGTCATATTACTGTGTGGTTTGGAAGTATTACTGTTTTGGACAGGAAGGCATAAAAGATTATCAAAAGTTCACTTCCTTCTATCCTGGACATGACATATAAGTGATGCCTGACCAGAGTCCACAATATTGTCAGGGATGCTATCTATACATCCTCTCCATGACTGGGTTGTCTTCGTTACATTCTGGGAGGAGTCTTCACAATATCCAAAGCAGAACAACTAGATTCTGTAATAGTTTTGTACCATATAATATCAGCCTTGTTAACTCTCAAGACACTTTTTTCTGCTATTAATTCAAAATGGAGATATATGGTATTCAGCTTTGTTCGGGTATTTTCCCACGTCATTATAGTTGTGCTTTTAAAGTTGTAGCAACGTTTCAGCAGAATCTCATCTGCCATCATCAGGCTTCTGTATAGCGTAGGCTAGCACCAAATTTAAAAGAGAAACGGCTGTGAAAGTCTGACTCACAGACAAACACTACACTATACAGAAGCCTGATGATGGCAGATGAGATTCTGCCGAAACGTTGCTACAACTTTAAAAGCACAAGTATAATGACGTGGGAAAATACCCGAACAAAGCTGAATACCATACATATAAATACCCCCTTCAGCTTTGTTCGGGTATTTTCCCACGTCATTATAGTTGTGCTTTTAAAGTTGTAGCAACGTTTCAGCAGAATCTCATCTGCCATCATCAGGCTTCTGTATAGTGTTCATCTGTGAGTCAGACTTTTACAGTGGTTTCAGATTTAAATTTGGGGCAGCCTATTGCTGTGCCAGAATGGTTTTTTCTTCATCCTGATTGGTTGGGAGTCTTGGTCTGTGTTTATTGGTCTCGGAGTTTGCTGTGTTCTGCTTGATTGGTGTCTCTAATATCTTCTGTCTGTTTTTTTGACTCTTTTTGTATCTTGATTGGCTGGCAGCATTGTGTTACTTTATTGGAGGTCTTTAGTGCAGCCTGGCTTCGGGTAAATGGACGGCTATCATTAGTTAGGAAGCTGGGTTTCATCTGGGTGCCTGGTTGGGATGTGTTTGAGCTGGAGGTATCAGGGGGGATCTGTTTGTGCCCAGGTGTTTGCCTGGCTTGTGGTGTGGAGATTTTTTTGTTTGTGAGTGCAGGCTTCCAAATGATTGACAGCCTGGTGGAATCATCTCTTCTGTTCATGCTTTCTGGTCTTTTTTCAATCTCTATGGCTTCTCTGATGATTCTGTGGCTGGAATTTTCTATAGTGGCTAGGGTTTTGGTGCCATTGAAGTTGATGCTATGACCTGTGGCTTCCATGTGTTGGACTAGTGAGGAAGTGTGTTCCAGCTTTTTGACTGCATTTTTGTGTTCATCCAGGCGGGTGCTTATTCTTCTATTGGTCTGTCCAATGTATGTGGCCGGGCATGATGCACAGGGGACTTCGTATATGCCTTGGTTTTCCAGGTCAATTTTGTCTTTGGGGTTTCTGAGGATGGCTGCTATTTTTCTGTTTGTTTTGAAGGCAGTCTTGATGTGGTGTCTGTATAGTATCTTACTAATTTTGTCTGTAGTGCCTCTTATGTAGGGCAGGACAGCTGTTCCATGGGTCTGTTCATCTTCTGGGTCTCTATTATGTCTCAGTGTGTTTTTGTGGATCAAGTTGGTGATTTTGCTTTTGTGGAAGCCGTTGGCTGTCAATATTTTAGTCAGGGTGCATAGTTCAGTCTTAATGTGTGTCTTGTCTGCCAGGCGTTTGGTTCTAGTAACCAGAAAGCATGAACAGAAGAGATGATTCCACCAGGCTGTCAATCATTTGGAAGCCTGCACTCACAAACAAAAAAATCTCCACACCACAAGCCAGGCAAACACCTGGGCACAAACAGATCCCCCCTGATACCTCCAGCTCAAACACATCCCAACCAGGCACCCAGATGAAACCCAGCTTCCTAACTGATAGCCGTCCATTTACCCGAAGCCAAGCTGCACTAAAGACCTCCAATAAAGTAACACAATGCTGCCAGCCAATCAAGATACAAAAAGAGCCAAAAAAACAGACAGAAGATATTAGAGACACCAATCAAGCAGAACACAGCAAACTCCGAGACCAATAAACACAGACCAAGACTCCCAACCAATCAGGATGAAGAAAAAACCATTCTGGCACAGCAATAGGCTGCCCCAAATTTAAATCTGAAACCACTGTAAAAGTCTGACTCACAGACGGACACAATACAGAAGCCTGATGATGGCAGATGAGATTCTGCTGAAACGTTGCTACAACTTTAAAAAGCACAACTATAATGACGTGGGAAAATACCGAACAAAGCTGAAGGCCATACATGTAAGTACCAGAAAACTTAAGAATATATATATATATATATATATATATATATATATATATATATATATATATATATATATATATATATATATATATATATATTCTCATGTATATGTATGTACATGTATGAGAATGGGTATGGATATTGGGGGGTGTTTGTGTGTGTTCTTTTTTGAGAGTGGGCATCAGAATTTAATTTTTTAATGTGTGCCAGTGTGTTTACAGAAAAAAGTGACAATAAAGGTTAACTTATAATCGTGTGATTATGGTTATATGTATGTTACCATTTTGGTATCAGTTACATATGTTTTTGATTATAGTTTGTGGTATATGCTGCTATCTTGGAGTGTAAATTATTTTTAACTGATCCCAGTATTAATGAAAGAAATGCATAATGTTCAAAACAATTGTTTAAAACCTTACTTTGTGTGACAAGTGCTGTATTTAGATTCAGACTGAATTTTAAACATTCTGGTTTTTTGTTTTTTTTAATCTGCAGATTTCTGTGGCTATGACCTAATATGATTGGCTAGCCTTATTGGCACTAAAATCTAATGCCTCTACCGATAACTTGGAAGGATTGAACACTCATAAAAGGGAATGTTACGGTGGACAGTTCATTTAGAAGGTGGGCCTCGAAGAGTAAACCACGCTGCTGTGGCTGTTGGACATAAAGTCTACTCTTTTGGTGGTTACTGTTCTGGTGAAGATTATGAGACTCTACGACAGATTGATGTTCATGTATTTAATGCAGGTAAGTTGATGAATGTTAAGGTTTAGAGAAACGGGATTTAATTATGCTTTATTTTAAAAAAAATCAAATGCATATGTTTATGTTTATTGAATGTTAATTGATTTTAATTTAATATGTCAGCAATCAAGCATAGATGAGGTTACTGATAATTTAAAAATGTTCAATTATGGGGATGAGACAGATGAATTTCTCATATTAAAATGTTACATGATTCCTTTTTAGTAAAATTATATATTTAGGGGAAGCATAGGTAAAACAATATCGTGTTTTGGAGAAAAATGGAAGTGCCAGGTTATTAGTATATTGCAGGAGACCATTTACTGATTTTTAATATTATTAAGTGTTTATTTGCCATATTTGAACTGTGTAATACATCAGCTTGTATCTCAAGAAAATCAAAGCTCTCCTTATTGTTTATTTAGTAAGAAATGTTAGATAAATTCATAAGGGAATCCTATGTAGTTTCCCATTATCTATATAATCCTGAGGTGCCAGTACTCTGCATATACCTTTTAGGTTATTTATTTAGTTATGGAATTTATTTGCCTCCCATCTCATGTCTAACCACTCTGGGGAGCTTACATCATAAAGATATTAAAACATTAAAATCAACAATTATAGAACACAGCGGATAAAACCATTAACAAATAAAGTAATTGATAGAATCCTAGCAACTGATAAGCTGGTCCAAAATTAGTTTGTACAGTATACTGAGTTTGTCATGTCTATGGTACAACTGCTGCTTAAAATGTGTGAAAAACTGACTGATATCATGGAAAACGCTACATGTGGTATGGGTACAACTAAGGATAGTAATTTAGTCCACCCTAACCCTAAATTGAAATGATGGAACATGTTATTTTCTATTGTTTCCCTCTATGCAGGTGGTTACCAGGAATTTTTATCACCCTTTTCCATTAACCAGTTTGGTCATTCTTACTTATACTATTATACTATTATACTATAATTATAAGTATAGTATGTGATATATTCTATAAGTATATATAAATATAATTATGGTATTCAGCTTTGTTCGGGTATTTTCCCACGTCATTATAGTTGTGCTTTTAAAGTTGTAGCTACAACTTTAAAAGCACAACTATAATGACGTGAAATACTCTACAAAGCTGAATACCATACATGTAATACCCGAAAACTTAAGAAAACAAATATAATTATATAAATATACAGTTATAGTAAAATTATATAGTGCAGTTTCTCTTTCTTATCTTAATGAATTATGATTTTTATTTTTGATTGATTGATTGATAGAACTTTCTGGGCTTTTTTCTAATAGTCTCACTGCGCTGGACCAAACTACCCCCAGTGTGGACAAACAGCAGGGACCATGTGAGAGAAGTTCCTTATATGAGATATGGGCATTCTGCGGTGCTGATTGATGACACTATCTACATCTGGGGAGGCCGTAATGATACTGAAGGAGCTTGCAATGTATTATATGCCTTTGACGTCAGTAAGTGGTGTTGTCTTGCTTCCATATAACTTTCACTATCACATGCTTGTAAAGGCAGAGAGGACAAACCTTTTGTGCCATTTATCTCTTATTGACATGATATTGATGGAGTAATGATGGCAGATAGCAATGGTCATGATATCAAACTGAGTAAGCCAAATGTGTTAATTATAAATGAAGAATTATTGTTAATAATTACTACTTTATTATGTTTTAAACTTTAATTGTATACTTTAAATATTTAAATTTTACATGTAAACACTTCTAAATTATACACCCAAGTTATCTCAATAAGTTGCCCACTAATAATAAATATTACATGTATTATTTCTAAATTACTCAAGTATTTAGGAACCATTTATTAATGTAATTACTTTCTATTCTACTTCATTTTTATTCTTAGTGTAAATCCAGCTTCATTAATATATTGTGGCAAGTAATGAACTGTATTCTTATCATTACTGAAATTACCTTTCCTTCTAAGTTAAAATCAGCTTCATTGATAATGAGGCTAATAGTAATAATAGATGATTATAAACTAATGAGATTGAAACTATTTGTGTTTAAACTCATTAGAAACCAATATTCTCTGTGTTTCTCTGTTGACTGCATAGTTGTCTCTTTAGCTTGGCACAGTAGAATTCTATGCCTCCAAAATGTTAAATGCCTCTTTTTGGAAGCTCTAACAAGTTGAGCTTTCTGTGAAGACAGCCTCAAGTACACTGGGTACAAATGGAGTAGCATGTGTTTGTGGAGGAAACGAATATGATGCAGTAGCTAATGCATTCTTTGTGTGTGTGTGTGTGTGTGTGTGTGTGTGTGTGTGTGTGTAGAAAAAGGATAGACAAAATGAGCAAATAAGATATATAAATTATACAATAGTAAAGTTGATGAACCCTTTTGAATTTTCAATATCTCTGCATAAATATGACTTAAATTATGATTTCTTCTCTACCCAAATCTTACAGCTAATTAAACCAATGAGCCAAAACATACTTGTTCATTTATTTATTGTGAAAAATGATCCAAAGATCCCATTGCTTAAAAGGTTAATTAGAGGCAGTTATGTAAATTCTTCATTAAATAATTGGGACTATTTTAGGACATACTGCTCTAAATAAAACAGACTTGGCCTACCAGGACAATAGGGTTCTCACCACAGAGATTATGAAGAAATTTCTGAAGACTTCTATAAATCTTGATGCTAAAAATATAGAAACATTACAAATCCATTTCTAAAATTCTGTAATGCCGTTGGTTCAGAAAGCAAAAGCATTGTGAACAGTTATAAATGCATTTATCCAAGAGTGATTTCCTATCATAATTACTCCTGACTTGATTAGAGTCAGCAGACATTATTTTATTATCAGAAAAGCACTGGTTCAAAATGGGATTCATAGGAGAAAAGGAAGGTAGAAACCGTAGCCTTAAGAGGAATATTCATGTTCACCTCAAATTTGCAAAAAAGGATTTAAATGATTCTTCAGATTTCTATAAAAATGTCATATGCATAAGTAGATGAATAAAAAGTGGAATTTGGGGGCACATAGGTATTATTTTGATTGATGGAACTCAAACACTGAATTCCTAATAAAATGGGCAGGCATAGATGTAGTAGTGTGTTTGGGGATATTTGGTTGCCTCAGGACCAGAGGTGGTATTCAGGAGATTCTGACCAGTTCTGGAGAACTGGTAGCAGAAATTTTGAGAAGCTCAGAGAACCGGCAAATACCACCTCTGACTGGAGATTTTACAGTATCCTTCCTCTGCCATGCCCACCATGTCACGCCCACAGAACTGGTAGTAAAAAAATGTGAATCCCACCACTGCTCAGGAGCTAGTCAATTTTTCATTATTGGCAGGAGCATGGATGATGTTTGGTATAAGAAAATTCTATAAGAAAAAACATTTAATCATCACTTAGATGAATCTGGTGCAAATGGGTCATGTAGCAAGACAGTGGTCTCAAACTTACAAGCAAGTCCAGAACAGAACAGATGAAGATAAACAAACTGAATATTTTGAAATAGTGAGACTAAACTCCAGATTTAACTTTCAGAACTATTATCAGAAGATCTGAAATGAGCAATTTATGGTGAAAAATTCATATGTTACTGAGTTAAAGATGTCATAGAGGAATGGGACAGAATTACATAGTGAAATAGGAGCTTGATAATCAAGTATAAGGAACATTTGATTGCAGTTTTTGTGACTAAAAAGTGGTACAGTAAGTCACTGAATGTAAGAGACAGCGTTATTTTTTTTCCCACACTGTCACAGATTGGATGACTTTATGAAATAAATAAAACAAGCTTCAAACTTTGGAGATATTTTTTGCACTTGGACTACTTGTCTGTATCAATAAGACTCAAGTGAAGCTCTGATAACATGAAAGTTCAGAAAAATCAAAAATATAGTAAATACTCACCCAAAGAAATAAAGTAACAAATTATCCGAGCAAATTGTCTTAAGAAACAAACAAGAAATTGTGTACCAAATTGATCTTAGCAGTTGGGTACATTGTCTAATATGAAAGAGGGGAAAAGTGGAGAAATATAAATAGAGCTCAGTTAGAAAACTGGAAAGACTCATCAGTTCCCACTATGGAAGAGTGAATGATAAAGGTGATTGAATTAGTGTTGGTGGCAAAATTGTTTTAACGAAAAGAATATGTCTAGTTTTGTTTCTACTTGGAAATCACTTCTGGACTTTCTGCTTAAAACTAAAAAAGAAACTTTGTTTTTAGATTTTGATTATTAGAATGAGTTTATGTTTATTATTTATTTTTATTTATTCAAATTTTTATGCCGCTCATTTCCCCTACCAAGTGACTCTGGGTGGCTTTGTAATGTTATAATTTTAGAAATGGCTTGAAATGTTGTGAAATATAAAGCAAAAGGTTGAGGGGTTTTTGTTTTTTTGTTTTGCATTCTACACACTAAAGAAAGTTGAGTCATTCTTTCCCTTCTTTTTGCATTTTTCTCATTTTTCTAACTTTTAATTCTATATTTTTATTTTTTAAGGAAATTTAATAAATAATGTATTAAAAAGAAAAGAATTCAGTTAGAAAAGTTGTGTGTAGTTCTTTTGTAAATGACTGTGGTATTGAGTTTACTGTAATGGGCTTCCATAACACATTTAATAAATAATAATAGTAACACTGAGAGTGCTAATACTTCTCTTCTACATTTTTGTAAGGAGCAGAAATAGCTCCATTATATATTATATTAGACAGATAATGTTCACAAGGAGTATTGCAAAGCAACATAGGAACTGTCACAGTTCAAAATCCTAGGCAGCCTTGTTCCTATCATCCCTGGAAAGCAAATGTAGTAAGCCTATTCTTCTTGAGGGAAAAGAAAAAGAAATCCCATATGAGTCACTTCAGGCCCTGAGCCTATTATGCAGGGCACTGTCCTTTGCTAGCTTACAAATGCCATCCAGATTAGATGTCACAGCTCTAATTTCGTCTGTTGCACTTGGTAAAAGTCCTTAGGGATAATACTCAACTGAATTTAGAAATCTAAATATGGTCAGCTTATGACAACAGTTGGGACCAGAATTTCTGTTACTAAGCAAGGCGATGGTTAAGTGAGTTGTTTCCAATTTTATGACTTTTTTGCCACAATTGTTAAGCGAATTATTGCAGTCGTTAAGTCAGTCATGCGGTCATTAAGCAAATCTGGCTTTCCTCATTGACTTTGCATGTCAGAAAATGGCTGTCACTGTTGCAAATGGTAATTACATGACCTTGAGATGCTGCAGTCATTGTAAATACATGCCAGTTGCCAAGCAACCAAATTTTGATTAGGAGAGGAGAGGAGAGGAGAGGAGAGGAGAGAAGAGAAGAGAAGAGAAGAGAAGAGAAGAGAAGAGAAGACCTTTATTGTCATTGCATTCTACAAATATAATGAAATTTGAAAGCTACTCCAGCACAGTGCTCCAAAGACCACAACACAATCACACTACAGAGTATTTAAAAATTAAAATAATAATAATAATAGTAATAATAATAATAATAATAATAATAATAATAATAATAATAATAATAATAATAATAATAATACCTAGTCTAAAACCTATTTAAAACATATATTAAGTTAGATTGTTGAAAAATGCCACTTTATACATAGAACTAAATCACAAATGTACTGTTTGATTCAAGACAATTATTGCCTTGGAAAAGAAACTGTTTTTCAGTCTATTAGTCCTCATTTTAAGACACCTATAACGTTTCCCTGATGGTAACAATTCGAAATATGAATGACCAGGATGAGAATGGTCTGTGGAGATTTTTAGTGCTCTAGGGAGGAGTCTGGTCTTCGCAATCTCTTCCAAAGAAAAAAGAGGGCAACCGATGATTTTTTGTGCTGTGTTTATAACTCTCTGGAGCATCTTCTTATCCACTACAGAACATCCAGCATACTATACCGTTACACAGTATGCCAAAATGCTCTTGATGGTAGAACAGTAAAAAGTAACCAGCAACTTCTCACCCAGACGACTTTTTCAGCAGCCTCAGAAAGTGCAGGCACTGTTGGGCCTTCTTTGCAGTGGCCATAATGTGGACCTACCAAGTAAGGTTGTCGGAAATATGAGTTCCTAGAAATTTAAAACTATGAACTCTTCCCACACAATCTCCATTGATATATAGTGGGAGAGGCTCTGCTTTGCATTGTCTGAAGTCTATAATCAATTATTTGGTCTTTTTGATGTTCAGAGCGAGGTTATGACCCTTGCACCACAAGACCAGTCTGAGAACCTCTGACCTATAGGCCGTCTCGTCTTCTTCTGATATGAGTCCCACCAATGTGGTGTCGTCTGCAAATTTTATTATAGAGTTAGTGGGATAAGATGGAGTAGAGTCATAGGTGTAGAGTGAATACAAAAGGGGGCTGAGCACACAACCCTGTGGAGAGCCAGTGCTGAGAGCAAGAGTAGAGGAAAAATAGCTGTCAATCCTAACAGTTTGGGATCTGTTAGTAAGAAAGTCCTTTATCCAACAGCATCAGGATGTTGGGTTTGTTGCAAATGCAAGGACCAGTTTTATTTTTTATTTATTTATTTGATTTGTCAATCACTTACAAGATAATAGGTATAAGTATAAACATGAGTAAGTATACAGGAAATAGGTACGAATAAATGGGGACAATAGGACAGGGACGGTAGGCACTGTTTTTCCAGTGCTGTTCCAATTTCAGACAGTCACTAAATGAATGGTTGTAAATTGCAGGCTACCTGCATATACTTGTATAGAACAAGATTTGGCTTCTCATTATGAACTTACATTGGGCTAGAGGACAAGTTTGTTGAATGGCTATGGTTGAAAGCCAAGTTATGAAAGACCTTTGTGGGATAGAGTTTTTATAGGACAGTCTGTTGCTGCATCCTGGATCAAGCCTAAAAACTGACTGCCAACTATGCTCAAGGACTCTCCAAGGATTATGTGTGCTCTTGAGGGGAGGGAAATGGGACTTTTCAGGATAGGTGTTGCCTTAAAATTTGCACACTTTTCATTGCTGTTATTCTTAGAAGTATATGCACAGGATACTTTTCATTGGTGGTGAAAAATACATCTTCATTTAGTCATTTCCCAAAAGGATTCAAACCTCCCTGTGAGATAGTTCGTAATGTTAATCTATGATAACATAATAATAAAGCCAATAACTAATGGATTTAGAGAATTTTTTATGAACTACTGTATAGGTTTGGCACATAACATTGTTTGGTATGCTTTATATAGAGTTTTCATGCAGAAAAAGATTGTATACTTTAATGATTTTCCCTCCAAGAGTTATGAATTTTTGTCACATATTCTTGAGCATGCCATTCTGTGACCACTAAATATAGTTGATATATCTCCACTTTTTTATTTTTATGTATTAGGCACACACAAGTGGTTTACTCCAAAAGTTTCTGGAATGGTTCCAGGAGCAAGGGATGGACATTCAGCATGTGTCTTGGGAAAGAGCATGTATATTTTTGGAGGATATGAGCAACTGGTAAGTTGTTTTAAAGTTTGTACCAATTATATGCAGATCTACTTGCTTTCAATATTTAAATACATCTGTGAAAAGTAAAGTCTGCTAAAGTTGCTGGTGATAGCCTTATGTTTACACCGTCTGAAAATAATGCTAAATTGCTATTAAAGTTAGAAATAAGACTCACTAAATACAGTAAGGTTTATTTCAAGATGTCCAGCTCTGAATAAAATATCCATATCTTGGCTTTGAGCTAAAATCTGTTTGTTAATATTTTTGCAGGCTGATCGTACTACTGAGAAACAGATGAATAACAATAATAACAGATAACTGGTTTATTTATTGACATTTCAGACATCTTTGTCTTTACTGTTCAGACTGTTTTAAATAAAGACTGTTAGGTCCTGTGGTTGTATCAAATATTAAGCCTATATCTATAAAATAACCTGTTGGACCTTTCTGGTGTTTCTGATGACTATATATGATGGATCATAGTTACAGCTAGGTTAGCAATAGCATTAAAATTAGAACCATTTTCAACGAATCTGCAGAATTAACCTGCAGAATGCTATGATGTCCTCTGAAGAAAACTGCAGAAACAAAGTAGTAATTTAGGATACGAATCTATAACTCCAAATACTTGGTCTTCTTTTATGGTAATTCTAAACTCCCCAAATTCATGGCAAGAACATCCAAATTGTATCTTTTAAAAGTTAGTACTGATTCCATTCAGAATATTTGGCTTGAGGTTTTGGGGAGTTGGGGGCTAACCTAGTGAGTTCCATTAAATTTGCATTGCTGAGAACAAGTTAGGTTCAGCTTTATTATTTTAAAAGGCAATTGATTTAGAGAAGGTGTTCAGAACCTTGGGTATTACTGACAATGAATTTAATATCCATTGTTTACTTTTGGTGTCTGTAGAATGGAGATAGTTTTATGATGACAACAGTGGTAAAGCCCACACAGCTTGTAATTCTGTATTCATTTTGAGATTTCGATAATCTAACCTCTGAACAGGTGCTTTGTTTTTTACCCACTTCTTATAGTTCCCTGAATATATTCTAATTCCACAGGGAAATCTTGAAGAATTAAATTCAAGAGTTTTCTTGTCTGGGAACAAGGTAACCAATATCTCTTTAGGAATCCTAGATTCAGTTCGCAAATTCTGTTTCGACAAGTCAAGTACTGCAGTTTAATCAATGCTTTTTCTTTCAGGCTGATTGTTTTTCAAATGACATCCATAAACTTGACAGTAGCAACATGATGTGGAGTTTGATCTGCACTAAGGTCAGTATATATGCAAAGAATGTATTTTTTTTCTCATTAAGTGATCCTATTTCTAGTTTAGCCTCTGTCTGCTATGGGTTAAAAATCAGTTGGATTATGAATACTCAGATCCCATACCCTTCTACTTCTTTTATTCCAAAAGTTAACTTTCCTTTGACTGCCTCTAACAAGATTTTTTTTTTTCAGGGCACACCAGCTCGATGGAGAGATTTCCATTCAGCCACAATAATTGGGACAAAGATGTATGTGTTTGGGGGAAGAGCAGATCGCTTTGGGCCATTCCATTCCAACAATGAGATTTACTGTAACCGAATCAAAGTATTTGACACAGACACAAACTCTTGGCTGGATTCTCCTCCCACTCCTCTTCTCCCTGAAGGCAGACGAAGCCATTCAGCATGTAAGCTGTAACACTCCATAAAATACATATCTAAGTGGTAGATCAAACAAATGTCTTCAGAAGGTCATATACTGTTCTGTGTTTTCTGTCTATATTTTTATGTCTTTCTATAATTAGTCATGTGTATCTGTTATGAGGGAAATGCCAAAAGCTCAACTGAGTTGAAAGAACAGTGAACAAGAAAAAAAAAAATCAGTTGCTTATCTTTCTGTCCATCGCTCCTGCTTTTGAAGTTATTCTGACCTGTCTTTTCTCTGATTCTACAGTTGGCTACAATGGAGAATTATATATATTTGGTGGCTATAATGCACGCCTGAACAGACACTTCCATGATCTTTGGAAATTTGATCCAGGTATTAAACTCGCTCCTTTCATTGGTACTTGATTGGCAGGAGATTTTAGAAATCTCTTTTATGATCAGAAGTATAATGATGTACTGAGCTGATTACAGGTAGTCCTCGACTTACTACCACAATTGCTATCAGAATTTATGTCGTAAGTCATTGTAACGTTATGACAATTTTATGGTGGTCATTAAGCAAATAACATGGTGGTTAAACAAATTATACACAAATCATTAAGCAACTCCAACATCCTCAATGGCTATTATTTGTCAGAAATCAGCCAAACATTGCAATCACGTGACTGCAGGCCTCTGCAACCAGTTGTAAATGCAAGATGGTTGCCAAACACACAAATTGCGATCTTGTAACTGTGAAGATGGTGCAATGGTCATAGCTGCAAGTGCAGTTGATAAGCCCAACACCATCATTACTTTGAACCATTGTTAAATGGTCATACGTCAAGGACTACCTGCATATGTTGTATAAAATAAATGGGAGCACATAAATGTAACTGGGGATTCCATCAATGTCAGTTGTTTATGATAAGTTTCTGGTGACCGGTTCAAATTATTAGCTGTTTTATCATTCATATATGGGTCTTATTCCACAGTTGCACTACTGTAGTGAAGTATGGCAACAGGGAATAACCATCTGCAGCAGGCCCTAAGGATTCTTTGAATGTGCAGAAGGGATGTTTAAAAATATCAAGGTTTTTTTTTTGTTAAATGATGTGATGTGTTTAAATGGAATTTGCACAGATGGAAATGTGATTCACAGCTCTTACTAGTTGAGTCTGTAATTAACTCAAAATTAGTTATAAAAAAATCATGTCTGAGAAAAACATAGGAAAAATATATATTGGGATGGATGCAACAGAAAATTGTGCGTCAACCTGAAGCTGCTATGGGTGTATTACTTGGAACCCTGACATTGTGTATGACAATTGTTGTGGATTTGAGGAGTGTTAAAACAGGATTGATATAAATGTGCAGATCCCAATTAGGCATTACAATGGCACACTGATTGTGCAGTGAACAAGATTGCTGATTGTTGGTTATTGTTTGTAGGGTGGTCAAAATAGGTAAGATGGCAATCACCGCATCACAATCAAAGTCAAAGGTGCAGTGTCAATATACATTGCTATGACTGATAGGAATCTAGGGCATATTGAATTTACTGGCTATACATTTTTATAGATTCTACTCCACTGCATCAAGGATATTTCTGAATGGGAATCAGAATTGTGGAGGTCTAGGCATGATCAGGCAACAATCTCATTTGCAGTGTGCTTTTGATGGATAAATTAGCTGTATGAATTATGGGAGTCTAGTTCTACATTAATAACTTTTTATATGTGATTGTTCTGTGGTGGCAGAGAGAAATCATCCATTCAGAAATTTAAGAAAGGGAGAAGGGGGATTCTAAATTTATTCAGAAAATATGTTCTTACTTGATAGTTTAATATTCCAGTAGTTCAGATTTTTGCAAGAATATATAGCTTCTTTCTTTTCTGAGGGTTGAAATCCAAAACCAAGCTGTTCAGTTGATTACTTTTTTCACATGATCTTACCCATCCTCACATTTTTCCTGACTATTTTAATCATGGAAATTTAGAAACATTCTTAAAAAGCTTTCTCAGTCTGAACAGACGGACCTAGCATGGGCCTCTGTAATTGTGTCAAATCTTTAAGATGTCTTTTCCTGTTTTTTAGGAGAAACATTGACCCTGTGTATTGATATTTAATGTATTAAATTGAATAGTATTTGGGAAATACAGTTTTGGTACCCTGCTTAGGCAGACATTCAATAAATTAAGGATGCATATACTACTACTTTTTAGCCTCAGTGGGTTGAATAAAAAGAAGGGCAAAAAGGTATTTTTCTGCTCTATGCATTCACTTTAAGTTCCTGAATTTTGTTCAGAAAAGCATATAGAAGCCCCTTGGATTCCCACCCCCTTCAGTGGCTGTTCCTGAAACTGACATTTCTCTTTTCCCACGTCCCAAGGCACATACACAGGAAAACCTGGAGAGAGAGACAGAACAGGAGGCAAGAAATTAAATATTCCTATTCTTCCCATTCTTTTCTCTCTTATGCATAGCTTTAATTTGCATAGCTTTAATTTGATGTGCTTAAGGAGAAGGAATGCAATGAAATGAATATTATCCTAAAAACGATGAATGTTGTTATTTAGGGATTGAGCCAGTAATTTCTAATTATAGCTGAGCCAGAAATCTGATTGGTACTTTAAGATCTTCCAGTATCAGTAAAAAAGCTCACAATGATTTATAATTCCAAAATATGTACCGTAACTTAATTATATCATAATGTTCTATTTTTTTCAGAGATTTTAATTCATAACAATCTCAGTACTACATATTAAACCCACTTAAAAATAATTGCATCAAAGAGGATAATTAACTGCCAAAAACTTAAAAAAATAAAACATTTAGCTTACTTTAACAGTAAACACCAAGCAAATATTGCTGAACTGAGAATTTTATAATTTAGGGGTGACTATGTAAAAGATAGTTATTATTTACTTTTTGAAGATATGTAAGAAGAGATACAACAATGGTAGAGTTAATATTTTTTCATTGTTTTTTTAATTAGGCATGATATAGGTGATTTAGTGTCCTTAAAGTAGAGTAATAACAATTGCATGAGCAGAACTGTTAGCTTTAAGGCATTAAAATCATTAAAATAATTTTGTTGGATTGTTAAAGTGTTTTTGATCCATTATCCTAAAACCCCATAGCCAAAATCTTTCATATCTCAATTATCCGCTTCTTGGAATAAATAGATTTTTCTGTTTCCTTTATTCTCCTTCCCTTGCCACATTCAAGAAATATCAAGAAAAAATAACAGTTATTTTCTTTTAATAATGAAATCAGTTGATGATTGGAGGCAAAATAAAGTACTAGCACCAACATGCTAGAGGGCCCCAAAAAAGTACCCAAAAAGAAAAAGGACAAGAAACGAACTGCAGCCCAAGGAAGACTGCTTAATGGTCATTGAATACTGTTTGTTTGCGGGGGGAATATCAGAAACATTAATACCTGATATATAGGGCTGGCCACCTGGTTCAGTAGGAACAGTTTAGCACTCTATTCAGGCCTTCCTTCTTTCCTTCTTTCCTTCCTCTTTCCTTCCCTCCTTCCCTGTACACTTTTGCAAGGAGGATTTCTAATTCAAATGTTTTATGAGAAGAAAAATGTTTTCCAAGAGTAGCATCTATAAAGCTGTTTTTCCTTTGAATTTGCATATTTCTTCCCTCAATTGAAGAGAGTAACAGGCTTGCTTCTCTGGCTTCTACATTTAATGTATTTACCAAGAGGTGGCACTGTATCTACATGTATTCTTCAAGAAACTATGTATTATAAGCTTATTTTTGAATGTTTTCAAAGAAGTTATGTGGATTCTTATTTACAAATTCTCTTTTACCCTGCAAAGCATTTGATGTTCCAAGGATCCTTATGTTGTAAAGATCTATCTAAAATGAATTCAGGGCTAAATGATGTGGAATCTTTGAACTGTGCTATCTGTGACTTCCCAAGAAAACTCAAAAGTGCTTGCAGTACTGTATTTGAAGATATGTAATACTGTGTTAGTTTACACCAGCTTCTAAGAAACTGAAGCTATGAAATCTGAATACATTTTCAAAAGGTATTTAGCCCATACCAAGTATACATTTGGGGGATTTTGTATATTGTTGAAACACAACTCCTAACCGAATTGTGCATCTATCAATAAACTCTTACCTATCATCAGAGAACTAAAGCTCACAAACATAAAATACTACAAGACCCTGTTTTCTGAGAAACTTACAAGGGATCTGGAATCTAGCTATCCTAAATTAAGTTCTTTTTATTAAGAAATGAGTAAGAAAACAGTGGAAGAAAAGATAAGATGCCTAAGCCATTGGTTTAGGTTCCATATAAGACATAAACTCTCTACAACTTGAGTTTGTCCCTTTGACTTATCTATAAATACCTTGCAATATTGGTATTTCACGGTCTATATGTTTTCTCCAGTCTCTTTTACCTGGAAGAAAATTGAACCCAAAGGGAAAGGGCCATGTCCTCGCCGTCGACAGTGCTGCTGTAGAATAGGAGACAAAATCATCCTCTTTGGGGGCACCAGGTAAATAATATTTCATGTTGCCTTTATTAATGTTCTGTTTCTTCTGTATATTTGAATAAAATGTTTCCTAGTCTTAAATAATGTAAAATTTGGGGGGGGGGGGGGTGTTTCTATGAAGACAAAAAAAAAACCCAACCTGAATCATATAAACATTATTAATCATTCTAAAGCCTCTATCCAATCTCTATCATACAATGGTTCTGAACCCTAGATATCCTAATGCATTCAAACTTCTAAGTCAATATATATATATATATTTGAACCAGTTGTTCCTAACTTCATATCCTCCAGTTATTTTACACTGTATTTCCCATCTCGGATGTAAACAGTAGTTGTGAGGATCAAGAGTACATTCCATTTAGGAAGACTGTTTCCTGATGATTTCAAGAACCCCAGATGTCATTTTCAGTAGCTAATTCTTTGTGAAATAATAATCGTTCAAATACCTCTGGGATACAGTATATCAGATGGTATTAAAATGTCACTGAGATTGAGTGATGAAATAGCTACTGGTACCTATCCTAAAATGCCATGATTTATACACAAACTGAATATTTTAAATATATATATATTTAGACATAGCTTCATTCTGTTAATCAAGTTCTTTGTAATCATTTGCTTTTTACTCTGCCATCCTGTAGCACACATTGTCTTGCTTTTATTTGGGGCAATATTGGTGGGAGAGAAGGGAAAGATTTCGCCCCCCCCCCCCCCAAAGTACATCAGGGCACAATATTTTACTCGTCCTACTGCTAGAACTAAAATATGAATGTCACACTAGGGGTGAACTACAGTATTTAAAATAATTTGATTATCTTTTCTTTTGAAGTAGTGTCCATAGCTTGTCTTGAGTAATTTCTTAGGCAAATAGGCAGTTTCTTCAAGATGGTCTTCCTGTGTTTAGCTCGCAACTTAACCTTTTAAATGTCTCTTCTTTCTTGAATTTTACTGAAAATGTTAAGTGATTCCAAGTCATTCGACATACTCTGAATAAGATAATGGGCTCTCATATAGAGTACATGCTTGATGCGGCTCCTACATCAGCGAACACATTCTTTCCTACATTGTGGACTGATTTTAAAAGTTGGATTAGCATTTCTGGTTCTGTGCTAAGATATTTAAAGTAAAGCAAATAACTGTTATTTGCTTGTGACTGCTCTGTTTTTCTATTACTTTTTTCCCTCCTTGCCTTATCACACATCCCAGATCCTAAATTCAAACAAATCCTTGCTTAGAACTGTTTTAAGCTGTTTATTTGATTTCTATAGCTGCCTATCTCATTAAGACTAGTAGGGAAAAAAAACCAAGCAATCTTTGACAAACCCAGTCTTAATCCAATTTAGTGAGTTTCTGGTTATTTATTGCATGACAACTGTTTAAAAACAAATGAAAGATCTTGATATTTCCAATTTATATAAGGAGCGTGCTCTAAATCCTTCATAAACTGTCCAGTCTCTGGGTTTATCATTCTGTCCTCCCATACCAAGAAACCATCTAAGTGCATATGTGTTTCTGTTTTTATAACATATCTTCTGTTGTTCAGTTAGAAATAGAATTGATTGGCTTATGGTTTTCTAATATTATTTTACAGTTTTGAGTTAATAGAATGTCAATTTTAGGTTGATGTGTATGTGGATTGAGAGCTGGAAATGGAATGAAAATAATGCTGTATGGAAGAACCCAGGACGTGGGCCAGAATTTTTTTACCCCATTTTTTTCTTTGTATTTCAAAAAACAATGATCCTTTCAAATGAAATTCTAATTTTTTTCTAATGTTTTTTTATTTTATTTTATTTAAAATACAGTATGTTTATAGCTGCCCATCTTCAACTCTGGGCAGCTTTCAATCAAACAAAAAATATACTGCCATTTTCTAAATTATTAACTTCAGAAATTTTCTTTTGCAAATTTAGAGATGAAGGTATTTCATAATATTTAGCTGCAAAATGAGATATAACATTTTGAGTTGTATCCAATAATGTGAGCTGTTCTTTAGATTGGTACATTGGTTTAATAATAATAATAATAGTTGTTGTTGTTATTATTATTATTATTATTTCATACTTGTACATTGTTAATACTTGCAACTCATCGGGGTTTACACTAAGCCATTTAAATAATAGAATGTAATTGAAACCATAAATAATAACATAAAATGTATGCTTACTCTGAAAGAATAAGCAAGTACAAATACTGTACATTGCTGCAGCTACCAAGCAACACTAATTCTTGAATACCCTGCAGAAAAGTTTTGCTTTGCCAACTTTGGAAAGGGATTTGCATCAAGCCATTGTTCAAGGGGAAGGCTATTCCACAAGGTCAGGTTCGCCAAAGAGAAGCACCTTCTCTCTCCCTACCCCCCTCTCATTTCTTACCCTTTGTGTCTGGAGAACACTCAGCATCCCCTATCAGAAAAACATATACAGGATGGGTCATTCCTATCTCATTTCTAAGCCATTTTGGTATGCTTATAAACCACGCAGAGTCACATAAGTGTAATTGGCGGTATAAAAATTTGGCAAATATATAAGAAAGGAGAAGGGGTCTAAATGCCAAAAACGGCATTTGCAATCCACCCCAGAAACTATTAGCCAATGCAACACCTGCAATATATCTATATCAGTCCATGGCTATAAAGGTTCTTACTGTCAGCATATGGGAACTATATTCTGCACAATTTGCAGCTTGTAAGTAATATGCCAAGCAGCAATTGCATGTCAAGGGCATTGTGGTAGTCTTCCCGCGGGGTGATTTATTTATTTATACATTTTACTGGCTGCCCATCTTACCTCAGAATAAGTCTGAGCAGCTTATATTCATAAATTTCTGTTGCCAGAAATTCTTATTTCAAGGAGGAAGGCAGCTGGCAAACTAGCCAAAACTAGCTATTTTTCAACCTTGTACTTGGACTTAATTTTCATAAATGTTAACCATACATATACCTCATGGAGCATTTCCTGTTAATAGATAATAGCAGTACACTTTTAAAATTTTGTCCAGTATGCCATCAGCATAGCTTGAATCTACTTCTATGCCATACACATTCATGCTATCCTATCCAGTCTAGGATCTCAAACCTAAAGAGTATCTTGCAATCCAGTGTAAGTAGATGTTGCCTTTACCCATCCACTGGGGCAGGGGTCTGCACCATTTGGACCCATTTCCCACAGAAAGCAAAATACTGGGAGGCACAAAACCTGGGTGGGCATGACCAACACGACATCACTCATTCCCACCCAATCACATGACACACACCCCAGCCACATCTACCCAGGTTTTGTGGCTCCCAGTATTTTCTTTTCTTTTCTTTTTCATTCTCTCTCTCTCTCTCTCTTTCTCTTTCTGTCTCATCTCTTTATCCCACCGTCTGTCTGTCTGTCTGTCTGTCTGTCCATCCATCCATCCATCCATCCATCCATCCATCCATCCATCCATCCATCCATCCATCCATCCATCCATCCATCCATCCATCTATCTATCTATCTATCTATCTATCTATCTATCTATCTATCTATCTATCTATCTATCTGTGTTCTCCTGACCAGCTTCACATCTCATGTGAATCCAGCCACTTGGGCGTGGAGGGGGAATGAAGGCTGGCAGGCAAAGCCATGTGTTGGAGATCAACGCAAAATAAGGCAACTCCAACCCAGATCCTGTTGGGAAGACACGCCCCCTTCCTTCTCCCTATCTCCCCTCTCTCGGAGGTGGCCAGCAAGCAAACAAATGTGGCACACTGGCTGGGAGGTGGAAGCGCGGAGCCCCACCTCTGGCCAGTGATAGTGAAGCAGGCAGGGTGTGCACCTTCCCTGCTGCTGCCATCACGCTGGCGCTGGCCAACCTCTATATGAAGGCTCCGCCAGGGGACTCTTGTGGCCACTGTGTCTTGTAGGGAGCCCTGGTGGGGTCTCCTCACTCAGCCCCAAGAAGGCTCTGGCTGCCGGCATCACCGTGTTCCCTGCCAGCTGGCAAGGCAGCAGCAGACCGCTTCCTGGGTGGGCAGAGGCCAGCAGGTGGACACCTGCCTTCACCTGCTCCGGGAGGTACGGCAGGCACCCCGCCATCCAGCTCAGCCATCTGGATGGAAGCGGGCTCCATGGCAGGTGGGACAGAGCTGGGAGGGACATGCAAACCGAACATTTAGAGTTGCACTTGGCAGAGTTTGCAAGCAGGCTCGGTGGGGCCACTTAGTGGGGAGACCTCGGCCCGTTTAGTTCGCTTGAGCACAGGTTGGGAATGCAGAAGGAAATACATGCCTCTTGATGTTCAACCCTCAAAGACTCCTTTGTATCCCAGAATTGTGCTCTCTCTCCCCCCGCTTTCTTTCTCTCCTCCCTCCCTCCCTCCTCTCTCTTTCTTCCACCTTCCTTTCTCTCTCTCTCTCTCTCTCTCTCTCTCTCTCTCTCTCTCTCTGATTCTGATTATTCTGGTGCTTCATCTCTTGGGTGCTTCTTCAGGCCATTATTGGTGATGCACATACCTCGGTCGCTCTGGGAAACGTATGAACTGCTCTCTGTCCCTTACTTTCTCAGGCCAGGTGAGGAGTGACAGGGAGGGGAGGGCAAAGGGCAGGGCCAGTCAGTGGTGGGATCACCTGACAGGGAGCCCAGCAGAGGGACAAAAGAGCCCCATGCAGCTCGGGAGCTGCGGGTTGCCGATACCCATACTAGGGGATGGAACACGGTGTTCTGAATCATACTTAAGAATACCTACACAAATAGAGAAAATCTCTACTTCATAAAAGTAAAATGCAAAATGCAGCATACATTTCCCCCCCACTCACTCTATATTTTTCTTTTACCCCTTTCTTTAGAATACCTCTTAGTACTTCATTCTAATCTGGCAGGAGGAAAACATTAACTCCTGGAAAAAGTCAGGGCCATTTTCAAAATACAAATGGGCAATGAAGATAAAGATATGTAGGAAAGGGAAGGTGGTGTTAAATTGCTAAAAAAGCTATGTGGGCTGCAGGGTACTTATAGGTAATATAAACAGTAGATATCTGTATTCTTGTCTTATTTCCTGTGTTGACATTTTTCTCTTTTTGGTGAATGCTATTGCTTGCCTTGAGCTTTTCACACAACTTGCACATTCCCCTTTAAGTAATAGGTTTCAGTCCAGCTCTAATGGAACCAATGAGTCTCATTCCAGCCTTATTAAATGATATTTATGTGTGGTAGTGGTATAAGATGTTGCTTTTCAAATACAGGTAATCCTCAACTTACAAAATCCATTTAATGACTGTTCAAAGTTACAACAGCACTGAAAAATGGAACTTATGACCATCTGTTACAGCATCCCCATGGTCACGTCATCAAATTTCAGATGCTTGGCAACTGATTCATATTTATGACTGTTGCTATGTTCCAAGATCACATGATCTGTTTTTGTGACCTTCTGACAAGCAAAGTCAATGGAGAAGCCAGATTCACTTAACAACAAGGTTACTAACTTACCAACTGCAGTGATTCACTTAACAACTGTGGTAAGAAAGTTCATAAAATGGGGCAAAAGCTGTCTCATTTAAAAACATAAATTTTGGGGTCAATTGTGGTCATAAGTTGAGGACTACCTATATACACATAGGTGGTTTAAAAAAAACCTCTAAGGAAATAATTAACGATCTACTTATAGCAGGATCTTGGCAAAATTTATTATTTTTCAAATTTTGTTTGCTGCAGGTTTTAGTTTCATCTCTCAGAATTTGTTGAGGAGGGGAGTATTTTTATTCTTTTCTAAAGAAAAGATGAACAGTTATTTCCACACTTACATCAGGCAGTATTATTTAATCTAGGAAAGAACATTGGGTCACAAAAGAAAGTTTTACTCTCACCTCAGATTTTATATAAGGGTGCCAAGACAAAAAGCAGGAGCTAAGTTTATTAAGGACAGCAGCAGTTGTTACAGTGCTTTGCATATATTATATATGCTATATGTAATGTAAACATAACAACATGTTCTGTCTCACCTGTGACCACGAGGTGAGAGTCCAAGCCTCCAAAAGAATATAAATAAACAGACAGGACCAGGAACGACAGAGTTAAATTCCTTTGACTGGAGAAGTTCCTTGGCAGAAGCTGCCTGCCAAGTCGGATAACAAACAAGACCATAAATCAAGAAGCAAATGCCCCACGGAGAGTTTGTTCAAGCTGCTATCACGAATAAACAAATTGTCCTGAACAGAAATTCAGAGCTAACACGCCCTCTTTTATGTCCTGAGGGGCGTGTCCGTCTCTCAAATCAGTTCCTGATTTGACATTTCCTTTTACATTGAATTTCACGCTTCTGCCTGCGTCTTTGCCTTGCATCCAACCAGCATTCCTTGGCTTGATCCTCAGCCAAGGACTCCGGCACGCTGTCCTGATTATCTGCCAACACCTGAGGCACAACCAGGGAGGAAGGTCCCGGGGAGGGAGATGATTCCGAAACTTCCAGCAAGGCAGGCTCAAAACTCAAGGCCAAATCCTCCTCTTCCTCATTACTCGAGTCTGTGTCTTCTAACAGAGCAGGCTCAAGCCTCCGAGTCACAACACTAACATATTATTTATAGTGCCTTTCACTATTCTCCATATTAGATACATGAATTAATAAGTGCCCATTGCAGTCATGAATTGTTGTTAGTTGCGAAGTTGTGTCCGCCCATCACGACCCCATGGACAACGTTCCTCCAGGCTTTCCTGTCTTCTACTATCGTTTGGAGTCCATTTAAGCTCATGCTTCAGTGACTCCATCCAGCCACCTCGTTCTCTGTCACCCGCTTCTTCTTTTGCCCTCAATCTTTCCCAGCATTAGGCTCTTCTCCAGTGAGTCCTTCCTTCTCATTGAGTTTTATCTTCAGGATCCAGCCTTCTAAAGAGCAGTCAGGGTGGATCTCCTCTAGGGCTGACCAGTTTGATCGCCTTGCAGTCCAAGGGACTCGCAGGAGTCTTCTCCAGCACCATTCTTTGGCACTCAGCCTTTCTTATGGTCCAACTTTCACAGCCATACCTTGCAACTGGGAAAACCATAGCCTTGACTATACGCACTTTTGTTGGCAGGGTGATGTCTCTGCTTTTTAGTATGCTGTCTAGATTTCCCATGGCTTTCTTCCCCAGGAGCAAGCATCTTTTAATTTCTTGGCTGTAGTCCCCATCTGTGGTGATCTTGGAGCCCAGGAAAATAAAATCTGTCACTACCTCCATTTCTTCACCATCTATTTGCTAGGAATTGAGAGGGCTGAATGCCATGATCTTAATGTTGAGTTTCAAGACAACGTTTGCACTCTCCTTCTTCACCCGCATCAAGAGGCTGTTTAGTTCCTCTTCACTTTCTACCATTAGAGTGGTATCATCTGCATATCTAAGGTTGCTGATATTTTTCCTGACAATCTTAATTCCAACTTTTGATGTCATGAATAGCATTCCATAAAGTGACACTGAAGAACAATATTTTCCAAGAACAAAATGTTGAGGCTTGAACAGACAACTGTTTTCTGATTCTAGAATTACATACATATCTACTATATTATAAACAATTTAGAAAGCCTCAATCAAGAAACACTTCAGGTTGCATAAGTGTAACAATAATTGTAATCTGCAGTTATAAAACAGAATCCTACCTGAAAAACAGAATTACTTTTGTCTTTATAACCAAATTTATATTTAATTGAAACATCTAACTTGATAGAAGCCTAGAATTAGGAGATTTATTAGTGGTGATATAAGTCAGGTGAAGTGATCAAGATACTTAAAACTGGAAAATTTGTGAATGCAACAATACTTTCCTTGCATGTTACTGACCAGTGCATTTAAACCTATATTCTAAGAGACGAATGTAATAGCTGCGTTCATTAGAAATTAAATTTTCTAAAATAATCTGTTTGCCTGAAACTTTTAAAATATTTTAAGCAATTAAAAATAATAAAACACTTGTTGCCTAACACTTAATCATCTGAAGCTAAATTTAATAAACTTTTTAAGAAATTGAAACCAAAAAAGGTCCTCTAATTCAGTACAAACTATAGACCTCAGTTTGGGTAATGTTTCAAGCTTTGTAGATTGTGGTTTATGAAACTGGAAAGATGCTGTATGGTTGCACACTATTTCTCTTATTATGTTCTAACCTCAGCATGATGTCTTCCATTCTAACTACAGTCTATTATTTGACTAAATAGCACTTAACACAATAATACTCCTGATTACTTTTCCAAGCAGATAGGTACCAAATAAATGGTTTGGGACCATCTGAGATGCAGGCTTTCTGGCACTAAACAAGTAGATTTGGGCAATTATTTGGATATAGTCCTGCCTGAAGATCCTTCTACAAGAGAATATATATTGAATGTATGTGATAAAGCTTTTTGGGTGGGGGGGGGTGTTTAGGTAGAAGTATGTTGTTACTACACACCCAGTAATCTAACTGGAATCATAGAGCTCAGCTACAAACAACAGTGTTATTAGTACAAATGTTTGCTATTACTAGGTTCAAGACATTCATAAAAACTGATTGCCAGAAACTTAAAACTAATCAACTAATTTTCTTTATCTTAATTTATTCTTAATTGCCCTCAGCTGCTTCGTACTCTACTATCCTGGGTTGGAAGACAAACATCTGATTTGATGAAATGCTCCATTGATAATGATTCTTTTAAAATTGATAGTTCATGTTATTTAGACCTTGAGAAATCATAAGATCAAAAAGAACAGGAAGGTTATCTAGTCAAATATCTATTCCTGAAACACAGTTTTCTACATATTGACTGGATTAGCTCTTAGTATGCCTTGTTCATGCACACTAATTCACATATATATAGATTACTGTAATTAAAATTAGTGTATTATTAATTATTAGTCATGTAATAAATTAGAGAAGAGCTGCTGCAAATTTTAAAAAGTTTATCACAAAGGAAATGCTTCTGAGAAGTAGATCTATGTAATAAATGCAATATCTAATTGTATCAGTTATATTAATTTACACGTACAGTACCTTCATTGTAGTAAAGGCTAATCAAATGTAAAGAGAAGTTATAGTAAATATATTTTTCTTTAAAGTATATATTTCTTCATAAAATAATATAAAGTATATATTATTCATAAACAATCACTCCATGAACTAGATAATTAAGTTTTGTATATTATTGTTATAAACAAGAAGAATAGACTTCTTCAGCTTCCGAACAAAATAATGATAGTTATTTAATAATAGTGACAATGATGATAAAAAACAAAGAAATGGAAAATAAGATAACTAGAAAAAGTGAACAGATAAAAGACTATCAAAGAGATGGAATATTAGAATACTATTTTGAAGTGTTTATTTTGATTATCACTTTTGCTTCTCTGAATATTTATGTATATGAAATGTCTCTTACTATTTTTCATTGCATGCTGCAATTTTTGATATCATTTGTTGATTTGATAGGACTGTTTATTGTGCAGTGTCAGATACGTGGCTTAAAAGAAGGGGGTAGGAGAGCTGGACTCACTTCCTCTGAATAGCTATCAAGGAGCTGGCTAGACTGATAAGATGTTTTCCAGGAAGTTGTTGTAAAAGAAGAGGTTCCTGTGTATTGTATTGTCCTGAAAGTGACAGGTCACCAGGAAGTGAGGGGCAAGAGCAAAGCAGTAGATAAAACCACAGCATAGTGTAAGGATTAAAGTACTGATGGAAAAGTTACATCCAGCTAGTCTTTGGTTCCCTTATAAAATAGAACAGTAGTATCATGAAAATGAGGAGGGACCTCCCTCAGTGTTAGTTCAGACTTAAAGAAATCCTTATTTCTCTTCACCTGCATTTCACATATATGCATTTACAGCCCTGTATGCCCACATATTTCTTTTGTTCAGTAGAGTAATTAAAATAAAACATAGAGATTTTAAAGCAGAACAAAAACATTAAAAATCTGTTTATAAGAAATAATAGTGGAATAAAAATGGAAAATGGTTTTAGGAATTTAATCATCATCTCAGGGTGGGGAAAATGCTTTGCAATGTTTTTATTGGATTACCACAGGGACAGACAGATCCAAAGAACAGTAGGATCAATCAGTATTATATATTTCCTAGTCAAAATATTTTAATCATAGCAATTGATTTAAAGAATGTGCTGTGGCTTCCATTGTTAAAATCAGTGATTAACACCCATTATTAATATTAATTAATTGAACACTTTTATTGAGTCTCTCTGTGGCTTTGGTAATCACTTTGAAAGTTTTGTCAGATCTAGAATGATTCCAGATATAGATACAATATATGTCAGTATAGACTCAGTGCAATAAATCACTTCACAGCTTCATTTTCTTTACTTTGCTCTGATTAATATACCCATGGTTCTAATAAAAAACAAAACAAAAAAAATAGAACTCATAATTTCAAAGCCTGCTTAAAACTGAGATGTATCCAAAGAGTAAAAAGCTATCACAAATCTGAGTTCTTTTTCTCTTGCAGACCCCATGATTAAATATAACTTCCATTGAAAATATGTTTATATTTGTACAGAAACTTTTATTGAAACCTTGCCATAGTTGAATTTTTAGCTGTAAAAATTAGAAAAGTTAATCATCACTATCTCTCATCTTTCCATTTGCCAGCGAAATAAAAGCTTGGTATCACTGTAAATGTTTACAGTATCCCTATGAATTGAATTGTGTGTTCACTTCTTAAACAGAAAATACGTTTCCATAGAGATAGTGGGAATTTCATTTTTAGGGCATCAGTTTTACAGTTTAATATGGAATATTAAATAGCAAAAACATTTGATGTACATGGTGTTGGTAAATGTGGATTATTAGAGGGCATGTTTATTAAATTAATAAATTCTGAGTGTGATTGAGTTCAGAATGTAGTTGAAATCTTTCCATTTTAGAATCCTATAAGTTAGTTGAAAAAAGAGGAAAAAGAATTGTAGTTAATAATACTGAATAACAAAAAAAACCGAATTCCAATTAATGTTGCATTCTTGCATTTACTATCTGTAAAATACTTTGCTGTTTTTTCTTACCGATAGTCTTACAAACTGTCCTTCCAAACAAGCAGTGTGAAGCTTGCCTCAGGGTATGGCTGATAAAAATAGGTGCCTGTTCAAAACTGGGCCACAGGAGAAATTGGCAAGTACATGTATGTAAAGCTGCAGCTGTGCAAGCGGAGTGTGCTTGTGAGCAAAGATCCATTCACATGAGTGGAGGGTGTGTGCATGCTTGCACAAATAGAGCTGTGTGCATATATGTGCTCCTGCCACTCACATGTTCCTCCCATGCCGCTAGCTGGAAAGATTGGAGGCTGCTGCCCTAAAATATTCCTCACTGAGGGCCACTCACTCAGGAAGTCTGGTCTTGCTCTTCAGCAGTTAATTTGGTCTTGAAGCCTAATATCTCTTAGCCCTGAAAACATGTCTGTAATACAGATAGTGTCATGCCCCCATCGGAGTCTGAATCTGAGGAGGAAGACAAACAGCCATCAGGGAGTGGGAGAGAAGCTCCCTTGGCGTTGGAGGAAACTGGGGAAAGGCAAAGTCAAGCTGGGCAGAGCAGGGAAGAGGTAAAACAAGGGAGAGGGGGTTCAAAGCAAGACCAAGGCCCACCCCCTCTTCATCCTAGGGTACGCAGGGAAGTACGGAGAAGAGAGCAGCATGGGTTGCATGGCTTACGAGGGAGGAAAGGGCCCTGATTACCTTTACAAGGCACACCTGGAGAGGGAGTTTAAAGGAGAACCAGTTGGGAGGGGCATTTGTCAGGAACAAACACTGAGTTTATCTAATGTCGGCTGCTGTTATCTGAGTTCCTGCCATCCTCCCAACTGGTTTGATTTACTGCTGTGTTACTTCATTTCTGGAACTCCTTGTCTTGCCTTGCTGGATTTATTACCTTATCTTGCTTTGTTGGATTTATAGTTTAAAGTTTTCTGTTTATAGCATTTTAGATTGGAATATCTGCAGCCAAAGGCTGTTGCAGGTTCCTGGGAGAGTTTTTTTCCAGACCGGAAGGTAACTTGGACATTGGGGGCAAAGTTGGAACTAATAAAGGGACCTCTACTTATTATCTAGCTGAGTTGCCTTTGTGCCACGCCCCGGGTCCTCATAAATAGTCTTCTTGTTACAACCATTTGTTTAGTGGGTATTCAAATTTTCAATGGCACTCAAAAAAGTGACTTACAACCATTCCACGCACACATGAGTGTTCCAGCATCCCCACAATCAGGTGATCAAAATTTGAGCACTTGGCAACCAGCATGCAGTTATGATGGTTGCAGCATCCTGGAGTCATGTGATCACCATTTGTGACCTTCCTAACTGTCTTCTGGCAAACAAAATCAATGGGGGAAGCCAGATTTACTTAACACCCCCATTATTCTCTTAACGGCAGTGATTTGCTTAATAACCATGGCAAAAAGGATCATAAAATTGGGCATGAGTGACTTATTTAACAACTGCTATGTTTGGCAACCAAAATTTGAGTCTCAGTTGTGGTAATAACTTGAGGATTACCTCTACGGTACAAATTGCCTCCCCTCCCCTAACAAAGATAGGAAACACATTATGGTTTCCTGATTTGTGGTTACAAAATAAGATTATTCTGCCTAGAAAGCTTCAAAATTGTGGTAGTCTTTGCAAAGTTTTTTTTTTAAATGCACAAGTATATGACAGAGCTTCGCAAGAAGTATCAATTTTGTCAAAGTATAAGGAATATGGAAATGTGTTGTTATTATTACAGTACTATGTTTTTGCTTTGCATGGTAAGAATGATTTAAAGCTTCTGTGCTTTCATTTTCCAGTGAAATAATGAGAATTTTCACTGATGCATATCTCTTATCCAAGATCTAAAACTGAGTAATTCTGCTATTAAAGTAAACCTTTATCTACCTTAAATTTAAATTTAACTTTCAATCCTGAGGTGCAGTTTCTAAATTGCTTAAAGAATCTATAATATCATTTATATCCAAAACATCATTTGCTAAGCTATGCTAAGATCAGTGCAGGCAGACTGTTTCTACAATTGATTTAGTTCTTCAAATTCTTGTTTAATCACACTAATTTGATTCAAGTCATTTCGTTCAATAGTTGTTGGAAGATTTTGTGTAAAAGTATTTACTTTTTATTGTCTTTACTTTTCTCTTACTCCCCCTACTTCGCTAATTATTTAAGCTTCTCCTGTGATTCACCTCATTGCTTTCTTTTCCATTCATCCTGTAGCATGGGCCTGTGTTGCACATGCATCAATAGTCTTTCTTTTTTCTGCCTTGAATTCTGTCTTGATTTAATTAAGAGTTGGTGATTGAATGGTAGCAGGATCTATTTCTTCAGAGACTGGTTCCAAGGATCTCTAGAGAACTGGCAATTTGAATATTTTTTCTAATGTTACTGGATTTATGTGAAAATATTCATTAAGCAGTCTAAAGGAATTGCTGTTCGCTGAACAAGCTAAGATTATAATTTATTGGGTACCTGTGCTGTTTTGTATTTAAAATTTGTTAAAAATCAGGAACTAAAGAGTAAAAATGTGTAGTACATGGTTTGACGTTAAAGATTACTAGTGACATGTTAAATACTGTGTGCACTATTAAATCCAGTGATACATAGATTATCTGAAAACAATAGGTACAATAAATTCCTATTCTGTAAAGACACTTCATTCAACATTGTTATCTGGAACAATGGTATAATGAGCAGCAGAAATCAATCTCCAGAAAGAAGTCAAAAGGTGCAATAAACTTAGCATAGTTTAGATCAGTGTGATCCAGGGTTGTTTCAAGTTCCTAAATGCAAAACCTATAAGTGTACCTATACTACCAATACTTTATTTGGTGTCCTTTTAAAAGCGTATTAGCTAATTAATTAAATAAATTATTATGGACAGTTGTTTCCCCCATTCTCTGTTCTTCAGAGGAGATTTTCTTCATGTGGCCTTTTACAAATACCATCAATCCCCTTTTATTGAATGTTTATATAAACAAGTAAATCTTCACTTCAGGATACTAACTTATGAAATATAAAGTTACATTGAGGTGGAAGCAGAGCAACAGCATGGGAAGAGGGAAACAGAAACTGAACAGCTATATAGCAGAGCATGGCTCTAAATAGGACCAAACAAACAAAATAATTGTTTTACCCATATGTTAGAAAAAAATGGCAGCAATGGATAAAGTGATCCTTCTTTCTTACTCTGTGTGAGGTGTAGTGTTGTGTTAAGTTTCATTCACTTATTTGATGACATGAGTAGTACTGGATTAAGAGGTCTCTGTCTTCTTTGCAAGGATAGATGAGATCTTGTGCTTTCATCTTATTTTTTTATTTAGAAGCTATTTTGAAATATGCCATTTCCACACAGCCACTATTTAGTGACTAGTTTCTACAACACTTTCAAAATTTCTCATGTGTGAAAATTTTTAGAAAGGTTGGTGCCGTCTTATATTGTTGATTATACATTTAATGATGTTTTTAAATTTTATTTAAACAAATACATTGAAGGACAGCCAATAAATTTTAATAATACCATGTTTCTCACAAAATAAGGCCGGGCCTTATTTTTTCTTTGAGCCCCGAAAAAACGGCTAGGACGTCTTTTCAGGGGTGAATTAATTTCTCCCCCCACCTGTACACCAGCGCCGTCTCCAACAACAGCTCCTGAGTCGCTCCTGCTTTTCCCCCGTCCCCGTAACAATAGGAAAAAAATGATTTTGAGGTACCTGGGAGCGCCGCGCACTGCGTTTTGGTTTAATCCCGAGTGGCTGGGTGGGTATGAGAAGAGCTGAGTGAGTCTCTGCTGTTGCTACCTTTGGTGCTCCAGCCTCGGGCTCTGCAAGTTTGCAAAAGTCCCGGTACGCAGCCCGTTCCTGCATTCCAAGCGCCCAGGCTGAGCTACAGCTGTCCCTCTCTCACCAGCGCTGTCTCTAACAACAGCGGCAGCAGTGGGGGGAACCGTAGACGTTACGGAGGTGGCTCCCCCACCCAAGAAGCGGCTGAAATGCTTCCATAGTTCCTGCCGCTGCTGCTGCTGTTATTGGAGACAGCGCTGGCGAGAGAGGGACAGCTGCAGCTCGGCCTGGGCGCTTGGAATGCAGGAACGGGCTGCACACCTGGACTTTTGCAAACTTGCAGAGCCCGAGGCTGGAGCACCAAGGGTAGCAGCAGCAGAGACACTCGCTCAGCTCTTCTCACACCCACCCAGCCACTCGGGATTAAACCAAAACGCAGCGTGTGGCGCTCCCAGGTACCTCAAAATGTTTTTTTTCCCTGTTGTTATGGGGACGGGGGAAAAGCAGGAGCGACTCAGACGCTGTTGTTGGAGACAACGCTGGCGAGAGGCGCCAGCACCGGTTGGAACCGTGGAAGCTATGGAGGCCTGAGAAGCGGCTGAAACGCTGCCGAACATCCATGCCGCCGCCGCCCGCCTGCTAACCCGAGTAAGGGAGGGGTAAGGGAGCTCTCCGTGCTCCACCATGGTGTTAGGAGCGGCTGATGGTGAGGCATAGCTGCCCGCGGGGCACTCCTAATGGCAAGTTCCCCCCCGCCTCCCCCCCCAATTTCGCATGTTTTAAACTAGGCCTAAATTTGGGGGGAGAGGCTTAATTTCATTTTATGCCTAGAAAACATGCTGGGTCTTCTTATTGGGGGGGGGGTGTATTGTTGGAGAAACACAGTAATAATAATTTTAATAAATCAGAATATGTTTGCATTGGAATAATGAGGATGTTAGCTGCTATTGAGTCAGACTGATTCAATTCCTGTGAGGACCAATATTATCAATCTCAATTGGACCTTGGCAACACCTCACTATTACTTCAGGGACATTCCAGTGATACTTTTGATTCCATCCATCTATCTTATCAGTGTTCTTATCCTTTCAAGATGTAAGATGAAAGTGTACATTTGCTCTCTTTTGCTCAACATTATACACAGCTTGAAACATTTTACTTTCAGGAAAGCAAGGAAGACCTTTTCACTTTGCCTTGATTAAAATTTTGTATGCCAACTACAAAATAAAATTGTTTAGGAGCCAAATCTAGTCATTGGGCTACTGTAGTTGGACTTCTTAACCAGAAACTCTACAAGGTTCTATCTATATTCTACTAAAACTCTTGGTTCCTGTAATCTTTAACTGAGTGAAACAGTGCATGACGGGACAAACCCTTTTGAACCTACGTACAATTGCAAAATGCCTCCAACATTCATGTCCCAGGACTCCTTTGGAATGAAATTTGGCAAATTTTTAAAAACATTTTATGTCATAAACATTATCATAATAGTTTGACATAATTCAAAACGTCATAAAAATTTTTCCTGCACGTGTTTGACTCTGCTACATAGGCAGATACATCCTTTCCAGTGAAGGCAGTACATTAAGACTTCTGTTATTGTTCAAAGCTTTGAGGAAACTGGTAATGAAGGAACATCTCTAAAAGGATGACCCAAGGGGTAATGAGTTGTCTAGTAAGCAAATCACATTATACACTAAGTAATTGCTGTTGTTACTCTGAAGGTTATAAAAGGCTACATCGTTTTCATTTATCTAGACTTACAGCACAATCTAGCCATGTGTCAGCTCCTCTAGGTAGAGCAGTTCAACCACAGAAACATTAAAACTACTTTTATTGAGACAGAGCCAATTTGGTCCAGTGATTAAGGCACCAGGCTAGAAAGCCGGAGACCCTAGATTCAAGTCCTGCCTTAGTCCTGAAAGCCAGCTGGGTGACTTTGGACCAGTCACACTGTCTCAGCCCAACCCACCCAACAGGGCTATAGTGTGTGTGTGTGTGTGTGTGTGTGTGTGTGTGTGTGTGATAAGATGCATCAGATATGTTAGCTGCCTTGAGTTATTTGTAAAAAATAATAAAGGCGGGATATAAACAAACAGAATTCTACAAGTCTTATTGAGCTGTACTTTGCCCAATTAGGGAAGTTTCTTTACCCCTTATCACTTGGGCAGTGGAGCTTGTATATGCATATCCCTTCAAGTTCATCTTCATTACTATCTACATCAGGCCAGGAATGATAATGTATAATTGAGTATCAGCATACCTATGACACCAATCCCTATGGCATCCCATAAAACAGCACCATCCCGCTGGAACCACATATTGAGGAAGGAGCAGAACCATTCTAAAACACTGCTTTTGATCTCTAAATTTTGTGTAGGCAATGTAGAAAGATACCATGGCCAATGATATCAAAGGCTGCTAACCAGGAAGGGTATTCTATCTCTAGCAAAGATTACCAAGTAAAGCAACTCGGTCTTGGGCCTATGCCCAGGCTTGAAACTAGACTGAACATTATCTAGATAATCTACTTCATAGGGTATTTTGTGGCTGAATCCCTACCAGATGCTTAGCAATATTTGAGAAAAGGTTGGAGACAGAATGATATTTACTAAAGTCAACTGGATCCAGAAAGAGACTCTTAAGGGATGGGGACATACCACAGCCTCTTTCAAGACTGAAGGAATAATTCCTTTCCAAAGTTCATATAACCTTTCATATCTGGTACATATAGTATAAGATATGCCAAATATTAATGCTTCAAAGGAGAGTTTCACAAAATACATTTCCATATACCATAGTTACTTAACATCAAATGTGTATTTTTTCCTAAAAGCCTTAAAGTTGATTAACTATAATTTAATTCAGACTGGCTGTTCATGTACCTTGAGCTTAGTGCAGAGCAACAACAACAACAAATTTTTTTTTGCCCTGCAGTCCTGTTTTCTTAATTACTTAACTCTTAAAAATAAATATATTTTAAAATGTGTGCCTTACATATTAAAGTCTCTTGCTTTAGATCTTATTTGAATTTTTAAAAGAAACACTACATGAACGAATGATTTCAACTTCAGAGAAGAAAGTAGAGGTTCCTGATGCCTGGGAGTAATCTAATATGATTCCACCTCCCCACCCCACCCCCAAGTGGGTAGCCTGTTAGGAGTCTCTATGACCTTCTGTGATAATGAAATCTCCAGATGGTGCCAGAACATCCGGTCCTGCCTGTTGTGGGGGCAGTGACGAAAGCTTTGTTTGTTTGCTAGGGTAGCAGGAGAGGCTGGAGAAATCAAAGTAACAGTGTAAGTGATTCTGTAGACAGATCAAGTATACATTTCCTTTTTCTGACATTGCTTATGCTTCTTCTCTCTTAAACTCTGGTTGCTGGACCCTTTGCCCTTGCTTATTCTGGGTATTTTGTGTCCATTTAGAAACTTATGAAAAAGTATTACCTAATAATCATTCTTAAATTGGATATTTAAGACAAACCTTTCGCCTTAATATTACAATTAAGTCTAGTAATATTAACAAAGAATAGAAGAATTCAAATCTATCTCTAAAGCTAGGATAGAATAGATATCAATGGAAAGTTCACATAAATGGTGTGAACAAAGGCTTTTCAGGGAAAGTTCTGCCTGTATGGGAGGGAACACCATATTGCTTGATAGCTGTCCAAAATGCTGTTGTTAAGTATGGGACATGGCAGACGGTAGGCACATGGCGGTGAATAAAGTGCATCTACTTGGGCCATGCAGTGCTTCAGATTCAGTCTTCAAAAGGTACTTCAGAGTATGCAGAAGGACAACATACCATCTGTCTGCAATATTTTAAAGCAATTCCCTTTTCCTCCAGGATTCTGCAGTTGTGCAGCCTCAATGTTTAGTGTTTAGGAAAAAAGCATGAGGCACAAATGCCAGACTTGCAGAAGAAGCAGGAGGTGTGAGGAAGGCAATGTTATGTGGTTAGCTAAAGTGGTGAAGGCCCCAGTAACTATTTCACATTTAGGAATTTTTTTTAGATATAAAACCCAGGTAAATTCTTTTCAAAATTGCTTTTCTCTGTTTGGAAATTCTCCAATATCACATTTGATACTGTGGCTTGATTAGTAGGATTTTCCTATTCCACCTTTGTTTTTCTTTGAATTTTTAACAGTTCTGGTAATGACTCCTTAGGAAATCAGAATCTTACAATTATTTAAAGATTCTGGTTGTCTTAATAAAAGCACTAGCTTAAAATAGATTTTTATGTCACCATTAACAAAACCTTTTCAGTGATTGACAAGATTCTTTTTTTATTTCTACAGCCCATCTCCAGAAGAAGGCATGGGAGATGAATTTGACCTGATGGATCACTCAGACCTGTACATCTTAGACTTCAGTATGTGAATATTTTTTCGTCATTAATTACTTTACCTTGTTCAAACCTCTTGTTTTAAAAACATATCTGGGGTAGAGCTGGCTCAGTGAAAAAGCTATCTGTTGTAGTGTTTTAGTTTTTCCTTTATTAGATATCATGTACTATGTATTACTCTTTTTTCAGGTCCCAGCTTAAAAACGCTGTGTAAACTGGCAGTGATCCAGTACAATCTGGACCAGTCTTGCCTCCCTCATGATATAAGGTAAAATATTTGTCCTTATGAAGATATGTTTAGTATCTCTGATCACAGAGACTTAGCAGTGTAAGCAGCTGCCTTATAATAGTACTGTGTACTCACTGAAAGAAACTCTACTGATGTTCTGACAAATCCAATTTGAGACTTCACATATAAGGCACACACGTTGCAACTTATGCACTCTGCCCGCAGACATTTATGAAAGTGGGGAGTAGTTGGCTTTCACTGTAACTTTATGAAAAAAAATTCCATAGCTTATACACTTATCGTTTTTTTCGGAGCATAAGATGCTCCAAAGTATAAGATGCACCTAGCTTTTGGGGAGGAAAATGAGAAAAAAAAATCTGCCTCTGCCTCCCAGTAATTTGCCTCCTTGCAGCAAACAGCAAACAGCCTGGTCAGCTTCAACACAACCTGATTAGCACAAGCAGCTGATTGTCAGTTGGTTCGGCCTCCCCACAATCAGTTGTTTCAGGCTGCAAGAATTGCCATCACCTATTGCTGCCTCTGTGCGTTTCATTTTCGGCCTCCGCATCCCTTTTTCGGGTCTCCACATGCCCCATTTTTGGCCCATTCCGGGTGGTGGGGATCAGAACGGGAGGAAAACAGGATGCGCGGAGGCTGAAAATGGGGCGTGCGAAGGCTGAAAATGGGGTGTGCGGAGGCGGCAATAGGTGATAGCAATCCCTGAAGCCTGAAACAGCTGATTTTCAGGGGGCCGATCCAACCAACAGTCAGCTGCTTGTGCTAATCAGGCTGTGCTGAAACTGACCAGGCTGTTTGCTGTTTGCTGCAAGAAGGCAAATTGCTGGGAGGCAGAGGCTGAAAGGTGAGGGGCGACGGGTTGGCGGGGCTTCAGCAACATTCACTGTATAAGACGCACAGACATTTCCACCCACTTTTGGGGGTGGGAAGTGCATCTTATACACCGAAAAATACGGTACTTCCAACAGTGGTTTGCATCTTGACACATCTCATCACTTTTTTGCCATTGTGGTTTATAACAGATCTCTGTGGAATGAGCATGGATGTTTTTAGTATTGTCATTTCTCCATTATTCAGTGATTGTTGGAAAATCTTGCCTGTTGCTCTACTGTACTATGCTTGTGCCTAAGTCATGGTGTTGTGGGAGCTGTGATGGCTTCCAGTTTTTCCCCAGGTACGATTCAAAGTACTGATAGTCTATATCGACTTCTGGGTTGAGCCTCCTCGCTGATAGACCGTAGATCGCGACTCTGCGGCTATGGTCCGTGCTCTTTCGTTGGAGAGTCCCGATCATCACGATTAGGGGCTGAAGCTGCCTTGGAAGGGCAGTGGAGTAAGGGGAAGCTGCAAGCCAGGTTGAGGGGAGCCGCATCTCCCCTCCTGGGCTTGGTCTTTTTCCTCCTGAAGACGGCTGCAGCGGTGGTTTAAAATGGCCACCCGGAAGAGGAGGACTCAGCTGGACTAAGATTTGTGTAGGAGGGAAGAAAGAGGTGGATAACATCTGAACCGGGACAACTGGGCGATACAACTAAACAAAAGTACCCCAGGATTAAAGTAACATGGAATTTTTAAGAAAAGAAAAGTGAGCGGCAAAATTACAAAGGGACAGGAAAAAAAATAAGAAAATATTTTTGACAGCTAAGCAGAGCTTCGAACCAGGAAAGGAAGAAGCCAGAACTAAAGATTTAACTAAATTGGACTAAAATATTTTGGCAATAAACAGGCATAAAACAAAGCTGGACTTAAGATTGTCAAATAATAATAATAATAAAGTTTACAAATTGGAGACTGGACTGTGCTGGAATATTGAGGTTCGAAAAACCCTAAATAAAAAAATAGGGGAAAAAGGTGAAGACTTTGTATAATGGAGAGTGCCACCTTTTGACATAAACTTGAGCTCAAACAAAAGGGAAAGCATCCTATTTCTGAATGAACTTGTGTGGATATAACGTTAAAGAAATATTGAAACAAAGTAAGAATCTTAGAAAGTGAAAGCAGAACCAGAATAAAGAAAAAAGCAAGGAAAGACTGACTGTGGGATTGATTGATGTTTTTGGTATAGACTCTGCCTGGGCTGGAATAATTGAGAACTTTAGAAAATTGAAAGAAGAAAGAAGGAAAGTAAAAGTGTTTTTTGTGGACTTTAACAATCATAAAATACAAGAGTGTGTAATGATGATATCTCTTCGGGAATTAAAAACGGAACTTAAAAATATGAGAGAATTACTACAGGAAAGAGGCGAATCACTTTGCTCTGTGTTAGAAAAAATGGAAATGGTGATTGAAGAACAAGAAGAAAGAGCTTCAGAGGAGGAGTCGATTCAAGGAGAAGACATTTTAAATAGACAATTAACACAAAGAACGCTACAAAGAAGTGGGGAAAGAAGGAAGGTTAAAAAATTGAGATTTAAGAAGGCAATCAAAAGGGCGAAAAGTTGTGAAGTCGGGAAAGGCAGAAAGACCCAGCAGAAAAGGAGAAAGGAAGATATTAAGAAAGAGAGGCATATAAACTGGAATGAGAAAAGATATGGGGAAAAGAGGGGGAGGAGAAGCAGTAAGAAACAGGTGCATGAAATAAAGAAATACGGAAATAGTAAAATGTTGAAAAGAAATTTTTTTTTTCAGAGATAATGGTTGATGAATTAAAAAGGGGATTCTGCAGGGTGACAAGGGTTAATAAAAATATCTCTGCAATTAAAATTATTTAGAAAATAGGGTAATATAGATACTGATAACTCTTATTAAAAATTAAGGGGAGAAAATATGCTGCGGAATCCAAATGAAAAGATGTAATGATTATTATTGTAACTTCTTAAAAATAATGGTTTATTAGGAATCAAGATGAGGGAATAAAGGTATATTCTAATCATTGAGATGTCACACTCAAAGCAGTAAAAGGGGGGAAATCTATACTTGTTTTTTTTTCCTTTAGTGTTAAAACTTGTATTAATCTAGAATTTATAAAAAGAATGTGTAATGGAAAGGGAATAAGACAGACTAAAGAACCAATTAAATTAATAAGTTAATATAGACTATTAAAAGTAAGGAGAGACATTGGTAACCTTTATTATTATTATTATTATTATTAGGCAAACACATATTGTTTATCTTTATTTTTAAAATAAATATTAAAAGATTATATTTGAAATAATTAAAATGAAACAAAAAGATGTTTTGATTGAGATTAATGAAAGAGGCTAGAATTAATGTGTTTGTTTCTCTCCTTACTGAAAATTTGGAATGGAAAAGGTAATAATAGAATTAAGTATGCATATATGAATGTATAATTGCTGTCATATTTGTCTGTAAAAATGATGACCCAGAAATATGTTGTCCACTAAAAGGAGATTTTTGTTTTTATGTGAAAAACTGAATAAAATTTGTTTATAAAAAAAAAAAGGTACTGATTGTCTATATCATGGGTGTCAAACTCGATTGTGTCACGTGACATATTGTGACATATCACAACTTTTTTTACCTTTGTGGAGCTGGGGTGGCCTTGGTCTGCGCGTGATGCATCTGGCCTATGAGCCGCCAGTTGACACCTAATCTATATGCTTCTAAAAATCTGATTCCTGTAATCTTCAACTGGGTGAAACAGTGCAAAATGTTTTGAACCAAGGTACCTCACATGGGCTAACCTACAAAATATGCGCAAAATCCAAGACCTATAACTCCTAGGGAATTGAAATTTGGTCAACTTTATAAAACATTTTATAACATAAACATAAAATGTTATAAAACATTTCCTATGCTGATTTTTTGACTGTGCTATACAGTTCAACATGAGCTATTTTCAAGGCAGATACATCTCAGAATGTATCTGATTTTCCAGTGAAGGCAGTATTCTAGAAGCTCTGTTATTGTTGAAGACATTGAAGAATCTGGGTAAGAAATTATCTCTGAAAAGATAATCCAATTGGACATAGGTTGTCTAATCACCTTTAAAATTCTGAATGACGCAGGACCAGGTTAATTGAGGGACTGCTTCTTCCTGAGTGTATCTGCCCATTCCACCAGGTTTGATAGAGTGGCCCACTCAGGTCCCTTCCCTTAAATGTTGCCATCTAGTAAAACCTAGTTAGTGTCTGAGTAATAGTCCTGCCCTTTGGAATACCCTTTCCTCTGAAATCAGGCAGACCTCTACTTTTTTTGATTTTCAAAAAAGCCATCAAGTTCTGGCTTTTCCTACCAGCCTTTGGGTTATATGAGATTGGAGCCCAGTAAGTGTCTAGATTTTTTTCCTCAAAACAGTATATGCACAGTGTTGTGTTTGAAGGAGTCAGGGGTTACTTTTTTATTTGGTTTTTATTGATTTGCTATTGCACATGAGCACCCAGAGAAATTCTTCAGAAAATGGGGTGGGAAGGGCTCTATAAATCTTATATAAATGAAATAAAATAAATCTGATCTGTTGTCTTTTCAGATGGGAGCTTTCAGCAATGACAACTAATAGCAACATCAGCCGTCCAATTCTCTCTTCCCATGGATAATTTGGTGTCATGCTCCTAGCTACCTTCAACTCCTTGCCTTGCAAATGTCATCTTCTGTCTTCCTCCCTGTGCATGAAAGTTCAGCTTATTCAAAAAAGGAGCACTATTTCAACACAAAGATCTCTTTACTGACCAATATTGGGAAGGTTCTCTTTGCCTATCCCACTGCCACACTAGTTGCAGCTATAACTTTGCCAAAACCTTGATTTAAAGGTAGCATGCACGCAGAATCAGATAATGCATACTACAAAAAAGGACGCCAGGTGTGTTTTTGCTCTCATAGCTGAAGGTTACATCTGACAACCATCTACTGGTATAGTAGCTTTTCATTTAATAGAGTCAAAAGAAGTATAAATCTCAGGACTATTACAAGACCAGCATATGTTTCATATGCGCTACAAAATCAAAGGTGAACAAAGCAAGGACTCATCAGAATTCAGCTTCTCTATGTCTCAGCAATTTTGAGTGCCTAGCTCTCAGTATTAATGTAAGAACTGAACTGGTGCCCTATCTTAAACCTTTTTCTTTGCTCCTCTGAGCACAGAAAAAAATTGCCTAGTCTTACACATTTTGGGGGTTAACCAGCTTGTTTTCTGCAATGGGCACCCGGACGATCTCCATATGATACTTAAGCACTTGCCACCTTTACAGTGGTACAGATCAGAGTCTTCAGTGGAAGAAGGATGATGGCCAAGCAAAGAGTGGCATCCAACGTTCTGTAAGACTGAATCAATTTTTTTTTCTGCGTGTTATGGGAGTATTCATCGCAAGATCTGAAATGCTATCACCCAGTTTATATGTACAGGCAAAAGCTCTGAATTTATAAATACCAGGGTGGGGGAAGACAAACTGTGTCAGTACTTTATATGGCTAGAGGACAAGTGATGGACTAATGTAGAGGGGATGAGGATTTAGGGTCTGCAGTCCACAAATTAAGGCTCTAATTGAAAAAAAAATGTATAAATTAGTGGCTAAAGGAGGTGAGCTGGAGTGTTATCAGTTCAAATCTTGGTGTGGCCATGGACTTGCTAAACACTGCCGGGCAAGCCACGCTTGGTTTCAGCCTCACATCAGAAATATAGGAGCAACACTTTCTTGCCATATGGGAATATTGTAACAATTACAATATACAATAAGTGAAATGTTTTGAATATACAAAAGTGCTATATAAATGCTGCATATTTATTAAAATTGGGTTTCTTCATTACTCTTATTAAACAAGGTTTTTAACCAGTTAGGGTAATCCAAGTGCCTTAAAATTGCCTAATTCGATTACTCCATGAGATGATTTAACTTGGTGTCAAAACAGCACAGTATTTATGTTAATCTTTTGGGGAGAAGTTATTTACTAAAGATTAATTTCATCCGTCCCCAAATTAACATTGTGTGTTGTGTCATATGAAAAAGGTGGCCTTATAAACATAGCAGTATAAGAAAAATAAAAGTTGATATAGGCAGTGTAGTAAACTTATATACATGTATGCATAGATTAGATTTTTTACAAATGCATATATATTACATTAAACATGGATATGAAGGCCATATAATAGAGGCCTTCTGGTGCACATGCAGCTTGTTCCTTGGTTTTTACTTGTATAAAAAGTATACAAGTTTATCACTTGGTAAAAGAATCAGCTGTCATAGAACTAGGCACCTCAGGATAATGTTTATATCTTAAAACATAATGCAATTCATTTGTGCGACCCTGAATTTATGTCAGAACTAGGCAATGTTTATGACACATGATAAAGAAGGACTGATCTAGATATCCTGTCTGTTTTTTTCAGTTTTCTTTTACCATATATCTTTCATTCTTGAATTGACTGGTTAAATGAAAGCAGAATGTTTGTAGGCTGATCCCACCCCCACCTGCCCCAAATTAATCATTACACAATTCTTAAAAAGCATTATCAATTGCTTCTTTCAGATTTATCTAGTAGGAAAAAAGTACGATTTAGTATATAGAGACTCACAAACCTGGTCTGCAAGGCAATCTCTGAAGATGCTCTTAATAGTCTTTTCTGAACCAAGAAGATGTTTTTTTCCTGTGTTTGCCCAACAGTGGACAGTTGAGTTAGGTTAATAATATTTTTATTATAGGAAACAAACTGGTACCTTTTCCCCCCAGTATTTTTATCTTAAGTTATGCATATACTGTGCTTTCTCAGCCATCAATTGTACAATTTTGTTTTTACTTTCAGTTATCAATTTTAAAAGAAATCTTTTCATTGGAGCATTTCTGAATTGAAATTAGAATATAACAGAGTGAAATGCTTATTTCAAAACCCTGGCTAACTTCAGTAAACAGATTATTTGTCTCTATGCCAACATAGTTACAAGTGTGACTCAAGTAACTGTGCCTCAAATTCAGACTAAAGGACGCAGAAGGAATATTATTAGTTTCAGGTGAATTAAATATTGATTACCTGAATTTATGTTAGTGGACAAATTCTCCACTTGATACTCTACAGATATATTTGGGATTATAACTCCCAAATTCTGAAATAGCACAATTGAACATGTTTTCTGGGAATCCTTGTAGTATCAATACATCTGGAAAGTATGAGATTAGAAAAGGTTAGTTGCATTATCAAATTACAAATTCCAACTTTTGCTTCAAAAAGAAGGAAGGGGGTCTGTGTAGTATATACTTCAACTTCAGCCCACGTAATATTTATGTTGAAAATGAAGTTCTTACCATTAAAAGAAAAAGCCAAACCCATTTGAAAAGCAATGCAAAATAAAATACAACCAGTGTTTATTGAAAAGTGAGGAAAGTCAATGTTAGAGAATCGTAAGGAAAATTGTCAGTGGGGTTTGGAAAACAGTGCACACACTCATAATGTGTTCTGGAATAAAATGTTCACAACTTTAAACATAGAACAACTTTGGAGACTTATGAAAATAGCTTGGGAGAGACAGTTACCTCTTTTGGCCCTGCTAAAACAAATGTATCATGTATTTATTGAAAAGAAATAAAAACTTACAAAACCTGCTTGCCATAGGTGAAAGTGGAATGAGCATCAGAATGCTTCTTCCATGAGACCAGTGCTTCAAGTTGAGAGCATTTTTCCTGAGTCCTGGCCCCCTGCACATTCTTACAGAAAGATGCATGCATCATAACCTGCCTCAGCAGAACACTGATATATCAATAGTGAAACAAAACCCATTTGCCAACTTAAGTTGCTTTTGTAATTGGGCAGACATTTTGTTTCTTCCCCCTTTTTTTTGCAAAAAAATACATTTTTTAAATAGATGAATACTGGAGAAGTCTAAACCCTGCATCCTTCTTGAGAAAATTTAAGAAGAGGAAGCTACTCAACATACTCCTAATAAGCAGGAAGGTTGTGCACATTTTAGCAGCCTTTCCAATCCATGCAATTTTAAAGATCACATTCCTAAAATTGAAATTTTCAATATATACTACTCACAGTTCTCTGATTAAAATATCCCAACCTGAAACACATTTCTTCCAGGTAGATAATTGAATCAGGATGGAGGAGGCTTCACTAGAATATTGTCTGATCAAGATACAGAGCCCATAGCATTGAGAATTGCTGGTGAAAACTGGCATCCATCCCATGTTACAGTGTCAAAGCTTGAGTATAGAATTTATGGAAAGATTATGAGAAAGAGCTGAACTTTTATTCCTATAGAAATAGCACTGAGAATAGTCCATTGAGAGAATAAATGCTCTATCAGGGGGTCCAGCCCAGTGTTCTGACACAAATAGCAAACTTATCCAGGCATGGAACCTCATGGGAACCTAAACACCTTCATACATAAGGAGATAGAAACAAGCACAGGAAATCCCAGAGTTGTTCATTTGATTTATATTCCATGTTCTGCCGGAGGGTGCCTACAGCAGGTCAGGTTTTAAGTCATAATAGACATCATTACAGAAGGAAGCCTAAAAGGAGAGGAAATCTCATAATCTTTGAGGAATAAACAGAATGAGCAGTGGATACTTGTTGAGAGAAGAACAAATGATCAGGGGGTGAGGCTAATGCAATGGGAGGATCAAATAAGACTTTAAACACATTGCAGATTTAAAAAAAATATTTACAATGTATTATTCTAAAAGAAAAATTGTTTTGTCTGAGCTTACTACAAGTACCACTTGGGCGACCCAAAATTCTGACACAAAAAGGGGGGGGGAAGCTTGCACTTTCACCTTGCTGTCTCATTCTTTATTTCTTACACCTCCATTACTTTCTTTTCCCCTTAGATCACATTCTAACTAAGCAAAGCATCACTGAGTTTTTGAAAATTAAAACCTTAGGGAAAAGTCTGTTGGAGGGTATGAATATTAGCCATATCTTTATCTACAGTAGTAATTATTTTTAAGTGACATTCTATTAAGATAATTCTTTAAAGCATAGGATGAAAATGACATTAAACCTGGGCCCACATTGTATGAGGGAAATCCTGAACTATAGATAATTTTCTGCCTCAGAAGATTGGATAGATAGACTTTTTCCCTCCTCGGCCTCTGGAACATTTGTCGATTTCTCTCACTGTGAAGAATCCACCTAAATGTTCACTCAAAAGTTATTAATTAAACCCACTAGATTTGGGCTTGCCCTCTGAGATAGCTTAGGCTAAGTTACTCCAGCCTCTCTTCAAAAGACTTGTTTTCAATATTCTCTGCTCATATCTTAATTCATTTCAAATTCTCTATAAGGAATGGTCAGATTTCACTATTGTGAAATCTTTTTTACTAGAGTCCTAAAACCAATTTGTTCTCGTACTTCTAGCATCAGGCTAGAAACCAGGGGATTATGAACATTAGTCCTGCTTTAGGCATAAAAACCATGCCTAAAAAACAAAGGTTGCTGTGGGAAATTGGGAAAAAGGAATGTTAGATATGTTTACCACCTTGAGTTATTTATAAAATGAAGGTGGGATTAAAATGAAATCTAAAAAAATTATTAGATGGAGATGTATCTTTTGAATGCTAAGCCCAGATACTTTGAGCATCAGAACCTAATTGCCTATTAGTTCTTTCACACATACATGTTCTCACAACCTTATTATCAGCAGTAATAAGACAAGAAAAAGTGACTATTGCCATTGCAAACAACTGGGAGTCATAAATTCTGGCCTGTCTACTTCAAATCACCCAGAAACCTACTAATAAGTCCTGTTCCATCTTCTACCAACCCTTGTTTTATATACTCCATATTTCTAAATTGTACATGTAACTAGATGCAGCATTCTGAATGAAGAACAAAGTGCTATGCTGACATTGCAGGATTTGGAAACTTCCATTCTGTTAATCAGATTTGATTAAATTTTGCTCCAGCAGTGTTTTTCTTCTCATTCAAGATATAATTCAGAGTTTATTAACAGTATTTATTGTATAATATATAGATAGAATATGGCACTTTTCATGCTAAATTGTTGCCCATATGTTGCATCTCTTTTTGGAGATACCTTGTGATAGTTATTTATTACATTTATATTCTGCCATAATCTCACAATTCTCAGTGGCTTTTTTGTGTCGAGGTGAGATGCCAAACTATTATGTATCTTGTGTCCAGTATATATGCCTACAAACATAGATAGATAGATAGATAGATAGATAGATAGATAGATAGATAGAGATAGATAGATAGATAGATAGATAGATAGATAGATAGATAGATAGATAGATAGATAGATAGATAGATAGATAATAAAGCACCATGCAGTATTTAGGTAACTACAACTGATGAAGGAAATCTGAAAATCATTATTGTAGGGTATTATATATTTAACAAATGACAACATTAACAAATGACAAACACTTGCTTGGGATTTAAAAGAGATGGGGAGGCCTTGGCAGATTAAATGAATTCAGCAGCCCGAGGATAGCTCCAGCAGTGCATAAATAGCAGAGAGGCTCAGGTAATTATCCTGTCTTTATTCTTATCTGCAAATTTGGAGGATAAGCAGCTGGTGAAGCTTTTTCTATGCTGATTTTTCATAATAGAGTCTAAGAAACATCTTTCAACTCAACATAATAACCATTTTATGTGATCATGCAGTGTTGATTTTTTTTTTAAATACTGTGAAATAAAGTCTGGTTGCTAATAGCGCCAGAAGAAAACATGACAAATGCAGCAACCGTCTGAGGCCTGTTAAGACTATGCAATTCAGTGTAACATTATTGTTTTGGGCAATTGTTATTTAAGTTTCTTCCTTGGCAGCTATGTTATCAGTCATGCTATTTGATATTGTTCCTTTTTTCCTAAACAGCATCACCAAGCAGGTAACCTGTTATCAAGTAATATTTTGTCTCTCATATCTTCCAGATGAGCTAACCATCTTCACAACAGCAATTATGCTACCATTTTGTTGATTAATTTATTTCACTGTCTTTTCTTTTTTTATTTTTTTCTACAATGACAGCATGTTCACAGGGAAAATTATTAAGCTGCAAATTACGTAATATTCATATACACGCACTGACAGACATCATCCTACTATTCTCTATCCAGGTGTCTTCTAAATGAATTAAAAGACAGGTTATCATGTAGATGATTCTCCTCTAGCAGAATGTCCAAGCCCAACACAACTGACAAATTGGAAATTCTAGAAAATTCAGACCCAATATATCTGAAAAGTGCCTAGACTGGGCAAGCTGCCCTCACCAAATGTAAAACAAATGTGTACCGAAAAAGGTTGGTCACTATTTATTTCCTACTGCTCGTCTTGTCTGCATTTAAATTGCCTGAGTCTGCACCTTTTGAAGAAGTACATCTTTATCTATGCTACTAGCGCTGCAGATAAAGGCCTTGATTCAGAGATGTATTTGCTGTAGTTTTATGTTGTTTTTGGAGACATCCCTACCCTAGGGTGTTTAATTTACTATTATCTAGTTTGCAAAGCCATTCACTACATTAAAAACAGCATGGTTCATTAAAACCCATAAACTTAATGGATTCAAAGATAGATCAACAGCAGGGGGAAGAGTTGCTACTGAATCAAGCTCAGTTCCTAGTAACTTCATGAAGATGTCCTTGCTGTTTTCTATGAAACATGCAGAAATTATTCTCCAATGCTGGTTTCCAGGATGCTTTTCAGCTTCCCAGGCTAACCTTCAGCTTTGGAAGTCTCCCATCTAAGTATCCATCAGGCCTGATATGAGCAAGGTAAAAATAGTTTTATTTGTTTCCTCCTTGTTCTGTAGAAAGAGAAATGTTGGGTGCAACAAGATGTGAGGAGGAATCTCCTTCCAAAATATTGGGGTGACTCCTCAGAAATTAACCACATATCCACCAAAAGAGAAATTCTTTGCAAAAATGTGCCAACATCTCAGCATAAAACACATATTACTCCTTTGAGGGACTGTACTCCCAAAAATATTTGAAAATTTAGGCCTTTCCCATTTAAAATGAGGTCTTACATTGTACATAAAAACATACAGATATCCAGTAAAATTTTTTGGCAGAATCTCCACCAACTAATCAGCAGCTTTTGTACATACTACGCTTTCAAACAGTCTTCAGTGGCATTCCCCATGGCCTCAAGGGTCTTCTGAGAAATTTACCCATGTTTATTTTCACTCCAAACAATAGAATCCCAGGAATCACACTGCAGTGTGTAGGTTTCTGTGAAATTCAGAGTCACAAACAGTTTCCAGAAAGCAGAAGTATTTAAGGGCTTTTTTTAAAGCACAATATTCAAAATATACCTGGAATTTATATCTCCGTTTTAGATGGGTAAGAGGCAAAGGTTTTACTATTTTGAAAGAAAACAAAGAATCTTAGGGAATCACAACTTTGCTAGTTTAAGATGTATACTCTCTTATGGAACTGCATTTCCCAGATATGCCTTGATAATGATATTTTATGATGAAATCCATTTAATGTGAGATGTCTTGTACAAGTGTCCCTTAAAAATGGGGTAAATTTAAAAAAAAAAATTCTGGAAGTTGAGTTCCCATGAAGATAAAGTGGTGGAAATACATTCCAAATATAGAAATAGTAAAGCATAAAGTATGTAGAAATTGAATATTTTCCCTGATTTGTCTCTTTCAAAGAAGCAAGCTATCTGAAAGGTAAAGATAGCTCTTATCAGAGGTGTGAACTTTTGAAATTATTTAAGCTCCTGGGCTGCAGGTTACTTATTTCTGTCTTAGGTGCCAGATACTTTCCTGAGAGGAATAATACAAGTTCAAACGTTGCACCTTTATTCAAAATACTTCAAAGTGGTAAAGAAAAGACTAAACTTCCCTGGTAATCTAAAGAGAATTTGTCAGCCAGAGCAGGGGAATTGGGAGATGAGAGGTGCAAATATTATAGATAAGGTACCATTGATAATGACTGCCATATATGTTGAAATTTAACTTCAGCAACATTGCTATCTAAATAAAAAAAGGAAGGAAATGTAGATTCTGACACAAGCAGTAGAAAATAACACAGAATCAATCAATAAAGTTCTCTTCTTGATTATATGTTGGATAGAGCTTTCCTTTGTAAAAAAAAATTGCCAGTATACTAATCTTAACCTAGATTGCTGAACTTGGTTTTCAACAGCTGGAATATTTTTTAAATCACAAGTTTAATTGGATTTGCACTTTATTCCTGATTTATATAGAATATTATGTCAGATGTGGATAATGATGATAGTTGGATTTGCAAATGCTAACATAAAACATAAATCATACAAGCCACATTACAAAATGATATAATAGGTGAACTCAGATTATGCAGTGGACCTATTTGCCTCTTCTGTGATGACTGCTTTTCGTTGGCTGTCAGATGGCAAGATCTCAGCAGGAGGAAATAAATTTTAAAATTCCATCATCAGATTCTCATTTTTATTGAGTCAATTAATCAACTATCTATTGTTCTCTTGTTCTTTCCGACTGTCTCAGCTGTAGAAGAAACTTTGGTTGAATGTATATTAGGAACAGTAAAAAACCCTCAGCGTATAAATCAATCAATTTATTATATATTCTGTATTGAACCTAAATTCAAGATTCAGAACACAAAATATCAGTAACAAACAGTAGAAAAAAATCAGCTGAATAATTTAGAGTTTGCAGATATGGGCTTTTTATGTGGAATTTGACACTTCATTGACCAGAATATTGTTAAAACATGATCCTAAAGTATGTGTATGTATTTGAATGTTGTCCATCAAAATTGTGTAGGGTCAAAAGCAAAGTGACACAGCCTACAGAATTTACTGGCACCTAAACTTTAATACCAAGTGTCACTGTAAGAAGTTGGATATTATTCTGCTGTATAATCAGATAATCAGGTTGTTAATACTATGTCCAACTTATGACACAGGCTTATCACAAATGAAAAAGGAAATTGCACACTGTCAGTTTGTGCACTTTTCCTCACGGGTATTATGAACCTTTTGTTATGATCATTCTGAACCGCTGCCTGCATATGGAAATGAATGGGCAAGTGCTGTTGGTTACAGGGCTTCATCAATTCCAAAGCCACCTTTTGAATAAAGCAAGAGCCTCTGTAAAGCAGCAGATTCAAATCTTTTCATATAAACATTCCAGATTTAGCATAAATTCTAGTGCTACGATCCTCTCTCAGGGATCAATGGACTTGGATGAATTCCAGAAGAATCTGGGGCTTCCTACAGTTTTGTTTGGCCATTCAAAGTCTTGGTGGCCACTTGGAATGAACTGAGTCTTTGGATTGGATCATGCCCATAAACCTTTCTCTTCTCAGAGAACCCTGCACTGTTGTGGTTTAAGGAAGAGCTAAGAGAGAAGAGCTAAGAGAAATGAGAGAAGAGACATCTAGAATGTCACTGGCACTTGATAAGTGATGAACTTGACAGAATGTGAGTTAAAGCTGCTATTAAAATCTACCTGGTGGCACTGAGGGGACGAAGCTTCATTACTCCTCCACTCTGATCATAAATAGCTGCTCGGTGGCCATGTTTTGGTGACAGGAATCTCCCTGGATAAGGATGCATTGGAGAACCTTTTGCAGGGCTGTGTGGAAGAATTTTCCCATCCATCAAATAAAATCACATTTATTTGACACTGGCTTTGTTGCAGGTGTGGTGAAGATGCCTAGGGAAGAGTCTAGTTCTGTTATCTAGGAATGGTTTGGACCTCTAGGATCAGAGAAATTGGTCAGGGTCCTTAAGACTTTGAGCCAGGCCACCTGGTCTTTAGATCCATGCCCCCTCCTGTCTGGTGAAAGTGGCATAGGGTGTGTGTCATGGTTTATAGTAATGGATTATAGAGTGGTTTATAGTAATGGATAGTGCTTCATTGAGTGAGGGGATTGTTCTTTCACTTCTTGTGGCTCACTCCCTCTTTAAGAAGCCATCGCTAGATCCCATTAAAATGGACAATTTTTGTCCAGTATCTAATCTCCCCTTTTGAGGAAAGATGTTTGACAAGATTACTGCACAGCAGCTTGAGAGGGCCTTGGATTATCAGGATCCCTTTTCATTCAGGATTTGAGTAGCATGGTGCTGTGCTAGTTTGCTTCCTTTTTTCAGGCCAACTTCAGGTGGTGGTGATTGGTGAGGAAAGATCTGTGGTTCAGCCTCTGCTATTTGAGATGTTATAGGGTTTGATATTCCTCTGTCTATTTAACATCAAAATGAGGCTGCTAAGTGAGCTCATCCATTGCCATGGGATGAAGTATCATCAGTGTGCTGATAATACCCAATTGCACCTCTGTCAGCCATTACAATGTCTCTGCCATGGTGAATTAAGTAATGTTATGAATACCTTATCTCATGTCTGGTGGCTGTGAAGGTCTGGATGGGGAACAGCAGGCTCCAACTGAACCCTACCAAGACTGAGTGGCTCTGGGTTTTGGAGCCTTCTGGATCTAGTACTATGTTACCTTTGATGCTGGATAGGAAGGCACTGGCCCAGACAAACCCTGTTTGCAATCTGGGGATCTTCCTGGACTTAAGACTTCTGCTAAAAGAGCAAGTGGCCATTGAGGTTAGGAGGGCCTTTGCACAGCTTCATATGCATCAGTTGGGCCCTTTCTTAGATTGAGAATTCTGCTCGCTGTTACTCATGCTCTAGTCACCTCTCATTTAGATTTCTGTAATTTGCTCTACATGGGGTTGCCTTGGAAGAGTATCCAGAAGCTTCAGCTGATTCAAAATGAAGCCGTGCAGGCAGTCATATTTGCCTCCTGAGTGGTACATGTTAACACATCTGGTTCACAAGCTGCATTGGTTGCTAGTCTGCTTCTGAGTCCAATTCAAGGTGCTGGTTTTGATCTTTAAAGCCCATCATGGTGTGGGACCAGGTTATGTGAGGGACCACCTCTCCCCAATTACATCTGTCTGACCCATCAGGGTTGGCAAAGGAAACATGCTGCAGGTCTCTTCTGTAAGGGAATTACATGTGGGTGAGTCTCAGAAGGTGGAGCTTCTTGCCATGGTAACCATCTTATGGAATCTTTTCACCCTGAAACTGAAATTAGCTCCATCCCTCTCAACTTTCCACAATCCCCTCAAGACCTGGCTATTGTTATCAAATCTACAGGTCCTAGGGGACTGGGAAGATTTCTGATGCTTCTCTTGCTGTGATTAATACCATCCTCTCCTGTTTTGTGTATCTTTTTAATAATTATTTTTAATTGTGACTGTTTTTATGTATTTTTAATTAAGTACTATATGCTGCCATGTGTTACTTTCATGTGAGTATACAGTACACATATAAATAAATGAATTGGCCATGTTTCTGTTATCTTCAGGTCCATTGGTCAGAGGTCTGTAACTCAGGGTGGAAAGGGAAAAAATGGTCACCAAGTAAGGGCTTTTTCAATGGCAGCTGAGCTACTGACAGGTAGTCCTGATGCAGATTGATCTAACCATTCAATGACCATTGTTAGCAATTCATTTTGAGTCACTCACATCTGCTCAGAATGACACATTACATTCCTTTCACATCCTGTCCAACTTATGGAGGCACCACCGATTAGAGTTTATAAAATCAGTGGCAATTGCTATCATCACAGGAAGTAGACAAGAGGGGACTAGTTAAAATCTAACAGGGTCTAACTGGATGGGTCGAGGAAGTAGTCATTGCACTTTTCAGTAAGAGAGATAGACTACCAGCTTGAAGGAGGCAGACTCTGTCCTTGAACTCTGGAGCTTCGAATAATTATTACTCAGTTGCAAATCTTCCTTTCTTAGGCAAAATGCTTTCAGCAGTACTGACCATTTAATTGCAAGCATGCTTGAAATAAGCCAATTAGCTAGAATATTCTTTTCCCTGAATATAGTTCTCTTTTTGCTGGAACAGAGATTTGAAGAGTGCTACCATGAAGGTCTTTCTGAGTCTCTGAACAGCCTTTGATATTGCTGATCACAAGATATTGAAGGAGAATCTGCATGGACTGAGAGTTGGAGGCATAACATTTACAAGACTCTATTCCTATCTCTGGAGCCATCACAATAAAGTAGAATAAAGTACAATAAAGTATGGTAGTAGCTGTTTGGTCCCAAACCTCTTTAATTGGGAGGGCATATTCCTTAATAAAATACAGGACACTTCCTGAATATCTGCTTTTGAAAACCAAGTATCCATAGTCCTCCCATCTTATCTAGGATAAGCTTAAGGTTGTTGGTTTCATCTCCAGGCAATTATTGAGTACATGTTCCTGATTCAGGTGGAAAAGAGTATCATGGGTATACTAATGACACTATACATCAAGTCTCCAGTTGATCATTCTCAATGACTTTAGTGAGTCTTTTTAACATGTCTGGTTGTTTATTTAAGATTGTTGTTATTCTCTTTTAACCCTCCTGGATTTTGTGAGGGGGAGTGGAATTGAAAAACAACAACACATTGACTTGTCTGCAGTTCTCTATAATTGTCCTAATCATTTTGATAGCTGAGGGAATGGACAAAACCTCACTCTTCTCTGTTTATATACAAAAGCTGACCAGAAGCAATTCAACTATGTTTCAATGTACACAATGAGAGAACTTCTAGCACCACACTTGCAGATCGCAAGCCATTTTAAGGGATGCAGGGAAATAACGCGAATCTGCCATGTGATTCCTCTAATATTTATCTCATTTCCCTCACAGCTTCTATTGCTGCTATAGCCATCTCATTCATCTGCATGGTAGGCTCTACTTGATAATAGTATTTTCCTACTTTATAGGACTACAGAGACAGCACCCGTTAAACTTTTTCTAACAGTCCAAAAAGCTCAACTCAGCTGCTAAGTATATGATTTCATGCATCCTTCAGTTCTCTGCCTGAGAGAATGCCTTTCAGAGCCACCTCCTCCAGGGCCTCAGTGCCATCAGGTCAGCATCACCAGCCACATCACTGGGATTAGAGAGCCAAAAGTGACGATAATTCTCTTCCACGAGCAGCAGCTCCCAAGCCACCCCATAACCCCAGTTCCCTGCTGAGATAACAAGCCTCTTTTAAACAGCCAGGCCTTTTCTTTATTGCTTCCCCTATCAGATTACAGGCACGCTGTATATGTGTGTGCTGAGGGGGAAAGGATGCTATTTTTAGAAGTCTGTTTTCTAAAAATAGTTCAGAGATGTTTACAATTGCGTCACAAGACGTAATTTTATCCCCTGTTTGGCCCCATAGCCCCCCTTTTCTCACCCCCCTCCCCCAGAGGGGGTTATTATAAAAGAAGGAAAGACAGAGGATGTCGGGTCAGCAAGTTCAGACCCAGCCAGACAGCAAAGAGGTAAGAGGTCCTTGGACTGAAAACAGGGTGGTGGTGGCGATGGTAACGCCTCAACCCGCAAAATAAGTGTTTATCTATTATGGGTGGGTAATTTACATCATTATTATTAGCCAAGAACTGTAAGAAATTCAACCTCTTTAGGTGTTGGTTTTCTTGGCTCTCTTAATAATAGGATTTAGCCAGGGGATGGCAATCATTCTAGCTTCTGCCCTACTCAGAGATGGAGTCTGTAGCTCCAAGCAATTCTGTCTGAGTTGGTCCACCCAGTGGCCAGCAGAAACATTGAAATGGTAGGATTCATTACCTATCATTCAGCACCTTGGAAGGGAGGTCATAATTTGAATCCAATGACCGTCAAGTCTAGAAATTCTAACCCATAGAAGGAATAGACATTGCCTTCCTATTTATGCATCAGGAAGGGGATTCGGCTGAATCAGCCAAACTATCACTTAGGTGGGGTAGATTGCTGCTGCGGCTGCTACTGCTGTGGGAAATATTTTGGGCCACAGTTAATTTTTGAAATGGAAAATTTTGTGGCTTAATTATGTCAGGAAGTAAAATCTTTTGTTCTTTTCCCTAATCACATATAGGTTCCCCATGATCACTTAAATGTAAAGACGTGCTTTGTTGCCTTTTCAAATATTGTAGAGATGGCTTTTGAATTAAAAGCAACTGTACTGCTGAGCCCCAGCATAGATTAATGCTGTTCTTGAATGGTGGATTGTCTCAGAAGTACGTGCTCCCTTTACCTAGGATTTCTACATATATTCCTTGTGAGAAAAACTCTTTTCCACACTTCTCAGGAGTTCAGTGTCCTTTCCCAAACTCCCAAAGTAGCCCCTCCTTTTGAATTTTGATATACCGGCAATTCTGAAGTTTGAATCTGACTGAAGCTTCCTCCCACTCCCATAACCTAAAACATCTAAGCAGAGAGTATCTTATAAATATGACAATTTCTTATTCTCTTAAGAGATTGATGCTCACTAACTGCTGCTGAAAGTGTAGTGTTGGTATCAACACAATATAATAATAACTTGAATTTAATTAAAAGAACAAACAGTAACCATGCTGAAAAAACTATCGATCAATAGAGAAGAATTATACAGAAACTGTTTATATTAAATCCTGAAAAAGTAAGGCCAAATGCCAAAATTCCCCTTGGGAAGTTGTGTTTAATGTTTGTATAGCTGATTGTAGAGGGTGTACAAAAGTTACCGTTTAGCATGCTCCTTTTTGGGTATCAATCTTTTTTTCATAACTGTCCATTCCTTTATCTTAATGGCTTTTCTCTTCATCCTCCCCCTAACATCAGCATGTCCCAAACCAATTATATCTCTCTGTAAGGCAGGAATAGAGTTATTTTATGTATAAACCCAGAGATTGAGTTTTCAATTAGCTAAGGACAGGCAAGGAGAAGTATTAACCAGACAGATAGACAGACACACATACACACAAACAGAACAATGTGTTCATTACAAATACTGCTCACTTGCTGCTGGTATTTATCCCTTGAGGGAGAGGGTTTTATTGATAACAATGAACATCGCACTTCAGTAGTTTTAATAATAGCCATAATATTTATTTGTAGTGATGCACTTTTCAACAAGGTACATAACAGCAAGCCAATTCAAAGACAATTAAAACTTGAAAATATCAACTGTTACCAGTAAATACAAATAATTGTACAGTACAATTACAAAAGAATAACAGCATTACAATCACCAAAACAACAAAACCAGTTAAACACGAAACCTCATATCCTATCAAAACTGCCAACAAAAGAACAGAAATAAAGAATCTAAGTGGAGTAATTTTATAAGAGGCTTTATTAACGTACTGTGTTGGGATTGTAATGTCTGGATTCACCTCCAGTATCCCAAGCTACAAATTTCCTAGTAGTAATCTCAGTACACCTACAAGTCAACAGGGTGGAGAAGGCTCACACAATCTCTATGAACTTAAATGTAGCAGGATTTATAACCGATAATTTAGTCTTGCCATAGAGGAAATTAAATGAAGATGAAACAGTATATTCCATTTGAATCAGTTGTAAATGTGCTAAATCTTTCTCCTGACATGGCTCTGAATCAGATGATTATATTTAACTAATAATTTGGAGAACATCTGTCCATCACAATGGGTGATTTACAGTCTATATTCTTCTTGACTACAAAATTGTTCCCACTCAAACTGATTTAAATTCTGCTTCGTATCCCTTTCAATGTTCATCACGCTAGCAGAAAGATTCTCTGTGTTAAGGGGGAGCTAGGAGAAGCACACTAACCATGACCTCTCCCCTCTGTTGCTTTGAGTGTAGAGTGTCATCCCAGATATAACTAGACAATCTGCAATCAGTAGGGCTTCTCTGTGTGAATCAAAATCCTACAAAATCAGGGTCTTTATGACACTGGAAGTCCTTTTACTCTTCTATATGTGTTGAGCAAAGCAGGGATTGGGGGTGAATAGTTACCATCAGTTTTGCTTGTCTAGTGTTGTTGATTTTCCAAGAATAACAGAATAAAAGAGTTGGAAGGGACCTTGGAGGCTTTCTAGTCAAACTTCCTGCTTAAACAGGAAATCCTATTATCATTTCAGAAAAGTGATTGTCCATTTGTCTTCTTAAAAACGTCCAGTGTTGGAACACCAACAATTTTGGAGTCAAGTCATTCCATCAATTAATTGTTCTAACTGTTAGGAAAATTATCCTTAGTTCTAGGTCAGTTCTCTCTTTGATTGGTTTCCATCCATTGCTTCTTATCCTATCTTCAGGTGCTTTGGAGAATAGTTCTTTTGGCAGCCCCTTAGTTATTAGAACACTGCTATCATGTCATCCCTAGTCTTCTTTTCATTAAACTAGACATACCCAATTCCTGCAATCATTTTTCATATGTTTTAGCCTCCAGTTCCCTGTTCAACTCTGTTATTCTTTTCTGCACTCTTTCGGGAGGCAACTTTTTATCATCTTTCCAGAACAGATTGATGGATAATCTTTGTTAACCTGGCACTACCCAGATGTGTTGGACTACAGTTGCAATCCTCACTGATTAGTGGTCATGCCAATGGATGGGTGAGAGGAGGACTACAAATTAGGGGAGGCTCAGTATTTGAGTAAATACATGATTTGAAATGCTATTCCAGCCTTGAGGATTGTGGCTTCCTCTTGGGCAGTCTGGTTATTCTCATTTGCTTCAACAATTTCTATCCTTTTGCAGAACTATGACCATATTGTGTGAAAACTGCAACAAGCCAGTCAGAAGACGAGAATGCCAGGTCTCTGCTCCTATATCTGGTCCTAAGCAGAAGCTCTGTACTCCAAGGCCTTTCAGGTCAGTGAGATGATCTTGCAATCTTTTCTTCCCACTGAGGTTTAGAAGAGGGGGAAGATGTTTGTTACAGGGTCCCTAACAGTGTTCAATTATTACGTTTTGGACACAATGGAATAGTATGAACATACTAAATCTTGGTGCCATTGTAATGTACCATTTCCAAGGGCCATGGTTTGCAATGGTTCTATACTATTAATTGGTCCAAAACAGAGTTCCTGTGTTGCTAGTAAGTGGATAGAACATCCATTGTTTCCAGGACCAATTTACTCAGAGAACTATCTTTTTCATCTATCTCTTAAAACCATCTTCAGAGGCTCTATCTTCAACGTTTCTATTACTTCTCTTAATTAGAAGAGGGTAACTTTTTCAATCATGGCAACAGCCTTCATAAAATATTCCCCAACACCATCCTTTTGCCAAGATCATCAGCCAATTGAGGTCTATCACATTTAGACAGCACAAAGTTGGAGTAGATGTACATACCATATTTTAAGCAGTTGTTTCAATACCCTACCTCTCATTTCACTTTTTAACACAGTTTTTAGAGTGTTTGTATTTTCAAATATAAATGAATATATTTTCATTTACCTAGATCTTTTATTCTTAATAGTTCCATTAAGTGCAGCATCTTTATTTTTTTAAAAGTGTTTGCTTAATTTTAGAGTGCTGTAAATTTTAGAGTGCTATAAATTTTAGAGTGTTGTATTATTTATTTATTTTGCCATATTTGCCATATCTTTGACATGTAAGTTATCATTCCCTTTAAATTTATTTTTATCATTATTTTTGGTGAATTGCCCAAAATAATATTAGCAGGGGACATTTAAATACCATAAAAACTGATTATATGATATCAAGTTAGTGACACCTCTTAGTGACCACATAGATAGACACTTCTAATGATCAGTCATAAATTATATGTTTAAATTTTTATTTATATCAGTTTGTTAAATGCAATTATCTGAACCAAAAACTGGTGGGCAACTGTGGGTCAACCACCCACACCCATTTTATTATTAAAATAAAATATATTCAGAATGCTTCTTATTCAGGATATCAGAATATGAGGGTAGTAATTTTCTCTTGCTTTGCTTCCTTGCAAATGGGAATCAAAGGCATGGCATCATTGCTTTTGGAGAACCAAGAACTTTGGATATTGCAGAATTAACACAAGCAAAGGATTACTCTCTGGAAATTAACATGCAGATTGCATGGTCTTGCTTCAATACTTTTTCATTAAGCCTAGTCTGATTCCTAGAGGGTCAACAACCACTTCAAACCACTAAAATTATTTAGGGCTTTAAAGAACAACCTTCTATAAAATGAGCATTAGCAGTCAGTGCAACTGAAGGAGAAATAAGACCAGAATTACTGCATCTTGAAGGGTACCATTCTATACCTACTGTAATTTTGGGGATCTTTTTAAAGGGTGCTTTCTAACTGAGAACATTGTAATAATCTAATCTGGACTACAGAAAATAGATATACATTCCAGATAGGAAACACTTTCACAAAGCATTAATTCTGATCATTGTGAGGAAAACAGAATTCTGGTGCTAAGAGGAAGGTAAAGTAGACTTCATCAACCCTGTATGTATCGCATAAAGTTGATGTATTTTTTGCCTATTTGATCTAATATTTTGTTACAGGAAGATGTATGGAAATATAACAGCTTAACCAATCAGCTAAGAGGCTAAGGTGCAGCCTTGACATTAAGTCTCTAAATGAAGTAGTACCTTCTTCAAAGTAAACCTTTATGGGATCATGATAGAAGATTCTCTTTTTTCTTAAACCAGACACTGTTGTTGCTAGGATTTTTTCAGTGGCCAGATTTTTATGCCCACTAAATAAACACTGCTCATAACAGCTTTATAGGATTAGCACAGCTGTTCCAGAGCCCCTGCAAATCAATTGCTTCCTCTCTGAGAGACAAAGGCATGCCAAGTACTGAATGCCAGATGAAAAGCAGAGAGACTCAGTTATAATGGCTTCAACTTTTTAGGGCAGTGTTACTCAATCTGGTGACTTTGAGATGTGTAGACTTCAACTCCCAGAATTTCCCACCCCATGAAACTGGCAGAATGCAGTTGCTTTATAAGCTGTGGGTTGCCATGGAGAAAGGTTATGGGCTAAAATAGACAGTGCAGAAGCAAAAACATGGGACTGGTCAGACCTCTAGTGACTACTAAAGGGAATATCCTCAGGGTAGAAAGTTGACTGGCTAATCGGAATTGAGTTTTGGTTTCTGTATTAACATCATCAACAATTACTTTTAAAACATCTCAAATATGTGAAGCTCTAGATATCTGTGACAGAGTAGAGGCACTTGCCTTTAGACTTATGATTATAATAATTTGCAGTGTGATCCAGGACCCAGCAAAGACTTGGATTAATTTAGTGGTGGCACAATGAGGATTAAATAAAGCTGGACTTGGGCTCCCCACATTTAACAACAACACACAAAAAAAGACCTGGCTAAAACCTGGCTGTAAAGCTGAGCTTATTAAATCTTACTAGTTCTTTTGATACTTTAAGTTATTTACCTCCAGTTCCTCACACAAATTAATGGCTGTGTGATGGTTGTCATGGAAACAGACAAAAGCGACAATACAATGGTATGTTGCATACTGAATTTTCCCACTGAGTGGCCCGTTTTGGATAACACCAAATCCTCTCAAATCAATCTGCTCCTTTTCTTGTTTCCCAAATTCTTTGCTGCTGTGGTTTCTTTATTGATCATCATTTTCTAAGGTTTTTTTTTTAAGTGTTCCCTTACAAAGAGAATTTGTAGAGAAAGTAATGAATATTTGGCTTTCTGAAATCCAGTGCTAGCTTACAACCTGGAGGAATGTTTCCTCAACTGAATTGTGGATGACTAGACAATGAGAGGCAGACAGGCCTTCTGTGCTTTTAGTCTTCATGTACATAAAAGGTAGGTAGCAGATGGTGCCCTTTTCCTGAGGCCTGTGTGAAAGCTGCAAATTGTTCAGCTCATTCACAAAAAGCTTGAGAATCCTTTTGTCCCCCTTTGTGCCTAGTTCCTCTTTTGTCAGACTCCTTTCACATCAACTGCCATGCTGCTGTTTCCAACTTGTCCAGTTTTCCAGCTTTCAGATGAAGTGGAACAAATGACTGGATCTCATTGCCAAGACAATCCTGTAGTGCTCACTGCCTTGATCCCTAATTTGCTAAAACCTCAATAATACCAGGCAAATTACCTGGCTTCATGCATCACACTAAGCCAAATATCTTTTTATTGTAGGTCACTGTATGACAAGAATGCCTTGGCAACATTTTGGGATTTGTTTGTTTGTTTTTTGCTGTGTTCTCTTCAAGCTGCACTTTAGCCACCCCTCCCCACAAAATTAAATCAGCTCCCAAGGTGCTGGTTTACTGCAAGCTATTAAAAATAGAGCTACTTGGAAGAGCCTTTGAGACATGAATGTCATCAGTATATAGATCTACGTGAGTAAGGTTGATTTGCTTGCCTTTTTGTTTTTATTTTACTTTGTTTTGCTGCATATTGATGGATATATTGTGAACCTCTGAGGACATTTCTGTTTGCAGCAGGTATAAATCCAATAATAATAAATGCTGCCCTCGCATGAGGCCCAGCCTGAGTGAGACAGCCCTGTGTCATTCTTTGTTATGCTGCTGTTAAAGTAGCATTTTCTCCTTTATTCTTCCATTCCTTGATGACAGTCTCAAGATGTAGGTCTGTTAGCATTTGCCAGTCATTACCTGGAATTGAAGTCAGATGCCTACAACAAGAAACCAAGCTAGATAACAGAGTAGAATAGATCCCTCCAGTAGATGGAATGGTCAGTGATTGTAAGCTAACTAGGCGGGATAGGGATCAACAATGGGACAGAAAAATCCATGCTGGTATAGTTTTCTGCGGGATGGGGGGAAAGCAATTCAATTCAAGGATGGGAGGAAAGCAATTCAAACCTCTTATTCTCTTTCTTCTGTTGAACTCATCTTCATCTGCTCTTCCCTACACTAGGTTGGAACCCAGAATGACCAAATGGCTTATTGGCTGTGTCCACATGATGTGTTGAACCATAAATCAGGCAATGACTTCAATGCACAAAACCCTGAAAATTGGGCAAATTGAGTAAATTGTGTTGACTGCAGGATGAGCATATCACACAAGACCAGTCAATAAGAATCATAATGGGAGAACTTTGCCATCACGTCCACGGCAGCAACTGTTTGGGGAAAAGGAGATTTGAGTCATACTAAGTAAGGTGCTTTATTTGGCCTTAGCTTATTATGTTAATAAATCCAGCTAGTTTTATATTAAGTGAGCTGGCACACTCTGTCTCCTAACCAACCTGAAACCTTATTCCAGAAAAATGTGCATTATTTGAAGGTGCTGCATTTGTGCTCTGGAGCCTCTTATCAACAGCCCTAATAAATCTTACTACTGAAACCCTCTGACAGCCTTTGTCATGAATTTATTGAATCCCTTTTTACATCCATAGTGATCACAACTACACACTGTGGAAGCAATTCCCATACTGCTTTTTGTCTACTCAGAGTTTCCCTCTCTGTGATTCGTTCAAAGACTTCACGGCAACTAGTGAGAGTCTTCAAACTCTCCCCCATCACACCATTCCCCACTCCATTGAATTACCAATGAGTGCTAAATTCCACTGACATACTATGAGCTTGCTAGAAATGTTTAATTAAGGCACAGGGCATTTCACATGCAAAAGTCAATCTCAAAGAATAGATGTTTATGACAGTACAGAAATTATATACTGAAAAAGCTTTGAAAGCTCTTTGCTGAACCTGAAATTTGATATATGTTTACTTTAGAGTAGGTCCTATTTAATGTAATGCATTATTTCTGAGTAAAAGATGCTTTAGATTCTGCTGTTAGGACAGTGATAAGGAAGACTTTCATACTTTGAAGTGACCAGAATGTTTATTTTAAGGAAAGCCTTTTCAACACTTACAGGATAGGAGTTATAATTAACATTATGGTTTCATTTGTGAAAGCTGGATGACTTGCTTAAGGCCATGGAGCAAACTGATCACAGCTAAGTAGTATTTGGGGTTCTCAGACTACGAAACATTTCAAATGTTAGTGAGTCCCTTGAGGATGCTATTGAAAAGTTCTTTCTTGTACATGGCAATTACAGTGGATACAATCATTAAAACCTGTTTCCCACCCAGTAGGTCTGTTAATGGGCAAAGCTTTCATAATACCTGGTGACAGAAACACATGGTAAGGGCATGGCCTATCTCTAAAACAGCTTTGTCCCAAAGGTTTTAGGATGATGGTTGTCATCGTTTCATTGGCCATCCAGACTGAAGCTAATGAGCCTTGCTTATACAGAGAGAGCCGCTGGGCACCTTCCAACATTTTTATCCCAGGTCCCTATTCTAAATTTCGTATTCCCCAAATCCCCTCCTCAGCTAGGCTGTTTATTTGGCAGATATGTGAGAAAATTCTTAGCATGCTGATTCTGCTCTGATTTACAGTTTGACTCTGATTTACAGTTTAAATTAACTAAGGTAAGATGATTTTAAGTATTACTTCAGGGCTACCTTTAATATTAGGTATAATGATGAAGGCAACTCAAGCAGCTGATGATAGAAGCCAAGGAGTAGTTATATGCCTGTTGTTTCCTGAAGCAATGGGTTTGTTCATTCATATTGAAAAGCTAGGAAACTGAACACGTGGGAAGGTTGCAAATGGGCAAGGGAGAGCAAATAAAAGCCTTACTAGATCCAAATAAAGAAAGCTTTTCCCAAGTCATGAAGATTTGAGTGTATTCATCTTAGCATAGAATAACAGAGTTGGAAGGGACCTTGGAGGTCTTCTACTCCAATCCCCTGCTTAGGCAGGAAACCCTACACCACTTCAGACAAATGGTTGTCCAATCTCTTCTTAAAAACTTCCAGTGTTGGAACATCCACAACTTCTGGAGGCAAGTTGTTCCACTGATTAATTGTTCTGTCAGGAAATTTCTCCTTAGTTCTAAGTTGCTTCTCTCCTTAGTTAGTTTCCACCCATTGCTTTTTGTCCTGTCCTCAGGTGCTTTGGAGAATAGCTTGACTCCCTCTTCTTCTTTGTGGCAGTCCCTGAGATATTGGAACACTGCTATCATGTCACCCCTAGTCCTTCTTTTAATCAAACTAGACATAGCCAGTTCCTGCAATCTATGTACACAGTTTCTCCACTTTTCCCATTATCTTTCCTGTCTCTCTGTAATGACTCATCCTACCACCCCCCAAAAAAAGAAACAAAGTGTCACTGAAAGATGACAAAATAGTTTTGAGATGGAAAACATGCTTTTGGAATTTCCCCCCTTCATCCCTACATAATAATGTAGTTATGTGAGACCTATGTTACCAGACAAAGTACCAGTCATAAGATCATCATGTCATCCCAAAAGGGAAATCCATAGGGAAGAATGGAATAATGTTCAAATAAATGTGCTTAGAGGTATGTGCACGTTCATAATGTGAAAACTGCAGAGGTTGACCATGCTAAATCAGATCTAATATTTCTGAATCTCAGTAATTGTGCAAGTTATGTGAACTTCAACTCCCAGAATTCCTCAGTCAGCATTTGGAATTCTGGGAATTGAAGTCCACACATCTTAAAGCTTCTGAAATTAAGAAATGTTTCTCTAATCTACTATGAGACTCAGGAAACATATTTTAAAGGTTTGGAAATAGGAGAGGAACAAATGTGTATGGCTCATATTTTGCACTCTTGCAGATCAACAAAAGGTGCCTCTAAGGCTCGTCGGGATCAGATCAATGTGGAGCTGCAGACTCTTCGGTCTCTTTTGCCCATCTCAGAACAAGAGAAGGAACAACTTTCATATCTCCACACCATGGCTCTGGTCTGCTTCCATATACGAGAGACTCAACTTTTTAATTCTGGTAAAAGAAAAATCCCAACTCTTTCTGTAACTTGTTTAGTAAATGCCAGCTCACTAGCCATAATCAGACATATTTCTCTAAACATCATTTGACTTTCCTATAAAAAATTTGATTAACTGCAGGAAGAAACTAATGCCCAATGGAATACACACCATATCATATTGTATAGTTTTTCACATATGTAGAGACATATATTGAGACGTGACTAGGAATCACAGAAGCAGTTTGCCAGTCTGTATTTAGAAACATAGCTAAGATTATGAAGGGTTCATGTCAGAGGTGGTATTCAGCAGGTTCTGACCAGTTCTGGAGAACTGGTAGCGGAAATTTTGAATAGTTCAGAGAACTGGCAAATACCACCTCTGACTGGAGATTTTACAGTATCCTTCCCCTGCCACGCCCACCAATCCACACCCACAGAACCAGTAGTAAAAAAGTTTGAATTCCACCACTGGTTCATGTGTTGATTTTGTTTGTGGGAATGGAAGGGAGTACTGACTATGATGAATGTGAATGTACTTTGGGAATTACAGGTAAGTAAAGAAGTCATCACTGCTTCTCAAAATAGAAAGTAGTGAGTCATCACTTCTTTCAAACTATTATTACCATGTAAAATCCTCCCATTTCTGTTTAAGAGTCTCAATCTATCTCATTTCCCACAGAATTTAGATCTGTATTTGAAAATGTTCACCTGCAGACAAGAAAACCAGAAAAGTGCGGAGACATTTGTAGTCAAATCTTCTGCTGGCCAATCCAGATCTGTTTTGTATGTATCTTATAAGTTCCCTAAACTGTAGGTGGTTTTCTGTTGGCTTCACACAATGTAATCTGCACTAGCAATAGCACTCAGACTTATATACCACTTCATAATGTTTTACAGCCCTCTCTAAGGGGTTTACAGAATCAGCAATATTGCCCCCAACCATAGGAGTCCTTATTTTACTGATCTCCAAAGGATGGGAGGATGGGTCAAACTTGACCCGGTCAGGGTTGAACTACTGGCAGTCAGCAGTGTTAGCCGCAATTACACTGCATTCTAACCATTGTGCCACCGCAGCTCATTATCTCAGATTGCACAGTTCTTGCATATGGAATGTGCCTAAGACACCCACTCCTTTTCATTTCTGTTTCCTAGACAGGTTTCCTTCCATTTTGGGTGTGTGTGTGAAGTTTTTTTGGGGGAGGGGGCATATCTAAGTATAGGCATGCACTTTATCCCAATTGAAACTTAATCTAAGCAAAATCAGCTAGTTTCTTTATTCTACCATCTTTTGTACTTCTCTTGGAGCAACAATTTAATAAGTATTTTCTTCAAACTTCACCCCATGTTTTTGGTAGTTCTGCCCCCAAATGCCTGTAAGTCTGCATGTTAATTTAGAATGCTAATCTTTTCTGCCTGCCACATGTTGCCCCAAGTATAGTATACTAACAGCTGTGACTAATCTATAGCACAGTCACTTGACTCCTATTTTATTAAGTTTTCTGGAAGTGTAACCTGATCCAAAGAGATCCCAGAGTACCAAGCCTGCATTAGATGTCCTGGGATCTAATCATTCATATGGGATCAAAAGGGACCAATATCTATCTAAGCTAATATTTTTAATCTTATAATTCCTTGTGATTCCTTGTCATTTTATCACAACTGATAAGTAAAGCAGTTGTATATCAGCTGCATCTATTGTAAACTGAGAGGATTTGTATTTGTACTGCACTGGGAATCAAAACCCCTTCCCCTTATGCTTTGCCATGGCTATAAAAGGATACAGTTAACCTGACATTATGCAAACCTTAACAGTGGCATTTGCAGTGGGGTTTTTCCATTTGACAAAATAATAATGTCTATTGTGTTGTGATCTAAACCCTCCTTTGCCTGTACAATATCTTGCCTGTTTTCACTCTATATTTCCTCTGTCTCCATATGGACATTTCTATTCTCTAAATCTGTTTGGTGAAGGAGCCTCCAAACTGCACTTATCTATAGGTTCTTCCTTACAACATGTGAGGTAAACTGTCTTAAACAATATATTTCATTCCAGACCTTAACCTTAGGACTAGATGTATATGACTCCAGGGAGAAACAACTAGTAGGCTCTGGATTGCAAGAATGCCTAGTGAATCTTCTGCAATTCCCTGAGAATTCCACACCCATTCCATACTTCAAACGCTTCATTGACTAGGAAATTAAAAGGAAGAGATTTTTTAACATGTTTTTTTCCCTTCACTTTTACATCATAGCTCCATCTATTTCTACAGTTGAGTGCTGATTTCTGGCTGCAAAACCAAATGACTTGCAACAATTGGCTAGTAACAATGTTCCCGCTATAAATCCTTTGGAGGGTTTAAAACTCTTCATACATATTTTTGAGAGCAGTATTTGTTATTCCACAGAGAACTCCTTGTGGTGTTCTTATTATTTTTTTATGGTTTTAAGTCAGTCATTCAAATATCACGTGTACATCCTACTTACTATAAGTTTGCACTTGCAATTTAAATATATGTGTATGTATGATCAGAAAATGAAAATAGAGAAAAGATTGATTCCATGTGTTACTAATGTTTGGTGCTGATTTAAAAAAAACATCTTCAATGAATTTCAAACATGGATCTGCATTGTGTATAATTTGCATCCTTATTTGTGCTTAAGGGAAGCATAGAATAGGCCATAAAAAGCAGCCATGCTGTATGCAACAGCTGGCATTATCAACTCCTACATATTTTCCATCATGTCTTGCTTTCCCAAAGGTGTCTTTTACCTGAAGAGCCTTTTCTGTATCCCTTATATTTTTCTTTTTTTTTCTTTTGAGGATCAGAGCATAAAACAATGTGCCTTTAGTTGTATTTTACATTTTTCTGATATCTATATTTTTGCAGTACCCTTAGATAAAAAGAGAAAGTGAAAGATATAATGACCTACATATTCTGTCATAATTATGTTCAAAGATGAGCAGGCTCTGTTTTGCACAGTGCATTTCCTGAAACAATATCTTTCCTATCTATAATATGAGGGAAGAGGTCATCTGGCAGAAAACAAACCAGACTTGCATCAGTTTCATTACAACTGATCCTGTGGGAGAAAAATTCACTGTAATAGTTCAATTAGTAAAACTGACTAGACAGCTGATGACCTATTGATTCATCCTTTCAGGGAAATTTCCTTCCTAAACAGAGAAACAGAATGACCATTTTTGGCTGGGCCAAAAAAAAAAAAAAAGTAGGAGCAGGACTTCCAACTTTTTGCTGTATTCCCCATTGATTTTGCTTTTGGGAACCTGGCAAAGAGCATCAGAAATCATGATCATACGATAAATGTGGTGACAATGCAGTGGCTACTTATTTGTGAACGCAACTGGTGTGAAAATCCTTGAAATTTCGATTACACAGAGTAATGAATCCTGAATTTAGTACACATTGTTTATGTTAGAGGATTTCAGAAACCTTGATTCAAAATTTTTTTGCTGGATCCAATTTGAATCACTCCCCGGGACCAAAAGTTTATTTTTCCAAGCTTTCAGGCTCCTGCTGGAACCCATCATCAGGGAACTTCTCTCTCTCAAGGATATGTAAACTGGTCTGTTCTACGCTTGTATTTATATGGTTCCTGGTTGTGTATAGCGTGTAGTTGTTAATTGGCATGTTGATGGCTGACTATTAAGTTTTTTTATTGTTGTTTCCTTGTTCCGCCACACCCTCAGCTTCTAAGTACCTGATAAACTGGTAATAAATCAGCACTTCTATTGACTGACAAGGGACCCAGTTCCCAGGCTTCAATCATTTTTCTGGCTATTTTTTCCCCTGCTCCACCAACAATCATAGTAGCTGTGAAACTGAATGCATTTCCTTGTACATACGAGAGCAGGAAATCATTGCTTTGTTCTATGTAGAGTTTTACCCAATGATGTGTAGAACCCATGTACTATTCTCTTGTTTTCCCAGGCTCACATGAAATGGCATCTGAAGAACCACTTTTTGCTGCAGCTGCTATTGTAGATCCAGAACTGGTGCATTCACTTTCGGGGTTCATTCTAGCTCTCACTGCAAAGGGCAAATTGGCCTATGTCTCTGAGAATGTACCACATTTCCTTGGGTTTTCTGTGGTAAGCATCAATATTACAGAAGGTGAGGCACCCCAAAATGCCTTGTACTCAGCATGGACATTAGAGATTAGATTTGGCAGGAATATAATGGCGTTTCAATTCTGCTGCTAGCCCATTTCGTGTAATAGCAGTTTAAGATTGAAGGTAAGAACCTTTCTAGCGTAGCTGCTCAATATTCTTTTAAACACAAATGGTTCAGTTTTTGGCATGCAAACTACGTTTGCTATTCTTAGCAACTATTAAATGTTAGAGCTTCATTTGCTTAAAACCCTGAAGCTTTTGTTAGAACCCTGCAGGATCCAAATATCCTTTTAAAAATGCCTAACTCCCAGGACCATATTTTCATACTGAAATAGCATTTATTCCTAAGACATTCGTAGAGCAAAAGGTCATTGCAAATAAGATGTTTTATCATATATATATATATATATTTCTAGGTAGAACTCTTAGCACAAGGCAACTCCATCTTTGACCTCCTGAACAGCACAGCAAGCCGGATCATGCAAGAAAAACTCCTCTTTGCCCATCAGCATCCAGGCACTGGTGAGGACAAGAAGGGATTGGCAAAAAGGTTTTTCCAGCTAGGGGGCAACTGAATCTTTTTCTGACAGCAATTTTTTCTAATTACCGAGTTCAAATACTCTCCATCTATTCTAGAGTTGGCAAAAAAACAATGCTGGCATAACATTTGCTGCCTATTGCCAATCTGCATGCTGCTACTGCTGCACCAATTCTGAGTCTTGATTTGCGTGTTACACTAATAACATGTATAATTCTGACTCAGTACTGGAATTCCTACATTTTTCCAGGTAGTGGCAAGCAATTTAGGGATGAATCGCTAACTCACACTGAACCCTACTTCCTTCTTTGCTTGTGTAAGGCAAAGGGAGTCTTGCCTACAATAAGTGGGAATACATTTTGAGAGGGCTCCTGCCTTGCCTGTCTAGGCAAAGCTGAAGTTCTGTTACAACTGACCTTTGCTCTTTGTTTGCCAGTACAAGTCATAGTGGATGGCCAACAGTGGGCAGTTGTGCTACCAAAAGTGTAAGAAACCTTGCTGACAAATGGATTGAAATATAATGATTAGTTCTCCTACTTTAATCCTAGGGAAATCAATAGTTTTACTTGTGGTGGCACTTTAGGCTAAGGCTGAGTAGACACTGGCCTAGGGCACCACAACCAAAACCATCTCTCCTTCTAAATCCTTCTAAAAATGCAAGTCTTTGTACTGGTGGGGAAGATGATATGGTCTAGGAGTGCCAAACATCCTTGAGCCAGCACTAGTTTGGGATGTTAGTTCATTTATCATATTAGGAGTTTTGAGAACCCTGTAGTTGGTCTATGGATCCAAACTGAGGATTATTAAATTAATCTGGTCCAACAAACTGTACCACTATTTTTTGTTTGAAGATCCTTCAGCCTTTAAGGACATATTTAAAAGATGCAGCTTCCTCTCCTTTCCAGCCTACAGCAGAAGACAGTTATCTTGAGGATTTATTGATATAGAAATAGGCCACCTTCTCCTCAGACCCAGCCCTGTTACTGAGTGCAAAATGGTGGATATTTTTCCTACAAGTTGAAAAAACCTCTGATGATTACATGTAAACATCTCTACAATAAACTACCGGTATTATTTCCGATGCATATCTATATTTAATCATGGTGTCTATAGGAGAGACAAATATTAATTAGGGTTGTTGTCTTGTTCAAATGAAGAGGAGAAATCTGCTAAATTTTCTCCATTGTAGGTATTCTCCCATTCAGAAATTTTATTTCTATATTTTTGTGTTCCTATAGAGAAAAAGTTATGGATATCAAAATTTGATGCTGTTAGAAAGGGGAGAATACAACTGCAGCTCGGGCAATAAGGCGGCATTTTAAACGTTTTTCAATGTACTGCATTATAATACAAGCAGAAATAGAAAAATCAAAATATTAACAGGGACCTGTAAATAACTTGCAGTATTTTTCCTATTAAGTTACCACTGTAGTTAAAAACTATTAATCCTCTGTTTCAGTTTTTAAGTTCCTTAAAAAAAAGTTATGCTAATTTGCAGCATAATCTCACCCAGAGCCATATATACTGTATGAAATGGGTGACTATATAAATTTGAATAATAAATAATTTAAAATCACAAAAATTTGGAGCCACACCTTTCTGTAATCATTTTTTCTTATCTGGGCCAACAGTTTGAATGTATCATTTTTCTTGGAAAAATGTGTACTGCATTTAAGTATGCTATTCAGTAACCAGAATTATAAAGACTGGGTAAAGTGAGATGCATAGAATTATAGTAAAATTGAGAACTAATTGGAAAAATATCATAACCTGTTCTTAAGCTGTCAGCCATGAATGTGAGCAGAAAGGCTCAGCTGATAACTTATGCTAAGTTGTAACTTGTTTATTGAATAGTCTATGATTGAGTTCACACAACACATTAAATCAAAAACAAATCACACGACAGTTTACATGATTACACTTTATTCTGTATTGCAAATTTCAATCTGACATTAAATTGCAAGTTATTCTTCTTCATTTTATAATGCAGAAATTGAGTTCATCATTGAAATGCGTACTTCAAGAGCCTTTCGGGTTAAGTATGGAAGGAACCGTCCAATAGTCATGCGGGGCAGATTCGTCCCACTCAACATACAGTGGACATCCACCTCTCCTGCTCTGACGTTTGTTGCTTTCTGTGCTCCTGTCCCTCATGGGGTTGAAGAAGGAGACAACAGGTCCCAGATCTCCACCTTCCAGAGCCAGCATACATTAGATATGAAGATTGCTGAAATGACTGAAAAGTAAGGCCAAAATTTGTGTGTGTGTATCTATCTGGAGATAGATGGCTAAATATAGTACAGGTGGTTCTTGATTTATGTCTGTAATTGAGCCCACAATTTCACTCATAAGTTGTGATGGTTATAAAGTAGGTCACCACCCAATTTTATGACCTTTTTAATGGTGGTTGTTCAACAAACCCATTGGCTGGTATGGGGTATTTTTTTGCTGGAGACTGGAAGTAAACATGGCAAAAACGTTGTAAATAGCAGTTATATATGATGTGGGGCACTGCAAACAGCTATAAAGATCCAGGGTAGCACAGTGGTTAGAATGCAGTATTGCAGGCTAATTCTGCCAACTGACAGCAATTTGATTCTCACTGGCTCAAGGTTGAATCAGCTTTCCATCCTTCTGAGGTCGGTAAAATGAGGACGCAGATTATTGGGGGCAAATATGCTGACTTTAATCAACTGCTTAGAGAGGGCTGTAAATAAGTGAAGCAGTATATAAGTCTAAGTGCTATTGCTATAAATGACGGTTGGTTGCTGAGCACCGAAAGTGTGGTCATGTGATTTTAGGGGGGCAGATATCAAAATTTGAATCTAGGTGGCAAACCTTTTTCGGCTCCTGTGCCGATAATTGCGTGGTCGCTCATGTGCTTGCGTGCCAGCACCCAGAAGGCAATGTGTGCTGCCTCCCTGCGCATGTGCGTGAGATCCCCCCACCATGCGCAGCATGTCTCTGCGCCTGCGTGCACGATGCCCCTGCTGTGTGCCATGCATATGCGCATGCGTGCACGATCACACACACCGCCACGCATCTACATGCGATCACCCCTCCATGCACCATGCATCTGTGTGTGTGATCACCCTCCTGCGCTATGCATTGGCACATGCACGCACGACCCCCAGCGCATGCTGTGCATTTCTGCGCATGCGCACGTCTCCATTTCCCCCCTGCCCCCCTACGCATGCGTGCCAGATACCCGACAATCAGCTGTCAGGTGGTGGTGCGCGTGCATGCGCAGTGGGACTCTTCCAGGCGAGCTCTCGGGTGCCGGGGGAAATGGCTCGGTGTGCCACTTCCAGCATGCGTGCCATAGGTTCACCATCACGGATCTAGGTTGTAAATCTGGTTTTGGGGGTCTGCCACAACTTTGAACACTTGCTAAGTGACTGGTCACAAATCAAGGACTATGTGTAAAGAGTTGGAAATTCTATTCTGAATACAGGTAGTCCTCGACTTACAACAGTTTATTTAGTGACCATTCAAAGTTACAACAGCAGTGAAAAAATTGACTTATGACCGTTTTTCACACTTACAAGTGCAGCATTCCCATGGTCACATGATCAAAATTCGGATGCTTGGCAACTGGTTGATATTTATGACAGTGGCAGTGTCCCAGAATCACGGGATCCCCTTCTGACAAGCCAAGTCAATGAGGAAGCCAGATTCACTTAACCATGTTACTAATTTAACAACCACAGTGATTCACTTAACAAATACAGCAAGAAAAATTGTAAAATGGGGCAAAACTCACTTAACAAATTTGTCCCTTGGCAACATACATTCTGGACTCAATATATTGGCTGAACTTCGAGGACTACCTGTCATAAATTTTCTAACAATAAATATAAGAAGATGTTTATCATAATTTCCCATTTCACAATAGAAATCTCACAAGGATTTTATTTATTAAATTATGTGATATGTGTTTTTTTTTCTCAATTCAGTGTTATTTATCACCTTGGTTATAAGAAAGAAGAATTAATTGGTCAGTCCTGGTATTGTCTCCTGCATCCTGAAGATACTGGAAGAGGAGCAGAGATGCATAGAAACCTGAGTGAGTACTGCACCTGGGACAGACCAATATCCTTCGTTGGAATCTGGCGAAGGAGCGATTGCACATTTCTGCTGTATCATAAGTATTTCCAACGAGCAACTTACAGCAGTTTTTACATGGGCCATTAAAAATCCCATTATTCCTAATAATTTATATTATCTGAAGACAGCGGGAACCGTTATTCAATAACATGTTCTTTGTTAACTATTGGACAATGTCCCTTTATTCTGTTCATTATTTTTGTAAACCACCAAGGAAGCACAACTGTTACAAATAAATAATAGCATTTCTGAGTGGGTTACAAATTAAAAGCATGTACATGAGGCCAATAAAATGGTGATAATAGAACAGGTCCTATAAAAACAAAATAAAGCTAGCTGTTAAATGGTACATAATAAAACCAGCAATCTTTCTCAGCCAGTTATCTTCAAGTATATTGGACTCCCATTATATATGGCCAGGATGATCAGCCATACAGCCAGGATTTGGGGTAGTTTAATTCAATCTCAATATTTTGAAGAATTGCTCTAGGCTAGTATTTCTGAAACGCGGAAACTTTAAGATGTGAGGACTTCAACTCCCAGTAGCAAGGCTGAGGAATACTGAGAGCTGAAGTCCCCACATCTTAAAGTTGCCAAGTGTGAAAAACATAGCTCTAGACTACCCTCCAATTGCTTCGTTCATAATCGTTAAGTTTGTAAATATCTGGTTCCCGCTTCCATCCCTGCTATGTCTACCTAGTTGTAAATGTTAAGACCTTCACAACATTTCTCAATTCTGCACATTTGAGGTGATATTGATATTAACAGATTAACAGAGTTTGAAAGGACCTTGTAGGTCATCTAGTCCAACCCCCCCCTCAGCAGGAGACCCTACACCATTTAAGATCTACTTGCTATGTTAGTAACCATCTCAACAGAAATCTGGACATAACAAAATGACAATCTTTCATACAAATTACAAGTCATGCTGTCCAAATAATCTTAGGCATAAATCAGATTCAGTATTTATATGTGGCATTTCTATCATTGGCTTGCCCTAATGAGTTGTAATGATTACAGAAAAAATATGTGAACTGATGTGAGAACTTAGAAAAGGTGTATCTAAATGCTATGTGTCATCACTGCAGTCATACCAAATTCCAATCCAAGTACGTTTTGGAAGTCTTAAAAGATACGTATTTAGGATCCATAGTTAATAAACACCTTTTATAATCCTTGTGAATTTAGAGAAATGGAAGGCATTTCACTTAATCCAGGCTCCTTTCGTCTTTCTTCCCATTGGGTTCATCTTGCTACATTTAGATAGCTTAGCTGGGTATTCATTTTTCATGTTTATAGTTTCAGGGCAGAGCACTGGGAAACATAGTCACGATGTAATCATACGTTTACGCTGCAAGGACCTGAGTTGGGTCTGGGTGCAAGTCACTGCACTGAGGGAGAATGGAAAAGGAAAGCTGATCACTTGCACAAACCACATCCTCAGGTAAAAACATTGACAGCTCAAGTGAAGTTTACGAGTACTTCTGGACCAGGACTGAGTTCACACATTGTTCTAAACCATAATATGGTTTGTTTCATTTGTGGGTTGAATATTGCATAAACTCACCTACTTGTGGTTGAGTTACATATGCCATGTGGACTGCTATTAGATGTTTAGAGTGAAATCGTTGCATCAATCACCTGCATCATAATACCACCCAGTCATTGGCATTCTGTATATCCCCGTAGTTTGCTGAATAACCCACAATTGACTGGTTTCATATATTTGTGTGAAGTCTTAAACCATGATTTACAAAACACAGTAGCTGATACAACTAAGCCATAAATGAACCACATTATGGCTTAGCAAGATGTAGAGACTTGCACACTGTTTGTAAATCATGGTTTTGAGTTGAGCATAAATTATGAATCTGTTAGTTGTGGCTCATTCTAGAATAAGTATAGGATGACAATAATTGAATGACAAGCTAATATATTACTAAAAATTCCCCTCTAGAGCATTTGCTGCTTTCCTGATCCTTTTCATTTTCTCCAGGTCTGCTGGAGGAAGGCATCTGGCAGAAATGAGATGGGTGGTCAAAAGTAATGGGCGAAAAAAGCAATAACTCTGTTGAAGGAAGCAAAGACATCTATGATTTCTGGTCTGCAATCCGTTTATGTCTGCAATGTCTGTTTAGAGACATCTAATCTAACACAGAAGTACATGCTACCACAAATGTCATTATCTGTGTGAAAGATTTTTATATGGAAAGTTTGGATAAAAGTGATATAAGTGATTTTTCTCAAGAGTTTGTAAAAACAGAACAAGCGCTCCCTAAAACAGAGATAAGCATATTAAGCAGTTCTGTCTACCATAGTTCTCCTAATCATACTCTGCATTAAATCTAATATCAAAAAAGCCATTCTTATCAAGAGCTCCATTGCCTATATTAACTGAAAAACTCCTATCAATCTAGTTTGATCTGTGATGACTCCATGGAGAGAGACATAGACAGATACAGGGAGAGAATGAGGAGGAGGGGGAAAGTGAGTGAGTAAGAGAGAGGTCTTATACAAACCATCAGAATGCTTTCTAATGTAGACTATGCTTTCTCAGCCTGATTTTCTTCAGGCGTTTTTAAACTACAGTTTCTAAATCTTCCAGTTAATTGTCCCTACACAATTATAATTGCTGAAGGAACTGTCACATCACATCAAAATCTTTTCTGCAAGTGATGCTTGAATGTAATTTTTAGGCTCCTTATTTTTCTCCTGACACGTTGCTTATGTTTGCAATCTGGATTAGCTCAGTGTTACATTGGTTTTACAAATGGCTTCTTCTGCTTCCTATACTGCATTATTAAAGTTCATAATGACATTTGGGGCTGTGAAAATGCCCTGAAGCTTGTAGTTCAGTTTTCTTACTTATGATAAATAAAAGCTACATTTAGCCTCATTGACCTACATTTAGCCTCTGTGTGATTTCCAGTGATGCTTGACCCCATGGAACTGTTTATATTCTCACAGGGACAAAGAAGCTCTCCACATCCAGAGCCAAGACTCCACACCCAGAGGTGTTTCTCCAGCTTCCTCCAAACGAAGCTATTGTTCTGGAAACACACTGCAGCCGTTGAAGCCAAATGAAGCCAACTTTATCCTTCAAGAGCCAGGTCCAGTCAGGGAAGGGGCACTTGAATATTCTTCTTCTCAACTTCCACCAGAGGCTTCTAATATAAAAATGCTTCCTGCTCCTCTTCAATCTCCATTTCCAATCAGTCTGGCTGTCCCTAGCATGAAGACTGAAGCCGTCAGTGTGGAGTTGTCTCAAGAAACCCAATTTCCTTTTCTTTCTGCTGAAGGGCACGGGTGTCTCTCATGCCCAGAAAGAGAGGATAGACTGACCTCTTGCAACCCTGGTAGTCTCTGCTCGCCAGAATACACATTTTCCTCTGACAGCAGCTTTTCTGTAGATTCTTCTCCTTTATTTGCAGAAAGGCCATCTCTAGGACTGTTTCCAGCAATGAATGTGAGCCCTGATTCAGACAGATGGGCCATCAGTATGCTAGCTGATCAAATCTACTCCCTGGCTGAAGTCTTCTCTCAATACACCAAGCAAAGGTCTCAGGAATCTCTTGGCGTTCCCTGGCCTGGGCACCCTGCTGAGGCTGCCCCTCTAGTGGCAAGACAGGACTTGGGGACTAATGGAGCCATTGACTTTTCAGAAGAAACATCAGTGGATGAAGAAACCATCACCAGTATTTTAAACAACTTCTCAGATCACGATGTCCAGAACCAAGCCAGTTTTGAACAGAGACCAACAGGCCATTTTCACTTAGCAAATACCCAGTTGCAGCTTTCTATGTCCCAGACTCTTGTATCAGAAACAACTCCTTTGTCTTTCTCTGTATCATCTGACTTTGATCTGCCTGATTTCCAGTGGGATGGGAAATTCTATAACATGCATCAGCAAGGTATGGCTCCCCTGTTATCACAGTAGTAGCATTTAAAAAGAATACAATCACTGAAGTAATACGATCCTGCACAGACTAGCATCTATGTTTGACTAGCATCTGATTTGTTTTTTTTAAATGAAATCTACCATGTGTATACTATCTCGCTGTGGGTACACACACACACACCACTGCTTTCTTTTAGGGTAAACAATATTATGCAAAAATGAAGAAAAAGAATATGTGATAGTAAGTCAAAGAAGTTAACAGTTATAAGAGAAGAAAAAGAATGGGGAACAGAACTTATCAATTATTCAGTGAAGATTTCTACATTTTTACACATTCTCAACCATCAACATGACACTGGTTCATACCTTTTTAAATGCTCGTACTTTCACTCTTAATCACTTCAAAACTTTCCTGCAGTTCTGTTCCACAAATTCAGATTATCTTCATTCAGATTACTACATTATTTCCCTTTTACAAGTAACACAGTATATTTTTTTTCATTTCATTAACTCATGCTCTTTATCATTTTGTCTTACATCCCAAATCAGTCTTCCTTATGCCATAGTCTTCACCACGTAGACCCATAGATGTTGATTTTTACTGCCCATCATAGACTCTTGATTAATAGAGTCTATCATATAATGCTTTTAATAAGATAACATGCAGATTAAGTTTCCAGACTTAATCATACCCATTTCACATTGAACATTCCCTGCTCATCGTAAGAACAGTTTGTTTGTTTTTAATTATTTACTTGTGTCTGACACTTGGTGACTCTATAGCAGGGGTGGGCAAACTACGGCCCGCGGGCCACATCCGGCCCATTGGTCTGTCCAATGCGGCCCGCCCTGAAAAAAATTGCTGCCAGTGGTCTGTCCAATCCGGCCCGCCCCTGAAAAAAAATCGCTGGGCGTGGCGTATTGCCCTGTGCCGCGTGGCCCCCAAAGCTGCAAAACAGTGCGGAGCGATCTAGGGTAGGAAAGAAAAGAAATTTGCAAAGGCCTCGGCTGGGAGTTCGAAATCACCTTCGAGTGCGACCTCTCCGAAGGTGAGTCCCCGCCGATCCCCCTTTTTTTCCGGGGCTTCCAGGCTTAAACTTTGCAAAGGCAAAGCTTGCAGGCTGGAGCGTCGTCCCGCCGAGGAGCGGGAAGGGTTCCACCTGGCGGGCGGGGCGGGCTGCTTGGAGCCACCTAAAGCTAGGCCGCTGCTAGTGGAGCCTTGCCCTGCCTTGGTGCCCGTTTCCCGGCTCGGCGGTCCTGCTCGGGCGGTGTGGTAATATAACCTATTAATCATTTTATCATTTTCTGTAAGGCCTTTGTATAACTAGCAGTAAGTCTAGGAAGATGTGGGCATTCTTGGTGGGGGTAGGAGTATCTTTGCTCAGAGTGCCTCATTCTGTTTTGATTCTGCCAGTTTAGAAGGAATAGGAAAATGGGTGAAAGTTCAAGGTACAAGATACACAGTTGTGCTTTCTCATGGGACTTTCCAAACTTTCCCATGAGACTGTCCGTGGCTGCATGATCTCATCCTAGCAAGGTAACATCTGGGACTTTCCAAGATTGTGTGTTCTCATGCTGGTGAAGTAATCTCCTGTTGAGGTCATTGTTTTCTGAATATGCATACTGTATATTTTGCTTGTGTTTTTCTCAATAAATACTGCTACCTGAGTTCTCTCAGGGTTGGCATTTTTCTCAGAGACAGTTCCCTGTGTCTCATTTCAATGTCAAACCACCATAAATGGTGACCCCGACGTGATAGCTTGGAAGGCTATACGTTTCCCGCATCCTATACTCATCGTCGCGGACGTCCGACTGGGCCCTCATCTTCTTCGCTGGACGAAGATAGATTCTTTCGTGAGTATGGGGGAGATCTCTCGAAGGCTCAGAAAGAGCACATCAGGGAATTGAGAGGGATCATTGGGAATAGTTTTGGGTTTGGAATTGGCAGTAGGGGTTGTGCTGTAGGAAAGAAAGAAATTGAGGACTTACTACAGTATGTTTGGAAAAATATTAAGTCATATCCGGAGGGAGGTAGTATTAAAGTAGAGTCCTGGAAAAAGATAGGGAAATTTTTGCACGAGGAACCTCGTGCCCTTCTTCAATTTTGTTAACCTGGAGAGTGATTATGGATGCATTAGCTACTTATGAACAACCGCTCCTATCACCCCCGAAGAAGGTTTGCCGCTTTACCATGCGGTACGTTTGTTGCCGCCGACGCACCTCCAGATAAATCTGGGGAACTGTCTGGCGCTAGAAATACTTTGTCAGAAGATAAGAGTTTACCTTTAAGGGTTCAGGTGGATGCAGTTACTGCAGCTATTCAAGAAGCAAAGAATAGAGGGGAATTATCAGGAGATGATTTGGTGGAGTTTGGAGTAGAAGTTCAACTTAATCCAGTAGAAATTGTCATGGATGCTGCATTAAATCCAGCAGCGGGAGTGGAAGCCTTTACAGCTCAGAATTTTGAGGGAAGTTAAGCAAGCAGCAAAAGAATATGGTGTTAGAACGCCATATACTCAGGCATTGTTAGAAGCAGTTGGTTATGGAAATAAAATGATTCCAGCTGACTGGAAAGCTCTGTTGAATATGATTTTAACTCCAGCTCAATATTTGGTGTTAGATCAGAAATGGAGACAGCTGGCAGTCCAGAGGGGAACAGCAAATGTTACCCCAGATCAGCTTTATGGAGCTGGTAATTTTACAACAGTGGAACAACAGAGAGATGGTATGCCTGAGGAAGGGTTCATTCTTCTCCCACAAATAATTTTTCAAGCCATAGGGTCTCTCCCTGACGGCGAAGGTGGTGAGAAGACCTTTACTAACATCAAACAAGGGAACAATGAACCCTATGAAAATTTCATTAGCAGACTGAAATTGGCTATTGAAAGACAAATTGATAATCAATTCGCCCAGAAAGAGTTGCTTTTAAGTTAGCAGTAGAACAAGCTAACACAGATTGCAAAAGATTTTAAATCCACTGGTAGCAAGTGGAGAGCGAGAAATCGCGGATTTGATTAATGCATGTAGAAAGGTAGGGAGTCAGTCTTTTAACATGGAGACTTTAGCTCTGGCTTTACAAACAGGACATGCTCAAAAGGGGAATTGTTTCAATTGTGGGAAGCCTGGACATTTTAAAGCGCAATGTCGGGCTCCTGGAGGAGGTCAAAGTCAGCAGTATAAGAGATCAATGGGACAGGGTGTTCGTCCTAAATCAGTGTGCCCAAAATGTAAGAAAGGATATCATTGGGCATATCAGATGCTCCTACAGTTTTTACTGATGGAGGGAAAGTTTTGGTGCTTGTGTTTGGAAAGATAAATCTGGAATTTGGCATACAAAAGTGACTTCCAGAGCAGAAGTCTGCCCAGCAGGCAGAACTTGCTGCTGTAGTTTTGGCTTTTCAAAATTTTCACAATCAGGATTTTAATTTAATAGTGGATTCATTGTATGTGTATAATTTGTTACCCTTTGTAGCAGGTTCTTATTTGTCTCCTGGAATATCACCTGATATTTTAAGATTGCTTTTGCTGTTACAAGGATGTTTGGAGCAGCGTGTGAATGTGTGTTTTGTTGCTCATATTCGTAGTCATAGTAATTTGCCTGGAATTTTATCACAAGGTAATGCCAAAGCTGACAGTGCTGTAACTTCAGTCCTCACTGTTCAGCCATGGGACAGTCATAGTTATTTTCATCAAAACGCTAAAGCATTGGCACAGCAATTTAAACTTACTACTGCAGAAGCTGCTGCCATAATTCAACAATGTCCAACTTGTTCAAAGCAGGGCACGAATATCCCTATGGGAGTTAACCCCAGAGGGTTGAAACCTTCAATGATTTGTCAAATGGATGTTACTCAATAATCCACCATTTGCGCCCTGGAAATATATACATGTAACTGTGGATACTTACTCAGGATTTTTAATGGCTACCCTCAAAGAGGTGAGATGGTTAAACATGTCATCAATCATTGCATTAAGACTTTTTCAGTTGCTGGTACACCTAAACAATGGTCTGTGGAATACAATTCTACTGGGCAAGCTATTGTAGAACGTCATAATTCCACGCTCAAGACCATGTTGACTAAATTAAATAAAAAGGAGGAAGCTCCTGGGGCTTCCGCGATTCAAGATCAATTAAATCTAGCTTTATATACTTTAAATTTTTAAATTTGTCTGGTAACCCCTGCGGCGCGGCCAGCAGGCATTTTTCTTCTCCTTCTACAGATGCGGTGAGACCTCGGGTGTTGGTGCGGTTCCTTCCAGATCCGGCATGGGTTCCTGCTGAGCTGATAACGTGGGGACGTGGTTATGCAGCAGTTGAACATCTTGGTCAAATTCGTTGGGTTCCTGGTCGGTGTGTTCGGCCTGATCATTCGCAGGCACCTGTGAAGGAAGTTTCGAGGAGCAGGATGGCGCATCTGTGGTTCCTGATCCTGCTGATTCTGCCTAATCTGTCCTGGGCTGCTCGGGTGCGGAGAGAGCAGCGACAGTATGTTCAGCGTGCCGGAGATTTGGGCGATGATTTGTGGATAGATAATAATTACATTAAAGATTTGCGCACAACTGCCAAAAACTTGAACATCACCAATTGTTGGTTGTGTATGCACCTTCCTGGGAGAGTGGGAGAAGGACTGACTCTACATGGAGTTCCATTTAATCGGTCTACTTTGCAGATCGGAAAGCATAACATTTCATATGCCATGAACTTCACGGTCAAGGTGAAGACTGCACTGCAGTCTCCAGCACATTTATGTTTCCAAAACATTACAAACTCACAATTCTTGGGGAATCATAGTGTCTGCAATTACACTATTAAGTGGACAAATGGTTCAGAGAACAACATAACTTGGGTAAATGGGAAAAATGAGTCTGACGCATTTGGCCAGTATCAATATCTAGACATGAAACAGCTGATGCAAGCGGCAAGTCAACAAGGTTATGTACAGCTGGAAGGGTTTTGGTTTTTATGCGGACTGTGGGCTTATCGACAAATCCCTGCAAATTGGTCAGGGACATGTACTTTGGGGTTTGTCATTCCGGTTATCTATAAGTTAGATACATTACCTCCTGAGGTTCGGATCCGAAATCGTCGGAATTGGATTCGGTCTAACCATGGGAGGTAATCTGTGGACACAAATTTCTCGAGGTCTTATCCCGCCTTTGGGAATTGCTATGAACTATAGAGATATTCATATTTTAAATAATTTTACTGTTGCTATGTTTAATGATACTATAAAGAATATTAAGATGATTAATGTAGAAATGTCTGAAATTCGTACAGTTACTTTGCAAAATCGATATGCTTTAGATATTATGTTAGCTGCTCAAGGAGGAGTTTGTGCTTTAATTCATTCACATTGTTGTGTTTTTATACATAATTATGAGCCAAACATTACAAAGACTGTTCAGGACATGGAAGATCGCATTGCTCAGCATCAATCTGGAGCTGATGGGTTTAATGCATCATTCTGGGACAGTCTGTGGTCCTGGCTTCCTGATGGATCATGGTTTCGCTCCTTATTGCAAGGGGTTGTTATTATTATTGCTATATGTATCTTATTATGTTGTTTTATTCAATGTATTCCTAATCTATTACAAATGTGTACCTCAGTCTTCCGTGCGTGTGGGATCAGGTCATGAGGGAACTGTGTACTATGCCACTAAAACACCCCCTATCTTTGAATAAATAAAAAGGAGGGAATGTGGTAATATAACCTATTAATCATTTTATCATTTTCTGTAAGGCCTTTGTATAACTAGCAGTAAGTCTAGGAAGATGTGGGCATTCTTGGTGGGGGTAGGAGTATCTTTGCTCAGAGTGCCTCATTCTGTTTTGATTCTGCCAGTTTAGAAGGAATAGGAAAATGGGTGAAAGTTCAAGGTACAAGATACACAGTTGTGCTTTCTCATGGGACTTTCCAAACTTTCCCATGAGACTGTCCGTGGCTGCATGATCTCATCCTAGCAAGGTAACATCTGGGACTTTCCAAGATTGTGTGTTCTCATGCTGGTGAAGTAATCTCCTGTTGAGGTCATTGTTTTCTGAATATGCATACTGTATATTTTGCTTGTGTTTTTCTCAATAAATACTGCTACCTGAGTTCTCTCAGGGTTGGCATTTTTCTCAGAGACAGTTCCCTGTGTCTCATTTCAATGTCAAACCACCATAGGGCGGCACTTTAAAAGCCTGCTCCCAGCACCCGAGCAACTTCCCAGCAACTTTCGCCGTTTTAACTCGTGGCGCGCGCCTGGCCCCGAGCCATGCGGCGGAGGGGAAGCCAGGCGGGCGGGCAGGTGGGCTGCTTGGAGGAGGCGACCCAGCGGCGCTCCGGGCTTCCCCTCCACCATGCGGCTCGGGCGAGCGTGAGCGCCCGCGAGTTAAAAAGCCGAAAGTTGCTGGGAAGTTGCTCGGTTTTCCAGGGCTTCCAGGGCTTTGCAAAGGCAAAGTTTGCAGGCTGGAGCGTCTTCCCGCCGAGGAGCGGGAAGGGTTCGCCCAGCGGGTGGGGCGGGCTGCTTGGAGCGGGCTGCCGTGGCTCGAGGCGGGCGCGGCGCCCGCGAGTTAAAACGAAGCCGAAAGTTGCTGGGAAGTTGCTTGGTTTTCCGGGCTTCCAGGGCTTTGCAAAGGCAAAGTTTGCAGGCTGGAGCGTCTTCCCGCCGAGGAGCGGGAAGGGTTCCGCCCGGCGGGTGGGGCGGGCTGCTTGGAGCGGGCTGCTGTGCGGCTCGGGCGAAACGCGAACGCCCGCGAGTTAAAAGGAAGCCGAAAGTTGCTGGGAAGTTGCTCGGATTTCCGGGCTTCAGGCTTAAACTTTGCTCGGCCGGCACTTTAAAAGCCTGCTCCCAGCACCCGAGCAACTTCCCAGCAACTTTTGGCTTCCTTTAACTCGCGGGCGCTCACGCCTGGCCCCGAGCCGTGCAGCGGAAGGGAAGCCCGGCGGGCGGGCTGCTTGGAGGAGGCTCCGGGCTTCCCCTCCGCCAGGCACGGCGCCCCGCGAGTTAAACGAACGCGAAAGTTGCTGGGAAGTTGCTCGGGTTTCCGGGCTTCCAGGGCTTTGCAAAGGCAAAGTTTGCAGGCTGGAGCATCTTCCGCCGAGGAGCAGGAAGGGTTCCGCCTGGTGGGTGGGCGGGCTGCTTAAACTTTGCTCGGGCGGCACTTTAAAAGCCTGCTCCCAGCACCCAAGCAACTTCCCAGCAACTTTTGGCTTCCTTTTAACTCGCGGGCGCCGCGCCTGTCCCCGAGCCGTGCAGCGGAAGGGAAGCCCGGCGGGCGGGCTGCTTGGAGGAGGCTCCGGGCTTCCCTCCGCCAGGCACGGCGCCAGCGAGTTAAAACGAAGCCGAAAGTTGCTGGGAAGTTGCTCGGGTTTCCGGGCTTCCAGGGCTTTGCAAAGGCAAAGTTTGCAGGCTGGAGCGCTTCCCACCGAGGAGCAGGAAGGGTTCCGCCTGGTGGGCGGGCGGGCTGCTTAAACTTTGCTCGGGCGGCATTTTAAAAGCCTGCTCCCAGCACCCGAGCAACTTCCCAGCAACTTTCGGCTTCCTTTTAACTCGCGGGCGCCGCGCCTGTCCCCGAGCCGCGCGGCAGAGGGAAGCCCGGCGGGCAGGCGGGCTGCTTGGAGGAGGCGACCGGCGGTGCTCCGGCAGCAGCAACAGGCAGTTTCGCCCGGCTCCACTCAGGTGTCCGGCTGGGGCTGTCAGGAGTTGCTACCGCCGGCGCAGCTTCGTGCGGCTCCAGTCCCGCGTTGCCTTGGGAAGGAAAAGGCAAAACCAGGAGCCGCTGAGCCTGAGCCTCCGGTGCCGCTGCTCCCGTTGCAAAACACCGCCGCGGCTCTTCCTTTTGCCTTTCCCTTCCTGAGGCAATGCGGGACTGGAGCAGCGAGCCGCGCCGGCGGTAGCAACTCCTGACTCAGGGGCCTCCGAGGGAGGGAAGGAGGAGAAGAGGGGGAAGGGGGGTGATTCCCAAAAATCTTGTGCTGACCCGGCCCGTCTGTCAAATTTTTAAAAAGTCAATGCGGCCCCCGAGCCAAAAAGTTTGCCCACCCCTGCTCTATAGGCAAGTGTTCTCCATGCTATCTTGTCAAGCACAGCTTCTTTCAATTGTTATATGTTCAACTTTGTATCAGATTTGATGTTATGAAGCCAGCATGTTGTTTCCTTGCCCCTTCTTTGTCCACTAACTATTCCTAAGCATCTCTAATGAATTTGCATGCATAACATGGCCAATATACTTTAATAATACCATAAGAATACCGTAAAAACAGTATTGGGCAATTTTGGTCTATTTAGCACAAACATGTTCACATTACTTTAAGCAAGAGGGATCTCTGTTCTAAGCACTATCTTACAAGTGAACACACTGTTGCCTGTATCTTATGATGTAGGGGTCATATACAGTATAAATAATGCACATCCAGGATTCTCCCCCATTCTTGGAGAAGACATTGTAGCTATATGCTGTCAAACAATCACTGTGGTCTGTAAATCATGGTTTATTTCAGGAAATGGGCAACCTGAAGCCTAAGGTTGCAGGCAGCTCATGAGTTCACCCCCAACTTTTTTCTTTTTCTTTTGCATTCCTTGGAACAATTTACGAACACGGTGGCCAAAACCTGGTATCATTTCAGGCATTTTACAGAATAAAATTCAAACATTAAAGTCCAACGTAGGGTTAATATAATTTATAAGCAAGCAAAACCTTGAAATTTCCCCTCCCAGAATCCTATATCTGTTTATTTTGTACAAGTCACAATTCTGCAGATATATTTATAAAGCCAGTTTCAGGTGGATTATTTATCTCACCCAGCAACCTGTCACTTTCATTTGCCTGAAAATCTGATAAGATCCAAACGAGGAGAAGTAAGGATAGAATTATTCTAACTGGTTATGATATAAACTACCCAGTCTTTGGATTGGGTAGTGTATAAACGTGTGAAAATAAAGGTATATGTATATTGAAAAAGAGATTTCTCCCCCATTCTTGGAGAAAGACAATTGTAGCTACATGCTGTCAAATAAAACATTGCTTATGTTTGTTAGATGACACTTCTGGAAAGAACACAGTGGGCCCTGAACTGAGAGGATTTGCCATGGTACTTCACTGCAGCAAAACTCATAACAGCTTATGACAGGTTAAAACTCTGCCAGTATATTCTCCCTGTAAGATTTCGTTGCAAGCAAGTTGCATCTTTGGTCATGCAGGGTTGATTTTTAGAAATAGGAGAAATCAGTGTTTTGCTGAAAGAATGCCTCTAAGATATGCCTGAGAAGAAATTAGGGACTCATAGGAATACAGGTAGTCCTCAATTTACAACAGTTCATTTGAAGTTACAACGGCACTGAAAAAAGTGACTTATAACCATTCTTCATACTTATATGAAGAAGAAAAGTGACTTATGACCATTGCAGCATCCCCCTGGTCATGTGATTTACATTTGGATGCTTGACAACTGATTCCTATTTATGGCAGCTGCCGTGTCCTTGGGTCATGTGATCCCATTTTGCAACCTTATGGCAAGCAAAGTCAATGAGGAAGCCAGATTCACTTAACAATGGTGTTACTAATGAAACCACCACAGAGGTAACACTTAAGAAATGTGGCAAGACACGTCTTAACATGGGGGGGAGGGGACTCAACGAAATGTCTCACTTAGCAACATAAATTTTGGGCTCAATTGGGGTGGTAAGTCGAGGACGAGCTGTATTCCCCCCCCCCCAAATCACGTTCCCAACCTCAGATTCGAAGGGGAAGAAAAAAATCTGTGGACTGAACAAGCTGCCTTTTCCTATTCTTCTTCCACTCCACAGGGGTCCGGTCGGAGGAAGCTGCCCCCTTCTCTTGAGACCCTTCGGCGGGGTCAAGCCCCCCAAAACCAGCGGGGGGGGGGGCCCCCTTTTTTTTTGTTTTTAGGGGGGGGGGGGGGGGCGCCCCCCCGGGGGCGGGGACCCCGGGCCCGGGGCAAGGATGGAAGGGAACTGGCCTCAAATCAAGCCACTGGTAGCCGAACTAGCCGAATGACTGTGCTGTGTATGCCTGCGGAGAGCAAACCGAAATGACTGTGGCTTAACTATTGCCGAGAGCGGAGTTTGTTGCGGGGTGGGGGGGGGGTGAGGGAGCGGGCTGGCCCAGTTGTTTGTAAATAAAGGCGTTGTTGGAAAACTTTCCCAAGCTCTCTCTGTTTGCCCCGGTGACGTCAAGAGGAAGGCGGGGTGGATCCGGGGTAGGTTGCTTCTCTTCGGAAAACTCCTCCCGCCCTCCCCATCCGGAATTGTGGTTTCCAAGGAGCGCATGCGCAATTGGCTGACTCACAGGCCTCCCGCTCTTTGTGACTTCCGCGAGTGTGCAGCCTCCCCCCGCCTCCTGCCGTGCCGTTGCCAAGAAACGGAAAGGAGCTGTGGCGGCGTGACCTACCGGCAGGCTGGAGTAGATCGTGGAGGCAGGCCGGGGAGAGGGACGGAGTGTATGTTCGTGTGGGCATCAGCGTGGGCAGCCCGTCACAGGCAGGTAGAACTCGTGTTTAACAGCGCACACCCCTCCCCCCCCCCAAAATGTTCGCATATCCTTTCCTAGAGTCTGCCTCTTCCGGTGGATGCTTAACTCCTCTCGAATGGGTATCACTCGTCTAACATTTGAGGCATGCAAAATTGGCTGCCTGATAGGAATTGATTGATACTTTGGACAAGGAATAATGGATGGAAACTGAACCAGGAGAGATTCAACCTGGAAATAAGGAGAAATTTTCTGACAGTGAGACCAACCAACCAATAAAACAGCTTGCCTTCGGAAGTTGTGGGAGCTTCCTCACTGGAGGCTTTCAAGAAGAGATTGGACTGCCATTTGTCAGAAATGGTGTAGGGTCTCCTGCTTGGGTGGGGGGTTGGACTAGATGACCTACAAGACCCCTTCCAACTCTTGTTAATCTGTTAAAGCTTCTAAGTTCAAAGGCAATACTGTATGCCTTTGCGTTCTGGATAATAGGGAAATAACAATTGCTGGTGGTTTCATAAGGGTGAAACCATAAAATATTTTTAAAATTCTCTTGAAATACTGCATTGTTTCATACACCAGACTTTTAACTTATAGTAGATATTTCTTCTATAAGTCTGAAATGTTCTTAACTGATTAAAAAAAACTCTCCTCTACATGAAACCAATAATGAAGGCTTGTCTGTGTTTCTAGGGTTCATTGATAACACATTCCATTACAATTTTAGTGAAGCAGTGGCCTGTCTACCCATTTGTTCCATCCATCTAATAGAATCACAACGAGGAAATCAACATTATGTGAACAATATGAAAAGGGGGCCTTTTGTAATCATAGCTCCTACATGTTAGAAAAATTCCATCAATGACAAACTGCCATGTTTTTATAGGCACTAACTCTTAAGGCCTTGCATGCCAGAGTCCCAAGTCACATTTAAAATTAATGTTTGTGTTGAAATATGCACACTTAATTTTATCTGGCAGAAACAGCACTTTAAACTTCAAGACACCTCTTTCTGTTATAATGGGGAAAGCAATTTTGTGCTAATCTATATGTTTTAGACTTCAGGTCTTTTTAGTTCCAGCTAGTAAAGGATTGTAGAAGTTGTAGTCCAAAACATCTGAATGATGCCAACCTGCTTGCCTTGTTTTGCCTGCTTAAAGCATATCTCTTGGAACCTGGTATGAGACATCAGTGTAAATGGCTGGGTGCTCCTGCTATCCTGCTTCATCTCTGAGAAATTAAATAAGAGGCTTATACACCATATCTCCATCAAAATCAGTCCTACAGCAAATTGCAGAAAAGTCTAACCTGCTTCCATCCCAGAAGCAATACGTGAACAGTAAAGTCAATCTACTTGATATAGTTTTACCAAATTATAACATTTTGCTAAAGCACTCTGAAATAAAACACAATGACCTGTTGATATTTTTTTTCATTAATTAACTCTTGTATCTAATAATTGGCAGTATCCTGCTCTTGAATATTGACAAAACCTCTTACATCAATAGACTAGTCTTAGATTTGTCTTGTTAACATTGAATTACTTTGAAACTGTGCAATTAATGCATTTTTAGTAGCAAGTCAAAGGGATCAGATCAGGAAATAAACTACTGGATTTTACATGTTAGATTTTTTTCCCTTACAGAACTAAAGTTCTTGTTCAGAGCACAGTTTTGTGCTTGCTTAATTTTACTAAATACCAGCTTTGGTAAGATGGTCCCACTTCCTACAATACCATTGTGAGAAATACATTATTGCTCTTGTGTTAATTATGAATTAGATTTTGAAACTTGCCTAGAGAAACATATGGTAATAGCTTAGGAAGGATTCATGGAGCTAGAAAAAGGACAGGGCTTGTTTTTTGGATCTTTTTATTTATAATTTCCTTTCCTTATTTCACTGAAATTAATGCTAAAAGGAATGATTAAATCACTTGATGTAAGTACTCTGGGTTCCTACAATTTTTTCTTGAACAGCTGAACATTATATATGTATAAAATGTATCATACATGTATAAAACTTACCTATTCAAGATCATCAGACTACTTTCTGGCTCTAGCAAGTAAGTTTACTTGGTGAACATTGAATTGAATTTAGGTTCTCTCAGTTAAGGGAACTCCGGAAGAATTGAACAAGCTATTTCTTTGACACTCACATTGGTTACTTCATAAAAGGTATCTTCATTATATCTTTTCAGTTTAGAACAGGGGTAGTCAACCTTTTTATACCTACCGCCCACTTTTGTATCTCTGTTAGTAGTAAAATTTTCTCGAACCACCCACCGGTTCCATAGTCATGGTGATTTATAAAGTAGAAGACAAAACCCCTACCACCCACCATGAAAGCTGGAACGCCCACTAGTGGGCGGTAGGGACCAGGTTGACTACCACTGGTTTAAAACATAATTTCAGTTTTGTAATGTTTCAAATAGCAGGTGGCATCCATACTTGAAATATAATGTATAGGAATCTGCTAGATGTTTCTGTGATGATATATAATAGATTAAAAGAGAAAGATACCTGTGTTCTTTATTGAAGAATCCTAATACCACAGGTCTTTCCTTAGATAAGGAAATATGTACATGAGGCTGGGCAAATAATTGAACAGGATATTTTTTTCCACAAGTGAAGCAACTTTTATATCTGCTCTTCAAAACAGCCATTTCATTAGCTATTCTGATGGAAGTGTCTTCTGGGCATGCACATGAATAACTCAGAAGATCTTAGAAGGGCTTCTTAAGTAATTGCAGTGATGCTTTGAACAACTGTAGTGGGTTCTTACTGTTTCAGGAGCAGATCCAGAAGGGCACTTCACAAGCAAAGTATGTTATCAAATGAGCACAGTGCCATAATTCCTTCCCAGTTTATAAGCTCCTAGTTTATTAACTCTTTTAATGTGGCTATTTTTCATCTGGGAATGTGCATAAGATTATTTCAAATGGAGAAATATAATTAGACAGCTAATCCCATTTTCTATTATTGAATTATAATGAAACAAAGGCTAATATAAATTTATTTCTTACTTGAACTAGTGAGTTGACACATACAAAAGTACCAGAAGCCTTATGAAACAGCTGCATGAGAATAAAGCTGGGGGCCAGCCCCGTAAGAAGAATTCCTCCTCTGGTAAGAACAGTAGGACGCCAACAGTACAGGCTCCAGATGACAGTGGGCAGATCGGTATCTTAAATCGAACACTCTTGGCCCAAAAACGATCTCTACAAGGTTTGAGCAGCATGGGAGGTGGTACTGCAGGAAGTGCCGATGATGCCAAAAGACCAAAGCTCTTGCCCGAAGTGAATTCACCTAGCCAAGAATCTGAAGAGGAGTCAGATGACAGCGATTATGAGAGAGTGGAGAGTGATAATGATGCCAGTGATACTACAGAAAGCAGTGAAGATGATGGGGATGAAACTGAAAGTGATGCATCAGAAAGTGGCAATGAAGACCCTGAAGAAACTGCAGACCAGCTTTCAAGGCCTGATTTAACAAAAGGTAAATGTTGATGCCTAGAAAAATGCAATAAATTGTGCATCTCTGTGTCACTGATCAGCAGTTCTGAGCTTTTCTTTCTTCTAAACAATCTTGGGATCGTGTCAGTGAACATAAACCATTTGCTTTGTTTAATGGTCCTCAAACTGTTCTCTTGATTGTTGGCTTTGTCGTATCTATCACTTTTGCTAGCGCTGCTGGCAAAGGGGTATCCTTTCTGCATTGACATACTGACATGCTGCACATCTCTATATGTTGCGAAGATGCCAAGAAAATGGGATAACCATTCAACAGCTTATTTCAATCACTCTAATTGTTTTAATCAGAACAAAATAATAAGGCTCATAAAAATATGGGACAACTAGCTTAAATGGTTGTATATATGCTGAATAATAAGAGGGTCCAGACTTTTCTTCAATAATAAATTCAGCATTCCCTGCAAAGCTTATCATTATTATTCTGTTGCAGATTAGAAGACAAAGGAAAGGACATTTAGAAAATAATGGCTTATGTAATAAAATTAAGTGGGTTTCTTGCAAAATGAGATTTGAATTGAAAATTTCCAGATTCACATACTTAACCATTGCTGTAGGTTGCTTTTCAGCAACAGTGTTACAGCTGAAAAGTGTAACAATCTGTAGTACTGGTTATCTTTAGAAAGAAGTTCAATATTTTTTCATAATGGTATGTGAGAAATTTCTTAAATCTGAATCAAATGAGTTATAAAAAATGAGTAATTTATTTTCCCTTCATCATTATGATAGTAGGCTAAATTAAAGGATTAAATTAAATTCCTATGTACAGGTATACCTAGCATGTAGTTCCGTGTGAGGTAAACAATTTTTCACAAAGTGCAGAAAAAGAGTAAGAAGTAGTAAGCAAAAGAAATTATTGGCAGAAGATATAAGAATTGATACCTTTTAAAGTCTAAAACATTATTCTGGTGTTTATCTGTTCTGTATCGACATAGTTATATGAAATCACATGCCCCTGGTTACAGACATGAAAATATGTGACACTCTTTGATAATCTCTTTTCCCAATATTATTGCTTGTTGAAAATTCAAAGCCTGATGAATAAAACAATATTGGGAAATGAGCATTGGTGCTGAAAATGAGCATTTTTTCATGAGTCATATTGACTGCCGCAGTTAAGTGTCTGAACTTTACAATAAATCAGTTTAGCTACCACATAAAAGCCAACTTTGCCTCTTGATAATTGTGTAGATGTTATTTTCATTGTCAGGTCTTTATTTTCATTGGCAGGTCTGTTGAGAATTAACTGCAGCGTAGAGTCATAAATAGATGCTTCAGCTTTCAGCCAAAACTAGTGTAGGGTCTCCTTCACAGAATGAGCTTATTAAAGCATTGTGAAACTGTCGGCAAGAAGCAGCCAGGAGCATTAATAAAGAACAAATGAAGCATGCTTTTTCCATCTTGAATATACATTTCCTAAATGTAATAAGCAGTATGATATGGTGCTCATAAATGTACTTGGGTGAGACTTCCTAAGGCAGGGTTTAAGTTGGTATTTAAATTCTTGTTTGGATATCCAGAAAGATTAGGCCGTGATGAAATCCAGCTGATCAGAATCTGACTTGACTGTCTTTCAAAGCAGTGAGATTGGATGAGAAGACACGCACATTAAATATATTTAAGTGATGTTTGATGTTGATCCATGTTGTTTTCACTAGCAGCCATATATTCATAATTATTATAGAGCCCAGAAATCTTTTCAAATGAGAATTGAGATTGTTTTTATGCTGATAGCTTGCCATCATACGCAAAGAAAAATAGCAGGCCGGGGGTGGGGGGTGGGGGGGGGATAATTAGTTGTCATGTATAAGAGTAATATGTGGCTATAGGTGGCACCAAACCTGGCCATGGCAAAAATTCTGTTGCAAGGAATACAGGAAATTATTTAAGAACAAAATAAGTACAAACAATTTAGTTTCAAATTTAGATAAGTGAGAAAGAGATCTGGTGAGAGGTTTATATGGTGGATTGCTATAAAATACATGCTTTTGTTTATTCATATTATTGATACATAACATGTGGAAAGCAATTTTTGATTGTGAAAAAAGTAGAGGAGCTTGTAAACACCCTATATCAATATCACATCTAATACATGTTAAATATGACCCAAAAAATGAAAGTAATCGGTATCCTGAACTCAATAAACTGAGATTTTGCCATTCCGTAACTGTGAGAGAGGGGTCCATAAGAGTCTTGAGAGAAGGGAAAAACTAAGAGTTAACATGTTGAAACTGGAGGAGTGAAGCAATGGAATATAATATGGATGTTGCTTCTTCATTTGTTTTAATATAATTTTATTAAAGTTTTAATAATTCTTTTTATAATCTATGTCAGGGGTGTCAAACTCGCGGCCCATGGATCAGATGCGTCACGCGCTAGCCACTCCCATGCCCGAGTTAGCAAAGGAAAAAAACATCACGATATATCATGTGACAACATGAGTTTGACACCCCTGATCTATGTAATCATCAAGAGAAATTGCAAGTTAATTTTTTTTTAGTTTCATGCAAAAATTCTATAAAGGATTTCCAGTTAGCAATAAACATAAATATTGTCTTTTCACTGATCAAAGAAATCAATTTAGCCAACTCAGTAAGTTTATAATCTTCACCAGCCATTCCTCCACCTTGAGCAATGCTGAATTTTTCATGTACAGTAGCGGTCCACAACTTTTTTGGTCCTGCAGACCGGTTGGTAGCTTTGGTGGTTTCTGCAGCAGAGGGGAATGGTTTCGCACGTGCAACCTAAATCCCTGGCAAGCGCAAATAAAGTTTAGCACATTTGGTCTCCCCTTCCCCCTCCCCCCCCCGCTTCAGCAACACAGTTCCCAATGGGCCACGGTCCGGTAGCAGTATACAGTGTACAATATACCATATACAGTTTCCATATACAATAATGTCACTGCAGTTATCATGTACTTAACATTTTTCCAACTGTTTTTCAATCAGCTCCAAAAACCATCCAGCCTCAACTGTATATTAATATTTAAAATCTTCTGAATCAGTGTATGTATTTGAATCCTGAATTTTCTGTGTTCTTTACAAGTCCTCCAGCATGATATAATGTTCTTTTTGTTCACATTTCCAACATAAATTTGAAATGCCTTTGAACATTTAGGCAATTTCTGTAGTGACATATTCCCAACCGTATATCATTTTATAAAAATTATATTGAAAATTATAACATATTGTAAATTTAAATACTTTCAGCCACACATTTCCCCTTGTTCCATCTTTATAGAGGTAGTCCGTGACTTACAAACATTTGTTTGATGGCCAAAGTTACAATGGCCCTGAAAAAATGTGAATTATGACTGTCTTTCACACGACCATTGCAGCTTTCCCCTGGTCACATAATCTGCAGTGATTCACTTAAGAACTGTGGCAAGAAAGTTGACAAAATGTGGTAAAACTCACTGAGCAACTGTCTTGCTTAGCAACAGAAATTTTAAGTTCAATTGTGGCTGTAAGTCAAGGACTTACCTGTATTGTAACTAATTTTTAGCCCACTTTATCATACATTCTTTCACTTGTTCCTCTTCTGTTTCAAATTTCAATAATCTTTTTAGTAATTATATGTTCATCGTTTGCAGCCAGTTTTTTTCATACTCTTAAAATGTTCAAAACCATAAATTATTTTATCTATTTTAAATATTTCTAATATCTAGATCTATTTCTAAATCTTTCTAAGAACAATATTCTTCTGCCATCAGTTCTTGATTATATTTCACATTCCTCTTGACAAAATTCCAGTACTTCACGATAAACTGAGCATTTTGTGTTTGCTATTATTTCTTCATCTATAAAATGCTTCTTGTGCTGAAAACCCACAAAGGTGTTTTTAGAGCACAACCTGAGTTTGTATCTGTTCCATATTCTCAATATAGCATGTCTAACATAATGATTTTAAAAATCCATACTAACCGTAACTTTATTGTACCACAAATATCCATGACATCCAAATGTCATGTCCTTCTAACTTTAAAAGCGTTTTGTTTGTCAACAAGATTCACTGTTTCATCCAAACCAAGCAGGCAAGGTGCAAACTATATTTTCAAATAAGGTGAACCCAAACATCCTCTTTCCTTTGCATCTTGAAACAAAGTGTTTCAACAAGAGAAAGAGAAAATGCCAGTTCACCCCTCTTTTTCTCTTTTGTCTTCCTGTACCCTACTTTTGCCTCATGTGGCACTGTGTTGTACTGCCACCATCAAAATCAACATCTTTATAGTTAGTCAGCATTGCATCTGGCTCATGTTACCTTTATCTTTTGTTTTGTAAAACTGACTAGTTGTCTGGACTCTGTGATTGTAAATATTAAACAAAAACATTCCTATGAAGGACTGGTTGGCTTGTCTAATTGAATTCCAGTTTGTTCAAAAGCACTTTCACCAAAAAAAACCAAAACCCAGCCTTTTCAAATAATTGTCCCTTTTATCCTTTTTAAACTTTCTTACACTGACTCTTTGTTAAGCTTTTGAACGAAAGCTTTTAAGTCTTTTAAAAACTTTTTTCTTTATTCCTTTGTAATCCAGAAAAAATAATATTTCACCGAGTAGAATTTTCTTATCCTGCTGCTCAGAAAAATCTCTCTGTAGCTTGTAAATTAGTGACATCCAAAATAGTTTTAGAAATAAGGCTTACAGGCTGCATTAGAGCTGTGAGCTTGATTGAAATTCCTCAACTCCCAGTCATGCAGCTCATAAGCTAACTGCAAAAACTTCGGTTCCTGCAGTCTGTTTCCAGGGGTAACTGTCAAGAGTACCAGTGGATAATTTTACAATCTCACTTTTTCCCCAAGAGATTTTGCCAACCAGAATTTGCTTTCTGGCCACCAATTTAGTTACAATGCCATCCTCACTCCTTCAGGAATATCTAGTTTGCCACAATTTCTCACTGGGAGCCCACTTGTTCCTTCACATTGTGAAGGAACCAGTTGGCTTTTCTTCACATAATACCTGCTTTTACTGGTTCATGAAAATGGATATAATTCAAATTTGTACCCAGTCTCCTGTCTACCATCCCTCAGAACTACTATGGTATAATTGCAATTTATATACAGCTGCTCCTCATCTTATGGCCACAATTGGGATCAGAATTTCTTTCATAACCCATTGTGTTGTAAGTTGAGTTGGATCTGATTTTACAACAGTTTTATAGTCAACATTAAGCAAATTATCACAGTTGTTAAGCAAATCCAGTTTCTCCAAAGGGTGATTTTTGATGGAAATTGGCAAAAAGGGTCATAAATAGGAATTATGTAACTGCAGGATGGTGCAACCGGTCATAAATGCAGGCTGGTTGCCAAGCACCCAAATTATGATCATGACTGCGAATAGTGCAGTCATAGTAAGCACAAATACAAGTTGTAAATCATTTCTTCCAAGGCTGTTATAACTTGGAATTGTCATTAAGAGAACAGTCCTAAGTTGAGGACTATTTGTTACAGATAGTAATTTGTTCATTTAGATGAAGTATGGCTGTATGAATTGTATATACTTGCTTGTATAAGGCAAATGTTAATGCTGAGAAAGAAGAAAATGTGTGGGATATAGCTTTATAAAGTAAATAATTTTTTGATTCAGTACAATGATTTGTCAAACAATGTTTATAGCAGTGAAGAATGGATAAAATTGACAACTGAGACCATCTTTGGAATACTATTCAAGACCAAACTTATAAAGTGAAAGCTGTGTTTATAACCCGGTAACCAAAATCAAGAATAGTCTGATAACCATCTCCAGACTAACATTTTATTAAAAGCCATAAGCTATAGTGTAATTCAGACTCCTTCTGATTTATAGTTCAAACTGAATCTGAAGTTGCTATTCATACTTGGTTTTGTATTAGAAAAATCTATCTAAATTTGAGTGAAATGGAAATCACTATGCTATTTTCTGAGCATAATGGAGAACATGCAATATAGTGTCTTCTGTTGAAAACTTTCCCCATTTTAAGAGGCAAGAATTGATATGGATAGGTGTAAATTAAAAATATTTCAGCTAACAATCTGAGAAGCTCTGATTTGAATAATCAATTTTTAATCACCTCCATTTGTATTCATTTGTGCTGGAAGAGAAACAAAGATTTTGATTGGTGAACATTTTGATTAAACAAATTGACTTCCTGAACTTGGACAAAAATTAGTACTTCTTTCTGCTATTTAGCAAAGAACATTGGGAACCTTTTTATTTTTTTATTAGATTTTTATTCCATCTTTATTACTTTATCAACAATTCAGGGTGGGAAACATATATAATACTCCTTGATCCTCCTATTTTTCCTGCAGCAACAATCCTGTAAGGTGGCTGGACTTTGAGAGAGTGACTGGCCCAAAGTTACCCAGCTTTATGTGTAATTTAAGCAATTAAATAATATTTCCAGGCAATGGAATTATTATTGCAGCATTTTGGTGCATTTCATTTCGATATCCAATCAAATAAAATAGAATGTATTCCTAATAAAGTGTGCACAATATCAACTATTCTGCACTTATTTTTGTTACTCAGTTTGGTATGGCAGTTCTTAGTTCCCTTCCTTCAGGTCAGGATCAGGCCTAGCTGATGATCATGACCCTCATTATGGCTTTTGGAGCTGCCAAAATTATCTGGATTTATCATTTGTATAAAATTGAATTTCCTATTATGTTTTGAAATAATTTAATTCTGATAACCATGGACTTCTTTCTAATGTATTAACTTATTTAATTAATTGATCAAATGAAAATCAGAATTTAAATCAGCGTAAACAAATAGGATTTTCTTTATTTAAAGTTATTTATCTTGGTTTTTTTCTTCTATCAGCGAGTAAAATGCCCACTGAAATCTTTGATTTGTATATCCTAAGGCAGTGCAAGCCATATGGAGGAGTGCTTCATAAAACACTTTCTGAACGCAACTGTGTAAAGCACTGAAGCATTGTGTTCCTCAATGCAGTTTTTCTAAAGCTCCTGTAGACCAGACAAGGAATAATGGATGGAAACTGAACAAGGAGAGATTTAACCTGGAAACAAGGAGAAACTTTCTGACAGTGAGAACAATCAACTAATGAAACAGCTTGCCCTCGGAAGTTGTGGGAGCGCCATCAGTTGAGACCTTCAAGAAGAGGCTGCCATTTGTCAGAAATGGTGTAGGGTCTCCCTCTTGGGCGGGGGGTTGGACTAGATGACCTACAAGGTCCCTTCCAACTCTGATTACCTGTATCTGTATCAGTTTCCTTAAGGGCCTCCATTTGCTGCCTGGGCACTCCTGTCCATGCTTAAGCACCAGGTGTGCTGCTGAAATTGATACTTTACTGATAATTTGTTCATTTACTAGGAGGCCCGCGTTTTGGGGGCCAGGCTGAAAAGGGAAGGCGGGCTGAGGCCCGGCAGGCGCCGGGGTGGGGGCCCCCCCACCCGGCAGCGCCCGGGTGTGCCGGGTTGGGTGGGGCCTTTGGGCCCAAGCGGGTGCAGTGCGGCAGAGCGAGCAAGAGGGGAGGGCCTCGGTGGCCCGGGTGGGCTGGAGCGCGGGGGTGGCGGGGGGGGGGGGGGGGGGGGGGAGGGGGGGGGGGGGAGGGGGGGGGGGTTGGAGGCGAAGCGGAGGAGGGGACCCCCGCAGGACCAAAAAGGGTGTGAGGGTCCCGTGTCGAAGCAGCCTGAAGAGGCGCAGATGCGCTGTGCCCACCCCAGGTTCCACGGCCGGGAGAGCAGAGGGGCCAGGTGGAGGACAGGGTCGTCGGTGCCAGGGGGCAAACAAAGGGGCGGTGGTTGGGCCAGGCGCTCTGCCCCCGTGCCGGGCGGGTCCCTGCCCCGCCCCCTGCTCCGGCCCCTTCCTCCTGTGCGCTCCTCCCGCAGCTCGTGTTCGGCGTTGGGAGCCCTGTGGCCTCTCAGATGGGCTGCCTCTTCTCGCTCTGACTTCACCTGACCAAATTTGCTGCCATCCCTTGAGCCCAAATGGCGCCTCCGAGCCAGCTAAGTGGGCGTGGGCAGAAAAAGAACAGCGGGGGAAAAGGGTGGTAAAGCAAAGTGAGGATAGGGGTTCGCGCTCCCGTACCCGTTAGGGCGGTGTGTGTCCAAGTTGGCACTTTTTTGAATGATGAAGACTGGCTGTATGAATTGTATATACTTGCTTGTATAAGGCAAATGTTAATGCTGAGAAAGAAGAAAATGTGTGGGGTATAGCTTTATAAAGTAAATAATGTTTTACTTTACTTGCCAACTGTCCAGATACAAGGAGGTTCTTGAGCCAGCTGCACTGACCCTGCTAGAAAACATAGTACCTTGGTTAGTAGTGAATTGGAGGGACAGTACCCTCTCCAAATGTGATTAAGTGGGGAAAATAATATTGTTTAAATTGGTGGGAACAACACCTAACAAATTATTCTCATTTTCCTAAGTATATAGATCAATTATGAAACACTTGGCATTTAATGTAGACTTGATAGTACTAACAGCTAAACATGAAAAAAAAAATCAGCCTGCTACTGAAGCAAATATCAGGGGAAAAAGTGAGTGACAATGAGCTAAAATTACTAATTAGCAAAGGGAGAAGTAATTTGAAGGTGAGTGATTTGGTGTAAAAAAAAAGATGTAGAAGCACGAGAACTTGTAAAAAGCAGAATGTGGGAGGAAAGGAAGACGTTAGATTAAAAGGAAATGAAAAGAAGGTGAAAATGTACATCAGATAGGTTGTAGGAAAGCCTCTGGTAGAGAGAAAATGAAAGAAAGATGAATGGAAGCAAGGAAGAATATGAGGTAGTTTACATTCTTTTATAAAGCACATTAAAATAGAAAGTGTGTCACAGATGACTGCAGCCTAATAACTTGCATAAAATTGCTAAGCATTAAAAACTGTTACAGCAAGTCAGACTAAGAATCCATCTGAGTATTGTCCTTTCTTTTGCACCTAAGGGCTATTTCATATATGATTTCTTGGTTAGAGAATGCTTCTGCTAACCTTTCTGATCCACATAAGAAAAAAAGTTCCATTACAGTATAACTGCCGGCCTTTTTCAATAGGAAACAAAGCAAGATCCCTGGCTATTCAGAGAGGTTTCCTATAGTATTGTGTATGTCAAAAGCTTGATATTGATATAAATATTGATGGAGAGATTCATGAATTTTTTTAGAATCAGTTGTGCAATGTATATATGTTCTGCACAGGTTGGAAATATTTCCACAGTTAGATTGATTTAAACAAATATTCTAGGCATGTTTGAAAGCTTCTTGGGAATTGTTTGACATGAACTCTAAACAGCTTATGATCTGAATATTTCTGTTTTGGAATCTTTATCATATCTAGAGCGTATTTGCACATATGAAAACCAATTCATCTTTATACTTTGTTCCTCTAGTTTTTGCATAGATTTAAGTTCACCCTTTTCATTCAATATTTCACCATATCTAACTGTTTGTTCCTTTTTATATGTTATAGGATAAGAAAATGCTTCAATAGTCGATAGCCATACTGAAATTTTCAAATAACATTGCCTTTTAGTCTTCTCCCAATTTAACCACAGAGCCTCCCGTATATAATGTCTTCTAAAGTACCCCTGTGTTTTAGTTCCCTTGTACCGTAGGAAGGCATGCCACCCCAACAACAAATCATATCCTTCTAATGAAAACAATCTAGTATTTCTTAATGTTATCCATTCCTTAACCCACATCAGATTTGTAGCTTGATAGTATAACTTCCAATTAGGCAGGCCAAATCTTCCTCTTATTCTAGCTTCTTCCAAGAGTTTTAGTTTTATTCTCGCTTTCTTACCCTGCCATATATATTTCAACACAATTTTATTAAAATCTTCAAAGTAATCTTTCCCTAACCTAATTGGAATTGTTTGAAACAAATATAAAATTCTGGGTAATATATTCATCTTGATTGTTGATATTCTCCCTATAAATGATAATTGTAAGTTTTCCCATTTCACCAAATCTATCGCTATCTGTTGCTTGAGTTTAATATAATTATTTGCTTTAAGTGTGCTACAAATGTATCCCCAAATACTTGATCTTATTTGTGACCTGAATTTTTCAAAACATCCGCCAATTCTTCCTTTTGTCTTAATAACATATTCTTTGTCAAAATCTTTGTTTTATCTTTATTTATTTTCAGACCAGCTACCTTTCCATATACCTCTATCTTGTCTATCAGTTTTTGTGCTGTTTCTAATGGATCTTCTAAAATGAAAACCAGATCATCTGCAAATGCTTGCAGTTTAAATTCTTCCTTTTTAATTTTCATCCCTTTTATATCCTTTTCTTCTCTAATGTTTCTATTTAGCACTTCCAAAGTTAACACAAACAACAGAGGTGACAGTGGGCAGCCTTGTCTTGTTCCTTTTCTTATGTCAATAGGATCCGTCAATTCTCCCTCTATCATTAGCTTTGCTGTTTGCTTATGATATATAGCTTCTATTGCATGGATAAATTTTTTACCAAAGCCCATCTGCTCCAACTGTAATAACATAAATCACCAATTCACATTGTCAAAGGCCTTCTGTGCATCTAAAAATATCAAAGCCACTTGTTTTTCAGGATGTGCCTCATAATATTCCAAAGTATCCAAAATTATTCTGATATTATCTTTAATTTGTCAATTTGGCAGAAATCTATTTTGATCAGGATGAATAAAATTATTTAAGTATTTTTTGAGTCTTTCTGCCAATATTGAAGCAAAAATTTTGTAATCTGAGTTGAATATGGAAATAGGTCTATAGTTCTTGATTTGTAGTGGGTCGGCGTCTTCCTTTGGGACAAGTGTAATATACTTCTGACCATGATTTGGGTACCCTCTTCTTTGACATAACTTCATAACTTCTAACAATGGGAGATTCAACGATTCTTATAATGTCTTGTAAAATTCCGCTGGAAGTCCATCTGGACCTGGTGCCTTTCCATTATTTTGCTTCTTAAGTGCTTCAGTTAACTCCATCATCGTTATATTACTTTCTAACATTATTTCAATCTCTTTAGGTATCTGGGGTAAGTTAGCATTCTGTAAGTACTGTTTAACTCTTTCATCATCAATATTTTCTTGTGTGTATAATTTCCCATAATAATCTCATATGATTTTTTTCCTTCTCTTTACTTCCATAGTAAGCTTGGCCTTGATCATCTATTAATTGCAATATTTTCCTTGATTCTCTCTCCTTTCTCAGTTTATATGCTAACCATCTACCTGGTTTATTTGCATCTTCAAAATAGTTCTGCTTCGCACCTCTGATTTTCTGTGCTAATTCTTCTTTTTCCATTAATCCCATTTTATGTTTAATTGTATCCATTTTTAATATTGGATCTGAATATTTCAAGGATCATTACCTAAAATAAGAATTTCACTTTACTCTCAGGGAATTGGGAGCAATAATCTATATCTCTGTGTTAATCATTACTAAGACCTTCAGAAAGTTTTGCCTAAAGGTCAGCGTAGGTTTCAGAATAGGGTGTGTTTATTTTATTTATTTTTTATTTGTTTGTTTGTCATACATGTACAAGATGTCATACATGTACAGGTATAGGTATGAACGTAAACATGAACAAAGGGAGTAAATACAGATAAATGGGGACAGTAAGACAGGGGCGGTAGGCACACTGGTGCACTTAAGCATGCCCCCTTTAAGGACTGCTTAGGAATGGGGTGAGGTCCACGGTAGACAGTTTGAGGTTGAAGCTGTGAGGGGTTGAGGCTGTAACAAAGGAATCAGGTAGGGCATTCCAGGACCACTCTGTTGCTGAAGTCATATTTTTTGCAATTGAGTTTGGATTTTGGAGTGATGAAGGGAAAAACTGATCACATTCAAATGGAGGTTCACCTGAATTTGAAAAATTCCTTTCCTTTTACTCTCATGTCATAGTCTACTACACTATTTGTTGTAGCCCACTATACCAGGGAGGAAGATTTTTGGAGGGCTGCCAAGGAAAGGAAGGAACAGGAAAGACAGCACCTACTAGCACTTGTACAGTTCCATCTCGTAAACATAAAAGGAACACAATGATGTGATAGTTACCAGCTAATGCTGTGCACAATTTATTCATGGGTCTGATAATGGCTTTTCTAAGGGATTTTTTTTATGATTCATAACTAATTTTTTGCTCAAGTTCTTCTAATTTGCATTCTGCTGTAATAATAAATAGGAGTGCTCAACATCTTTTCTTTCTTCCATTTATTTTGTGAAACTTTCATTTCCTCTAGCCTAAACAATTCTTACGTATGGTCATCATTTGTCTTTTTTCTCATTATTAGTTTTAAACAGAGAAAATTGAAAGGAATATCAGCTTGAGAAACATACCATTTATTTATATGAACACATGGGATTTTATTTTCCGTTCCCTTTTTTATGAAAATTAAAATAATATATAACTGGACTAGTATAACTCTTAATGTTTTCCTTGAATTGGCACAGATAATTTAGCATCTATTAACTTTATACAGTTTCAGATTTTTCTTCCTTTGTTTATAATTCTGAATATGCCAACATTATTTCTCGTATAGTATACTGTTTTCTATTCAGATCATTTGCTCAGTTCCTTTGAGCATTCCTCATATCTGGAGTTTTTGATTGACTGATTATATGCTGTCAAATTGATGTCCACTCTCATTGACCAAATAGATAAATCTTCAAGATGATATGTTTCCACCCTGGTCCATTGGGACTCTTGATTTCTTGGCTTTTCATAGTGATCTCAAAAATTTTCAGCATCAGAATTCCAAAACACCTTTGTTATTTCTAACTTCTGCAAAAGTCCAACTTTCACTTTCATAGAGAACCATGGGAATAACCATTGCCTGCATGATACTAATCTGGTCTAGCGATTAAGGCACCAGGCTACAAACCAGGAAATGTGAGTTTTAGTCCTGCCTTAGTCATGAAAACCAGCTGTGTGACTTTGGGTCAGTCTCTTTTTTCAGCCCAACTTACTTCACAGGGTTGCTGTTGTGGGGAAAATGGGAAGAAGAAGCATTAGGTATGCTTGTCACCTAGATTATCTATAAAAATAATAAAGACAGGATAAAAATGTCTTAATTGAATAAATAAATAAATAAAATATTCCCCTTTATCATACTAGAAACCACCATCCAAACAAATTTCTTTCCCCATCCATAGTTTCTTATCTAAGAATAGAATAAATAATAGATTTGGTGGAATTATTTATGTCTTCCTATTATTTAATTTCTCCTGATCTCTAACCCTACCACACATACATACACACAAAAGAGAGAGAGAGAGAGAGAGAAAGAGAGAATTCTTTATTGGCCAAGTATGATTGGACACTCAAGGAATTTGTCTTGGTGCAAACGCTCTCAGTGTACATAAAAGAAAATATACATTCATCAAGAGTCAAGAGAGAGAGAGTTGTAGGAAGGCAGTAATCCCCTCTTGAAAATGGTGGGAGCCTAAAAGTAATGAAAGTAAGAGGCCAGAGTAGGCCATTGACATTTATATGTATATATAACCCAAACATATATAAGATACAACAATCATAATTATCTATTTACAACAGCCATAGCTATTGATAGTATAATTATAGTAAAGCTTTACTTATTATAAGAGTAGCATGAAATAAATTCACATTAACACCTCTTTTTCAACCTAGGCCCTAGAAGTATCTTTTAATATTTTTCTTGAAATACATTGACTTTGAGGAGCACTGCCTTTTCTTGATCTCCCACACTGTCTTTATTCTGATGTAGTTTAGAATTAAATTTGGTTTCTTTGGAGCTACATCAAACTATTGATTCATGTTTCACAAATACTGTCTAGTGCAGTGGTGGCTAACCTTTTTGGGCTCCTGTGCCAAAAATTGTACTTGCGCACTCGCGTGCCAGCACCCAGAAGGCAATGTGTGCGCCCCTATGCCCCCTGTGCATGAGCGCGCAATCCCACACCCCGCTGCCCCCTTACCTGCACTTCACGCCTCCCAGCTGATTTTCAGCCACTTTCAGGCCTTTTTTGGCCTCCCAAAGGCTCGAGGGAAGCCTCTGCAGCCTTTGGAGGCCGAAAAATGGGCCTGTTTTGTCAGTTCCGGTATTTCTGGAAATACAGGAAGTGATGAAATGGGCCTGTTTTTCGGCCTGCAAAGGCTTCAGGGGCTTCCCTTGAGCCTCTGGAAGGCCGAAAAAGACCTCAAATGGGCCAAAAATCAGCTGGGAGGCGCACACATGCGCAGTGCAGGTAAGTTTGGCTGGGGCTCATGTGCCCGCACAAATGGCTCTGCATGCCACCTGTGGCACGCATGCCATAGGTTCGCTATCACAGGTCTAGTGTGTTCCCCTATCCTATACTTTGAATTTTCCTGCTCATATGTAGAATTTTGCATTTGTTCCTGTTAAAATTTTTCTTGCCAGTTTCTGGCCCATTGACACTGTCATCTATTGTCCTCTCTTTTTTATTTTTCTATCTGCAAATTTGAAAATCATGAAATAACTCCTCATCCAAGTTACTTAAAAATATGTTGACTAACATAAGACCTGAAATAAAGCCCCTGTGATATATGCCTACTGCATCTTATGGTGCAGCCACTTAAGATTTTGTAGTTAAAAGGAAAACCTATATGCAAAATGATTCAGAATTATGTCTTTAATAGTGGATAATATTTTTAAGTATTGCATTGTTTTCATTATATATCTTTTAGTTGGCAACCTCATTATCAATCTGGTATTTTCAGTCTACTTCACCTAGTTGAATTTATTGTAGCTTTAAAATATATAATATAAATCATTTTGCTGTGATTTCTCTCTAAGGAATTGGAATAAATATACACTGCTCAAAAAAAAATAAAGGGAACACTTAAACAACACAATGTAACTCCAAGTCAATCACACTTCTGTGAAATCAAACTGTCCACTTAGGTAGCAACACTGATTGACAATCAATTTCGCATGCTGTTGTGCAAATGGAATAGACAACAGGTGGAAAGCATAGGCAGTTAGCAAGACATCCCCAATAAAGGAGTGGTTCTGCAGGTGGTGACCACAGACCACTTCTCAGTTCCTATGCTTTCTGGCTGATGGTTTGGTCACTTTTGAATGCTGGCGGTGCTTTCACTCTAGTGGTAGCATGAGACGGAGTCTACAACCCACACAAGTGGCTTAGGTAGTGCAGCTCATCCAGGATGGCACATCAATGCGAGCTGTGGCAAGGTTTGCTGTGTCTGTCAGCGTTGTGTCCAGAGCATGGAGGTGCTACCAGGAGACAGGCCAGTACATCAGGAGATGTGGAGAGGCCATAGGAGGGCAACAACCCAGCACCAGGACCGCTACCTCCGCCTTTGTGCAAGGAGGGACAGGAGAAGCACTGCCAGAGCCCTGCAAAATGACCTCCAGTGGACCACAAATGTTCATGTGGTTGCTCAAACGGTCAGAAACAGACTCCATGAGGATAGTATGAAGGCCCGACGTCCACAGGTGGGGGTTGTGCTTACAGCCCAATACCATGCAGGATGTTTGGCATTTGCCACAGAACACCAAGATTGGCAAATTCGCCACTGGCGCCCTGTGCTCTTCACAGATGAAAGCAGGTTCACACTGAGCACATGTGACAGACGTGACAGGGTCTGGAGACGCCGTGGAGAACGTTCTGCTGCCTGCAACATCCTCCAGCATGACCGGTTTGGCAGTGAGTCAGTAATGGTGTGGGGTGGCATTTCTTTAGGGTGCTGCACAGCCCTCCATGTGCTCGCCAGAGGTAGCCTGACTGCCATTAGGTACTGAGATGAGATCCTCAGACCCCTTGTGAGACCATATGCTGGTGCGGTTGGCCCTGGGTTCCTCCTTATGCACGACAATGCTAGACCTCATGTGGCTGGAGTGTGTCAGCAGTTCCTGCAAGACGAAAGCATTCATGCTATGGACTGGCCCGCCTGTTCCCCAGACCTGAATCCAATTGAGCACATCTGGGACATCATGTCTCGTTCCATCCACCAACGCCACGTTGCACCACAGACTGTCCAGGAGTTGGGGGATGCTTTAGTCCAGGTATGGGAGGAGATCCCTCAGGAGGCCATCCGCCACCACATCAGGAGCATACCCAGGCGTTGTAGGGAGGTCATACAGGCACGTGGAGGCCACACACACTACTGAGCCTCATTTTGACTTCTTTTAAGGACATTACATCAAATTTGGATCAGCCTATAGTGTTTTTTTCCACTTTAATTTTGAGTGAAACTCCAAATCCAGACCTCCATGGGTTGCTAAATTTGATTTCCATTGATAATTTTTGTGTGATTTTGTTGTCAGCACATTCAACTATGTAATGAACAAAGTATTTAATAAGAATATTTCATTCATTCAGATCTGGGATGTGTTATTTTTGTGTTCCCTTTATTTTTTTGAGCAGTGTAATTGTATTTTAGAGTTTAGTATTAACAGAGATTCATATAAATTATTCTACATAGATAGAGGAAGCAGATAGACATAATAGTGATTTCTAACATAAGGTGGTATTTATCTATCAATTAATTTACTGGGGTATCCTTATACCAGAAATCCTGAATAAGCTAACCTAGGCTCAAGTAGAAATTGGTGATAGATGAAACCCTAGTACTTCTCAGGGATCTTCTCCCTACATGTCCAGATATAAAAGTAATCAGTAATTCTTGGGCTGTTTGGAGAAACAGGAACCAAGGTGTGCTGCTCTAGATTGTCATCATTAGCACCCATAACAATGTACAAACTGCTCCTGCAGAATTTCTGAAATATTTTGGCAAAGATTAATGCTAAATTTTGGCATTTCTTCTGATTTGTGGACTATGTTTTTGGAGAGTACTGGTATAATATTTTTATATATTGGTAGTCTTAGCACTTTTGTATCAATAACAGTTTGTCTTGGTAACCTTATTTATTTACCTCATAAGGATAAGGCAAAACAAATGTAAATAGTCATGTTCATCAGCTCTCTTAAAGTCAGGAATTCCCAGCAACCATCCCCAATCAGCACCATCAATTTCCATATATCATTTTGTTAAAGTAAATCCAAATCACCTGGGACTCAAAATTGGGGAAATGTGACCCAGGACTTGTATATTCCACCAATAGCATTTGAAACATTTTCAGTTCAGAGCTTCAAACTGGTAGAGAAAGTAGGCATAATATTTTTTTTTTGCCTCATGTAGACTAATAATACCCTGGAATACTTCATTTTTATTTTCCTTATTTGTTTTCCTTTTTTTTCTTTGATAGTCATAAACCTAGTAGAATTTGTAATGTTGTTCCTTTTCTAATTTTAGAAATAAAAAACAACTTACTTTAAGCTGATTATATCTGAAAGCATTCAAATCAATTTGTAGGCCTTTATATATTCAATATTTTGCTATATATTTTATATAGATCTTAATATAGCTGTCTCCCTTTAAATAGCAAAGTCTTTTATTTTGTTATTTGTTACCATTGCATTCACCCTGATTCAACACTTACATGAACTTTAAATTAATAATTGGGTTTGGCGTGGGAAGCAAAAAACCACGGGAGCTGTGAGAGTGGTTATTATTTAGAGTGAAGACAGAAAAATGTTCAATCAAGCATGTTGATGACAAGTAGCATTCACAAGTTAGCTGCATAAAAATAAATTGATTTATTTTAGGTTTTAAATGATAAACCTTTGACACTGTTTTTTAAATTTAAAAATAAAATAAACATCCAGAAGGAACTCCTGTCAGGAAGAAATGTAACACATATCCTTCTCTTCTCTTCAATCCTTTCTTCTTGAGCAGAATGGTTGATTTGATGGGTTATAGGTTTGAGCCAACATGACAAATTTCTTGTTGAGATTGAAATAAAATATATAACTTGTCCTGCATTTGCAGAAACTTTGTAACAAAAGAGTACATTTTGTTCATTTTCTGGGGCATACTTTGAGAAACTACCAGGATGGAGTTGGTGTTATTGCTGCCTTTAAGAGCCGTGATGGCGCAGTGGTTAAAAGGCAGTACTGCAGGGTTAACTCACTGCTCACTCCAGGAGTTCAATTCTGAGCAGCTCAAGGTTGACTCAGCCTTCCATCCTTCCGAGGTCGGTAAAAAGAGAATTGTTGGGGGCAATATGCTGATTCAGTAAACCACTTAGAGAGGGCTGTAAAGCACTGTTTAAAAAGATATAAGAGTGCTATTGCTATTGTCTAAGTATATAATATCCATATAGCATAGTTCACAAAGAAAGTAAGGTAACTACAGATGGAGCAAGCGAAGGGAAAAATATACACATTTAGCTTCAGTCCAATTATAATCAAATCTCCTTTTGCTCTTCCAAAATTCCCCTTTTCTGCAAAGCCTAGGCTTTAGCCATCAATCCAGATGAAAGAAAGCCAAATATATTTGTGTGCATAATATGCCTGTGGGTGACTGGTAAGTGATTCCACATTAAAATAATATTCTGTTCAGATTACTGGATTTCAATGCTGGTTTAGGCATCCTTTCATCCATTGCTAGAATGTCTAATCAAATCAGGGCATTGTATACCAGCTAATTTAGGGACCATCCTGAGATTCTTTCAAGACTGAACTAGTGTGTGTGTGTGTGTGTGTACATAAAGAGATATACATACAGGTATATATTGTATACACACACACACACACACACACACACACACACACACATTTCCTCTGTTCAGTCATTTCTGACTCTAGGGGCTTATTTTCATTTCTTAGCCAAGGGAGCCAGCATTTCTGAATACACTTCGTGGTCATGAGGCCAGCATGATTACACACTGAGACACATGGAATGCTGTTATCATCCCACTTATCTACTTGCATTTGCGTGCTTTTTAACTGCTAGGTAGGCAGAAGCTGGGGCAAGTAATGGGAGCTCACCCCATCACGTGATGCTCAGATTTTGAACCCCAACTGTCAGTTTTCCATTGTGGCCCCTATCTATCATCTGTCTGTCTGTCTGTCTGTCCGTCCGTCCATCCATCCATCCATCCTATTTCTAAATTTCCCATCTTCCTCAGAGAGGGAGAATTGTTGAAAGTGGTGGGATTCAAATAAGTTAGCAACTGGTTCTCTGCCCTAAGAGGTGGGTAGGTGTGGCCAGTGGGTATGACAGCACTCAGCCTCCTGCAGCACTCTGCCGCGGGGGTTAATTACAAAATGTGGGCTTTGCTTTGTGACATCCAGATCCAGTGAACAAGGGGTTTGAACTGCACAGTAAATACACTTTTGTTTGCTTATGAAGAAATATCCGCAAAGTCAGGTGTACACTAAATGTAGACTGACTTTTAGCTACACACCTTCCTAGCAAACAACAAATTTTGAAGCTCCAGGTAAAGAGGATTCATTTTAGGATGAGTAACCACAGTTCGCATGTTGGAGGTTCCTAAAGGAATGTTGGGAAACTGTATTTTAAAGAACATTTGAAGGAGGAGTGCAGAATAGCCCTTCTCTGCCTGAGGCTGTAGAGACCCGGCACCAATCGAAACACTTTTTGTGAAGTAGCTGATCAACGCTAACAGGGTAAGCTACTAGTATATGAAAATAAGAGCACTCTCTTCTAGTACTGATGATGTTACCTAGTTTGATGAAACATCTGCAAGAAAACCATGAAGCTCAGAGAGCACCAAGGAACCCAAAGTTCAACCCTGAACTACAAATATTTATCTTCTATCGATAAACACCTTTTGGTTAGAGGGACTCAGAGCCTGCATTATATGAGATGGCTCCCAGTGGATTTCATTCTAAATTTTGGTGGTATTTCTGTAAATAAGGAACGTAGAATTATAATGGCTGAATATTTGATCCTTCATACATCAAAAAAATACAAAGCTAAGGAATAAACAAATAAAAAACTTTTGAAAAAAAGAAAATGCTCAGGAAAGTAAAAGAGAGTGAAAGTGTAAGAAAGAAAGAGGAAAAGAAGGGAAACTGAAAAAGAATGACTTCCAACTTTCTTTGGTACAGATACAAGTAAAAAATATATTAAACTCTTACTCTAAGATTAACATTTGTCTACATTATTTCCATAATCCCTTATTTAATAATCAAAGCCCAGGCCAACTTTGAATTTCAGTTTTGCACAAAAACTCCAGTAATTGTTCATATCGCTTTAATCACTACTTGTTAACGAAACCACAACTGATTTATTTAATTGCACCAAACTCTAAATAAAACAGGAATGGAAAATCCCAACCTCTAGTGTAGACCCATACTTCTCAACTTCAATTCCCAGAATTCCCCAGGCAGCATGAACTTCACCCATCTTAACCTTGCCAAGACTGAAAAACACTGATCTACAGATAGGGATTTTTCCATTCCTCTTTTACTGGTTCCTACTTACTTATGAGCAATTGTAATGCAAAATCCCCATTCCCAACTCACCCCAGAGTAATGATAATGCAAAACACCCATTTCCAACTCACCCTAGAGAGGGGTTTTGGGCCTGGAAGACCTTCTGCACCAACCTGGAAGCCAAAACGGGGCACAAGGGGGCCACATGATGCCCTCCCCCTTGCACTTCGTTTTGGGCCTGGAATGCCTCCTGCTCCAACCTGGAAGCCAAAACAGGGGGATTCCTGGGGGAGGAGGGGCAGGGTGGGCGGTGTCAGCCAGAGGTGGGATTAGCCAGTTCTCTGAACTGGACAAAAAGTTAACAACTGGTTCACTCGAACCAGTGCGAACCGTCTGAATCCCACCTCTGTTTTGGATCACTGAAATAATGTATAATTTAACACTAGATGAAGTAAAGCCATTGTCAAGCTTCAAAAGACGCTGTGAAAGTCCCGACTGACAAACCCAACCCAGCAAGTACTGACGAGACAATCCAATCTCTTAATGCAAAACTTTATTGAGTGCATCATTTCAGCATAGAATAAAAGCAAAACCAGTTCTGGCTAATTCCCGGACAATTCAATATACAGTACAACCTCTGGTCATAACCATAATTTGTTCCATAACTTTGGCAATTTCTTCGTCTTCTAATGTTTTGTCTTCAGGAATTTCTGGGTCAGGGGTTGTATTTGATCCCCACCCGAGTATGTGTTCATGTAATTGAAGTGTAGAATCCTCCCTCCCTCCTATTAGTGCAGGTCATATTGTCCAATTGAGTGTCACAATATTGTTGTGAGAAGATGTCTGGAAAGTCTGCCAAACACCTGCTGATGTGACCTTGGTTCTTACAACTTGACTACTTGGTGATTAAAATCCACATTCCAATTCCCACTCCCCTCCCCCCATAGTTCATTGGCAAGCTAAGAAGCAGTAAAAGTGAAAGCAGCCTGAATACACTTCAAAGCTTTTGCTGTTGCAACTATTATTGCTTCTCAGCTTGCCAACAAACTATAGGGGAAGGGGAAGGGTAAATAGAATATAGCTTCCAGACATCAAGATGCCAGCTGTGAGAACCAAGGACACTTCGGCAGGTGTTTACCAGAGTCAAAAAATACTCTCCCACAACAATACCAAGAGACTCCATTGGACAAAGTGACCTAGTGCAATAGGGAAAGAGAATACCTAAACTTTAACTATGTGGGTTTGTGCAGGAAATGGTTAGATCTGTTTTTTTTCCCCTCATCTGTGCTGAAATGATGTACTCAATAAAGTTTTACATTAAGAGAGTGTATTGTCTCTGCCATGCTTGCTTTGATTGGGTTCATCAGTCAGAACATTGACAGCCATATTGCTTTTTAGAAACACTAAAAAGTGGAATGGAAACAATTGGAGTGTGTCGAGCTACACTCCCAAAACTAAAAAAGATTTATAAGTTAACATTCTACGTCTGGCATTTACCTGGGCGTAGCCAACTTTGAGATACATAATTCACTGTCACCCTGGATCCTGCTTTCGCCCCCTACACCTCTCTGGGTGTATCATCCAACGAAAAATGTCCATAGCCAAGAGTCATCAATCATGCTCTCCAATTAGATTTTTGCGCATGGCAGAAGCTTCAGTCATCTAATCAGTCTTTGAAGAAAATATGAATGGAATGTACTTTCGATTCCACACTGCTGCATGCTCTTTGAAACTCCCTTTCTGTTGTCAACTATAAAACATGTATACAAAATGTTTTATGAGTTGACATGGAGCACCACTTGAACATCATTGGCATTAACAAATTCATAATCAACCAATTACAAGAGGCAGCTTTACTCAAAACAGCTTATATCCTTTAAAGATATCTGTAACACTTCAATTATCTATATATGTATGTCCTAGGTCCAGGGGTGGGTTTCTATCGATTCTGTCTACCTCTGTAGAACTGGTAGCTCTGAAGAGCAGCAGACATAGAACCGGTTCTATGTCTGCTGATGTTTTTGCCCACCCGCCCACCCGGGCTCTTACCTGATCTTTATTTCCTGATTTTTCAACTTCAGCTGCCGTGCGAGGCACAGCTGCAGTTAAAAAAACAAGAAAAGAGGGCTGTTTCAAATGCTGCTTCTCGGCAAGCAGGTGTGTGACTCACAGCGGGCAGGGAAGCTCGTAAATCCCAAACCAGTAGTTAAACCTGTCATATCCCATCCCTGCCCAGGTCCTTAGGAAGGACTCGATAGGTAGACAAAAATGCCAACTGTAGTCTGTCTGTCTGTGACAAACCATAATTAACAATTATTGATAAGAAAGACAAAAAAGTCTGGATAATAAATGTGCCAATACCAGAGGCAGAATAGGGGGGAAAACTGGAGTAAATCACAAAATACAAAGACCTGCGAAAAGAAAAATGACTGTGGAAAAGAAAGCAAAGTTAGTACTAATAGTAATAGGTGCCTTGGGTGCCATCCCAAAGCAACTGGAAACCACTTGAACACTATCCGCATTAACAAAACCACCATCAGTCAATTGCAGAAGGCAGCTATACTTTGAACAGCTTACAACCTGCAACAATACCTTTAACACCATCAAACAACATCTTCCTATCACAGGTTCTTGGGAAGGACTCAATAAATGCTAAAAAAGCCAAATCCAGTCTAAGTATCTGACTGATTGCATGGTTAACCATAATATTTATGTGGATGACTGAAACTGTATGGAAAAACACTATCTGAACAGAATAGATTCTCATCCCTGTCAGTAAATATAAAACCAAGATATTTCAGTAGAGTTTGGACTTGACAAATGTGCCACCCTCACCATCAACAACCCCCCAAAAAAGCATTTATGAATACTGAATACAAACTTCAACTCTATGCAATTGAAACAAGCTATTAGTTGAATTGTATAAAGGGATGATATCGGGAGCAAGATGAAAACTTAATAAATTATCATCCACTCATCTGAAACACTAGCAACAGTGTAAATCATGTCTATTATTAAGAATATATAATCACAGTATTTAATTATTGTTACTTAATAAAAACAATAGGGTTTTTTAAAACTTTCATTCCAATTAAGGAAGAAAGTACATGCTTTTATAATATAGTTCTTCCTTAGATTACATATAATAGTTACTTATTTAATTACATCTTTATCTCTGCAAGAAAAAAATGTTATTAGATCTATGAAAATAGGATGGTTTTTTATACAGATGGTTATCCAACTGAGAGGCATAAAATATACATCCAAGTCTTTGCTCAATCAAACTGGAGGTCTGTAATTATTCTTTTTAAATAAAGTCTTTCCAGTGTCCTTCAACAAGGCTTGTATAATTAATTTTGAAAGTTGGGAAAGAACTTGATGGTTGCATAAGCTAGTATCCAATCAACCTGTTAAATATTAATGCAAAAATATTGAAAATAACTGTGCCATGTAGGTTACTGATACTATATTCAATTATCCATCCTGCACAATCTGGCTTATCGGATGCTTGGAGGCCATTTATAAACTAGATTACTAATTGGTATTCTAGATACACATTCAGAAAACTTAAAAGGAGTGATAGTCTCTTTGATTGCAGACAAGGCCTTTGATATGGTTCAGTGGAGTTTTAAAGAAAAGAATAAATATGGAATTCCTACTTGTCAATTGGATAAATGTATGTTACTCTATTGCTAGAGATAATTACAAATTGACTTATTTCTTCATCTGTTAATGTATTATATGAACTTATTTTAAAAGTCCTTCATCACTTTTTACTTTGGAACAATTGGCCAGTCTTATTAACCAATTACAGTACATTTTAATAGCATACAGAAAAAATAAGGTTCAAAACAGTTGTAAAATATTGAGAACTGTGAAGAATTAAGAAATGTTTGACACTGGAGCAGTCTTCCCCTAATGTTGAAATTAAAAAATATTTCTGAATAATCAGTGAGAGCTAACTATACTAAAATACTATATTCCATTGCAGCAACTGTCTTCCACTAAGCCTAAATTTAAAAAACAAACTTCCAAATAATGTGAAATGTGAAACAATGTTAACTAGCACAAAGCATTATTTTGTTCTGTTCCCAGCTCAAATCTTTCAGAAGCTCCTTCCAAGGCATTGTGCTGAGATGTTTAGTCCCCTTGCTCAGTGTATGAAGCTGGAAACACTGTTCAGACCTTCTCCACTCTTTCTCTTATGTGGGTTCTTTCCTCATTTAGAAAGAAGACTTGCCTGCTATTTAAACTAGTTTTGTGTTCTGTTGGTTAAAAAACACTCCTTTAGTTGGTACACAACGACAGAGAAATTAGAATGTATAAAGGCACTTCCAATGTATATTGGAGATGTGAACAAGGAATATGCTTGGTGATAGGTAAAATAAACCTTAAAAAATGGATTCAAATGCATATATTGAAACAAGATTTTGAAGAATAAGATGTTCTGTGTACCTCTGCATATAGACATGCTGGTCACATGACCACCAAAGTGTCTTCGGACAATGCTGGCTCCCTCGGCTAAGAAACTAAGATACGTATCGCTGCTTAGAGTCGAAAACAGCTGGGCAGGGAAAAACATTGCCTTTATCTTTATTCAATTGAAGCCAAAACTTTTCCTTTTATAATTGATGGATGGATGGATGGATTTATTTATTTATTTATTTGGTGTATGGCAAAAATGTTAAATAGCACATTTTTTTAGCAATTGAAACAGTTTGAAAAGAGTCATGGAATAATATTTCAATACATCATTACCACAGCAAGAATAGATCTTGATGTTAATGGATAAACTAACTTCTTTGATTAGAAAAAAGACAATATCTACATTCATTGATGACCGGAAACCCCTTATGGATTTTTTGCTTAAAATTTAAAAAATGAATTTGTAATTTATGGCTTTGATAATTAAACAAGATAGATATGGAAAGAAGAGGTATAACTTTAGAGAGAAGGGTTAAGATATAATTGTTCTTGCTGTGAAGTGTATCAGAAGCCACTGTTTATGTCTTTATATTTTTCTTTCTTGATTGCTCCTTCTAAAATTTTCTTATTGCATTTTTTGTTTTTTTCTGTAGTGCCTTTTTCTTTTAAATCTTTTCTGCTCTAATTTAGTTTGTTGTATTCTTATTATTAAAGCTTTACAACAATAGTTTACAATTTTATTTCCATTTATATATAAAAAGAAAAGCATTCCCTTGGAATATACTTGTAATACAAACGTCTACAGCAATGTGAAAAATATGAACTAAGTAATCATTCAGAAGTGTAGTCAAATATAAAAAGTGTTGAAGTGGTTAGAAGCATTAACTTCAAAATTCTGCTCTTAAGCTTCCAGTGAAAAGAGGTACTTACATTATAGTGAATATGGAGAACATGTTTGGTTTTTATTGCTTGACCTGTGGTGACACTTCAACACCCATTTACTTCAAAGCAACTCTGAGCCCTTTTTAGTACATGTGAATGCAAGGGAAAAGAAGGGCTTACATTCCGAAAGATTTAATTGATTATAGAGCATATACATTAGAGCGTCTCTTTCTCTGTTTAATTTTCTGTTGTAAGAAAAGTGCTATTCAAATAAGTCATAGGAAAGACACACTAAGTATGAAATGGCTATCAAGAACCCTTTCAGCTGAAGAAGAAAGAAACCAATTTTTAACAAAGCAAATTCAGTTTGTAATCTAGAGGTGGAGAAATACCATAGGTATGTTTTATATAGGGGAAGCAGCATTCTTACTTATAGGAAGATCACAAATTGGCTTTTTTAGTTCACAAAATAATCTTGAATAGCAAGAGGTGGGAAATAAACTTACTTTGATCCTACAAAAATCTGCCAGTTGATGTAGATAGCACTTGGTAAAACAGGCAGCAGTTTGTTTCACTGAAATTCATCTTTATTCTTATATCCCAAGTATAATCATCTCTAGTGGTTAATGTCAGCAGAATATTACATGATCCTAAGAATTACCATTTCACAGAAAAATTGGAAAATATAAATTAAAACTTCACTCAGGAGTGGAGACAGGGTAGATAGCAAATCAACTCTCTGCTGAAAGTAGGAAACCCAGAAAATATTTTTTTAAATTACCTCTTCTTTGTAATGTATCACGGTATAGAATGCTATCATTAGAAATAGTGTGTCACCTTAATAAACATTTTTCTTTGTCTAAAAGAGAGTTAACAAAGGTTAACTAGGTACCTGACATATCTAATTGATGCCATAATAGTAAATCACAAGGATTGGACATAGCTTAGAAAAAGTAAGATAAATTTTTCTTTTGAAATGTCACCATAAAAATAATGTGTTAGTTTTAGGGAAAGCTTTCTCATTATTTTAATCTTTAAGACAAGTTATAAATCCCATAACAATAATATAAATTACTGTTGTCAGTAAGACAATCATAGGTAAGACTTAAGATGTGTAAAATACTAATTTTTTAAAAAAATAAAAAACTATTAAATGACCTGTGAACAAAATATACTTGATTTGGAACCTAAGGCACACACATCACATACTTTTTTTTTTTTAAATCACTTTTCACTTAAAGAAAAATCTTCCTTGAGACTGTGATCCAATTTCCTGCTGATTTCTAGTCACTACAGTTATTTTCTTCTAGAGGCACTAAAGGGAAATCATAGCAGCCAAGAAAAATATTTTTGTTATAAGAAGTTTTGCATGAAGTTAAGCAAATCTAGTTATGGGCAGAGCTCTCTAACCAAGGCTTGTTTTATTGAGATGTTACAAGTTCTTATGGTTCTATATTGTATAAATACTGCAACTTCGTGTACAGAACTGTTCATCTGGCTCTGATGTGAATGGAAAAAATAGCTCTGACAGGCCTGGTGCATACATGTAAGAGTAACGAGGAAGAGTTTTTTCAAGCAGAGATGCCCAGGTGGACTATTATGTATCCCACAGTTTAGAGAGATCTGCATCAGCAATGAAAAGTTACTATTGTTCTAGAGGAGCAGTTTATCCCTGTTGCAATTAAAACTGTTTGTAACTAAAGCCCAAACACAATTACTACACAGGGCTCATATATGACTACATAACAGTATGAACAGTGGCCCAGAGTACCTGTGGGGGAGATGGGCAGCATAAAAATTTAATAAATAAACAAATAATAAAATGATCATCTTCCTGGGAAACAAGGATACAAAAGACACAAAATTTGGATGGTTTCTCCAATGATGACATTTTCACCTTAGAGTTAATCAAATCGGATCAATATAATACTAAGATATAGATGATAGAAGGTCAGGGATTGCTACTTTCACTCACAATATAATTCCAAATAACAAAGTTTGAGTGACTAAACCAGCCTCATGTTTATATCATATCATAGTTCCCAAATTTAGGAGAGTTTTTATCATTAGCTTGATTTAATGTGTTCCCCATAGCTGTCCTGGAAGGGGAATTTCGGAAACCCCATAGAGAACCTGACATTGCCCCTATGATATAGGTATAAAAACCACAGCTCATGTTCTTCTCTATTGTCAGTTCTAAAGGATCATTTACTGGCAGTTGATAACCCCTCTTTTATTTAAATTAGCATGGCACTTCGATATCTTTTATCTGCACTATCTGTTAAATATCAAAGTATATATATTTCTCTAAAAGTAACACATTTTTACTACATTATGTCTAAGCTTTGCCCACAAATGGTTGCTAATAGTTCTTGTTAGGGGATAGTTTTGTGTTGTCACTTTTTTTTTAAAAAAAGTGTTTTTTTATAACAAATAAAATAACAAATAAAACCTTTTTTCAATTTTACAATGTGCCGGTTTGGTACATATATCATGTGCACAGTATCTATAATCCTTTCCTCTTAACTTTACATTCATATCATATTCTAATCAACGTTCCATATCATATTATATCATTATTATACTATCATTAAAGTTTTAATTTCAGTTCCAGGCTATCTTTAAAAATAAATCTCAATTCTTACTAAATTATATTCATAGTATAACTAATTTAGAAATATTCAATTATAATATATAATTACTATTACAATATACTTCAGTTTCTTACTCTACTATCTAGCCATTGATAAAATAAATCCAAATCTTATAATACTCTTTTTCTTCTTACTCTTTAATTGCTACCGGTAATTAGTCTACTCATTTCTGCACATTCCCTTATTTTCTTAATCACTTCCTCCTCCATCAGAATTTTCTCACTTTTGCGTTGTCATTTTACTGATTGTATTTTTAACAATCAATGACCAAAAAAAATACTACCTATCTATTTGTCTACGTATCTGGAGAACATGGAGGAAGCAATATTTTATGTTAAGGTATTGCAACATTCAATACATGTCTGCTTCACCTGATTGTATCAAGCCATGTTCAGTTTTTGTTTTTATTGTTTATGGTTTTTGTGCAGGTTATTTTATTCTTTTATAAATGTGTTGATTTTATTTTATTCTTTATGTAAGCTGCCGAGAGTTTCTGGATTGCAGTGGTGCAGAAAATAAATAACTAAATATGTCAATCAGTTTTCCTAACTTGAGTATCTGAGGCAGCGTGGTCCATTGCTGAAAATTCCACATGTTAAATCAATACATCTGAGAGTGCTTGATTGCCAAAGGCTGGTGCAAATATTTCAGATACTTTGGTGTATGTCTGTATATCTTTATCTTTCTTTTCCTTTTCCTTCAGAATTGTCTTCAATGTCTTTTGGGGAGCTGTTACAAATGAGAAACCAAGTTGGGATGAAGGCTTATCAGCAAATGACATCTAAGAAAAGGCTACCAGATGTCACAAAAACAAAGAAGAGGCCGTGTTTGAGCAAAAACAGGTAAACACAATTTCTGCTGCGTATCTCTACATAATACTGTAAATAATGAGAGTGATAGTGGTTGTGATGATGATAATAATAATAATAATAATAATAATAATAATAATAATAATAACAGGACTTGAGAATCGAACTGCAGAGACTCTGGCATAAACCAGTGCAGGTAGTTCCAGTGGTACTTGGCACACTGGGTGCTGTGCCTAAAGACCTAGGCAAGCACTTAAAAACAATTGGTGCTGACAAAATCACCATTGGTCAGCTACAGAAGGCCACCTTACTGGGATCTGCTTGCATAATCCGCCGATACATCGTGCAGTCCTAAACACTTGGGAAGTTTTCGACTAGTGATTTGTGATACGAAACCCAGCATGGTTATCTCGTTTGCTGTGTATACTGTCATAATAATAATCATCATCTTTTTTTTGGTAACCTCATTTTTCTGGTTCCGCTTTGTAGTACCATTTCATTACAGTGCGGTTCTCTGACATAGTGTATTTCTGCCACTTCTGAAGTTGTTCAGCTTCCAGTAGCCCTGCAGGCTCATGCCCTGGTTGCTCAGCTATGGGACCCGTGGCCTGTAGCCCACTTGTCGGCGGATGCCCAGGTTCCCCAGCACCCGACGCAGTCCTTGTTCACCCAGGTGACGACCAAGCCGATATAGGCTTCGTTTGGTTGTGTTTCACCATGATTCATTGCATGGGTTGTTGGGTGCACTCAATCCTGCTCCTCGGCCGAGACCTCTCTGGCATGGTTGGACCTGCTGGTATTTTGCACTACTGCCAGCACAGCTCTCAGCTTCATTGGAGCAGTTAAGTCTCCCGCCACGTCAAGGGGGCACCCCATGGGGGGTGCTGCGCCAGCTGGGAAAAGTAGATAAGGAAAAGACCTGGTTATGGCTGACCAACGGAACACTGAAGAAAGAGACAGCCCAAGAACAAGCTATCAGAACGAATGCAATCAAAGCCAGAATTGAAAAATTTGCTGATGACCCCAAATGCAGACTCTGCAAAGAAGCAGATGAAACCATCGATCACATACTGAGCTGTTGCAAGACAGTCACTCAGACTGACTACAAACAACGTAACAACACAGTCGCTCAGATGGTCCATTGGAACTTGTGTCACAACTACCATCTGCCTGTAGCAAAGAACTGGTGGGATTATAAGCCTGAAAAAGTGGTCAAAAATGAGCATGCAAAACTACTGTGGGACTTCCGAATACAGATTGACAAAGTTTTGGAACATAATACCCTGGATATCACAATTGTGGAGAAGAAAAAAGTGTGGATCGTCGACATTGCCATACCTGGTGACAACAGAATTGACGAGAAACAACTTGAAAAAATCACCAGATATCAGGACTTGAAAATTGAACTGCAGAGACTCTGGCATAAACCAGTGCAGGTGGTTCCAGTGGTACTCGGCACACTGGGTGCTGTGCCTAAAGACCTAGGCAAGCACTTAGAAACAATTGGCGCTGACAAAATCACCATTGGTCAGCTGCAGAAGGCCACCTTACTGGGATCTGCTCGCATAATTCTCCGATACATCACGCAGTCCTAAACGCTTAGGAAGTGTTCAACTAGTGATTTGTAATATGAAACCCAGCATACTTATCTCATTTGCTGTGTATGCTGTTGTTTTTGTGTATAAAATAATAATGAAATATCACAAAATATCGTGACCTGGCCATTGAAACTATACGGTTAGGGATGAAACATGTAACAGTGATACTCATTGTCATTGGGGTACTTGGTACCATGTCCAAGAATTTTACAAAACACATCAAGAAATTTCGGCTTCCTGCAATAACATCAGCGGAATTACAAAAAACTGCGTTACTCGGAACATTGTATATTTTGAGAAGATATTTGGTTGATACCTAGAACTCTGGCAGTAACCCGTATCAACCATTAGCACTAGTCACTGGTGGGGGGGGGGGGGGGGGGGGGGGGGGGGGGGGGGGGGGGGGGGGGGGGGGGGGGGGGGGGGGGGGGGGGGGGGGGGGGGGGTTGGTTTTTTTTTGATTTGTGATACATTTTCAAATGTTCAGTTGACTTGAGTTTCATATTTAATGAATAAAAGAGATAATAATACGGTCACAGAGCATCAATAGACAAAATTATCATCTTTAATAAGATAATTTAATAACATTATTAATAATAAGTAAACATCTTTAATGCTTAACTATAAATGTTGAACATACTTGATATTGCATTGTATGTCATGTTTCCACTTAGTGCAGAGCTTAGGAATTGTAAATTTACCTGTCAGGAACTTTTCATGTATAATGCATTCATGTATTATGTACAAGGATAGTAGTTAGCTTTCTCAGCTGGGTGGAACCTGTAAAGATCTAAAAGTTTAAGTATCCATCTGGCAGTCTGCTTTTTCTGACTTGATCTAACAATTTTTCCTCTTATTTATGAACAGCTCTGACTGGCTGGTTGGCTTCTGTTGTATCACAGCTCCATATGCTTTGGTGGGTTTTGTAAATGTTGATCTGAAGAGTAATTTAGATATTAAAGCAGACAAGAATGGAAATAGAACACTTGGTGTCTCTTTGAACATACATAAATCTTTCCAAGGTGATGGGATCTGATACTTCATCAGTTCTGTCTCATCCATTCCAAATTTCAAACTGAAACCTCTGGGTTTTTTTTCCAGTGAAGGCAGGGCATCCTCTAGTGAGCTTCTCTTCACTTACTCCAGAGCAGGATGTCAAACTTGTGGTGTCACGGCGGCATCACGCAATGTATCGCGACTTTCCCCCCCTTTGCTAAACTAGGCGTGGGTGTGGCCAGTGCGTGATGCTTCCGGCCTGCAAGCCACAATGACAGCCCTGCTCCAGAGGCAGGGCTTAGATTAGAACTAACATTGCTTTCAGTGAGAGAAAATAGCTGTGTGAAAGCCCATTTATTCTGCCAGGAACTCCCTAAGTCTAGGTGGATCTCCCAATTTTTTTTCTTACAAACATAGGCTAGGGAAAATAGACCTAGCAGGGTCATGGACAGCTGTCCATTAATATGTCCTCTCTTATGGTTGGTAATGAGCCAACTGACTAACCTTGAATGACACATTAATATGTCCTTTTGTCTCATTACGATGCTCTCCCCAGGAGACTAGATTGTCAGATAAGTGGCTAATAAGCTACATGATATTTGCAACAGAGGTCAATGTTGAGGCCACCATCACAGGGGGAATAATCAAACCACCAAGGAAGCAAGGAATGGCACCTACTCCTAGGGTGAGGTGTATATATTACGTATGGTTCAATTACTTTCCTTCAGCACCTGTCAAATAGGGAAGAGAGGGATTTGTCCCTAGATGAGAATAAAATTGAAAACCAAACCTGAAATCTTTCGGGCTTTTCCACAAAGCAGAATTCCCTTGCTGCTTAGGAAAGTCTGCAAGACTCCAGGGCTGAAGGAACTAGAATGCCTGAGCCTAACAAATTCCTTGTTGAACGCAGTATTAGCAGTGGTTTCCTAGTACAGGTAGTCCCCAATTTAAATCACAATTGGGACCAGAATTTCCATTGCTAAGGAAGGCAGTTGCTAAGTGAGCCACATTCGAATTTTTTTGGCACTGTTGTTAAGCAAATAGCTGCACGTAAGTGAACCGTGCTGTCGCTAAGCAAATCCAACTTCTCCCATCGACTTCGCTTAACGGAAGATGACTGAGAAGGTTGCAGATGGTGATCACATGACCCCAGAACACTGCAACTGTCGTTAATATACACTGGTTGCCCAACACCTGAATTCTGATCATATGACCATGGGGATGCTACACCAGTTATAAGTGCAAGGACTGGGTCATAACTTTTTTTTTCAGTGCTGTTGTAACTTTGAACCATCACTAAACAAATGATTGTAAGTCAAGGATTACCTGTAGCTATTTACTGTCTTATGCCTTCCACTCCCTGATACCTTTAACAAAATCCTCAGAGCAGAGTACAAGTTTCTCGGGGCAATGAGAAAATGAAAATTCTTCCATCTCCTTTCTCAGTACCTTTTCATAGGTAGCCATAGACCTAATTAAGATATCTTAGTGGATACTTACATGACAACTCTGGTTTTGGGAGCAATAGTAAATGGAGACAGGGAAGATATCCTAGACAGTCCTGGAGACAGAGATTCTGCAATAAAATGCACGCAGGGTTTCAGCTAAGGCCACAAGGGCTTTCCTTGCCATGTTCATCTTCACTAAGCTTCAATCCTATGGAGCAAACAGTTATTCCAATTCTAGAAGATAGGGAGCCCGTGTAAGGCATGAACAAGTTAGCCAACTCTCTGCCTTAATGGCAGATGCTGGGAAAAACAGCATGCAGTTCTCAGCCAAAGGCACTACAGCTAACATAACAGTTTAAGACAGCTGTAGTTGATGAACTGGAAAGTACTCTAAATTAAAATCAGTCTTCATATCAGGTCCATTCAAAAGTGGCAAACTATTCAGACAGGCCCTAGATAATGTCCTAATTGAGACTAAGGATTAAAAGAAAACTATTCTTCTAACAAATATAAAAATATGAAGCCTAAAACAGCAGGAATCAGATGTATACCAAACATTTCTATCTATTTCTTAAAAAAAAAAATTGAGCCACAAGGAATACAGCTCATCTTGATGGAATCCCAAACAATTTCAACAGTCTTAATCCCAATGCTGGGAGGTGGGGCGGGGGGGGGGGGGAAACGACCTTTTCTCACTGCAAGATGGGACGTGCAAACAACTCCGAATGCAATTCACCCATCAGTAGACCCATATCGTATGAAGTGCATGGAACTTAAAGAGGGCTACACCATAGAATTCATCAGCCTTAGATTACTTCACCCAATCTTCCAAGTCCAAAGGAACAAAATGCCATCTAACTTTAAATGTCTAATTGTCCACAAGAGGAACACATAATAGCACAAGATTTTAGACATGAAGTAAACCAAATAGTACGAGTGCCAGATGGAAACCCTGAGATAAACAGTGAAGTGTTTCCAAAAAAAGTTGCCCTGGACTTATGCACATACAGAATCAATTCATCCCACAGCATGTTCCTGAGATGTAACTATTAGGACACCCATTATCTTTTCAAGGCCTCTCATTCAGCCTGTTGCAGCTTCCAGAGTATTCACAAAGATTATGGTGACTGTTGTAGATCAGGTTCCTAGAAATACACATATATTCCTACCTTTATAACCTGTTGATAAAATTATCTTTGATTATTCAAAGGATGCCTAGATCCTGGTGTAGACATTTCAAGGAGCTGGACTTTTTGAACAACAGAATGTCCTTCTGTCAGCAACTCCACAACTTGTTTACTCTTATGGACAACAAGTTTAAAAGGGCTTAATCTTCCTGCAAAGGAGAGAAAACAAATCATACAGCACCCAGCTATATCAGTTCTTCAAATCAGCCAAAATCAGGTTTTTTGGGCAGTAGAGAGCTAAATGATGATCTGTATAGCCCCAGTATCAAGGACAACGATGCATGTTTGTCCCTTCCAGTAGATGTTTCTTCTCAGAATCTTAACTGTCTAAAGATCCCACAGATGTTTGCAAATACACTGATGCTGAGGAGTTTCCCTCAAGGAGATCCTAGTCAGGGGAAGTTAATGCATTTCTGCCATCCTTTTGTTCCCATTCCACCAAAAGCACAGCCTCCTTGTTGTCTTTGATGCTAATACTCTCTTAAGAGCTATGCCTTTCTTCATGAATACTGAAGCTGAATTCATATTCCTAAGACAGATATCCTTCAGCAGGAAGATGCTGAAAAAATGGTTTTTAAGAAGAAATGGTCTAAATGGCCCATCTAAACCTATAGTCCCATGTGTATGGATAACTTTAGTATGTCCTATTATAGGATACCTTGGTATAAAAGGAATGTACTGGTAGTCCTTGACTTACAACAGTTCATTTAGTGACTGTTCAAAGTGACTTATGACCATTTTTCACAGTTACAGCCTTTCCTGCATCCCCATGGTCATGTGATCAAAATTTGGATGCATGGCAACTGGTTCATCTTTATGACAGTTGCAGTGTCCTGGGGTGATCATCCTTTGTGATCTTCTGACAACCAAAGTCAATGGGGAAGCCAGATTCACTTAACAGCCCTGTTACTAACTTATCAACTGCAGTGATTCACTTAACAACTGTGGCAAGAACTGTTGTAAAATGGGGCAAAATTTATTTAACAGATGCCTCACTTAACAGCAGAAATTTTGGGCTTGGTTGTAGTCATAAGTCAAAGATTACCTGCATTAGACTTACCATAAAGATTTATTTTCTACAGTAGAGGCAGAGGATCCTGGCCACCCATTATTATTTCCAAAAAGGAAGAAAGATACCTATGGCAAATCATATATTTGCCATATATATATATACGCCATATACAGATCATTCCTTTATTTATACATTTAGATATCTTTGTCATAGTTTTCTTTACGACTTGAGCTATATCTCCCTAGTGAAACAACCCTGAATCTACACCCTGCTTCTGGAGCGAATGGGAGAGAGATACCCACTAGAACAAGGGTTTTTCAAAACATGTGATTAAAAATAATAATCTCAGAACGCTTAATCAAGAGGCAAGGCATGAGTGATAGAAAATTGGCAACACAATGAAAAGTAAAGTGTTTATTATAAAAGGCAAAATTAATATTTGCTTTTACAAAAAAAAAAAGTAAACCCTTCAATTTCACAAAGATTGCTTTATTAATTCCTATGTGGCTCAGTTGGGTTTAATTTTAAGTTGGTGTACACAGGATCTCATCGTTCCTATCACCCATCTCTTCCTACTTGTGACTGTATGACTAACTTTGTTGCTTGTATCCTTACGATTTATTTATTGATTGTTTCCTAGTATAATTTGATTGCTTATTTGTACCCTATGACAATCATTAAGTGTTATACCTTATGATTCTTGACGAATGTATCTTTTCTTTTTATGTATGCTAAGAGCATATGCACCAAAGACAAATTCCTTGTGTGTCCAATCACACTTGGCCAATAAAGAATTCTATTCTATTCTATTCTATTCTATTCTATTCTATTCTATTCTATTCTATTCTATTCTATTCTATTCTATTCTATCTCACCTTGATGATTAAGCTGGCTTCTTGCAGACAAACACACGCATACACACAAATATAGGGTGTCCTTGGTGCTGTCTGAGCTTGCTTGTTTTTTTGTAGATGTTTCATTACTCTAACTTGGTAACATCATCAGTGCCTTCAAAAAAAACAAGCAAGCTCAGAGACCCCCAAGGACCCCTGATTTTAACTCCAGGTTACAAATATTCTCCTTTATTGATACACAAATATGGCTTGCAAAATGGGAAGCAAAGAAGGAGAGACTCACCAAAATTGCTCTTGGGTCAAGTGAGAAACTCCTAGATTTCTAGCTCCGTTTTCAGCTGTCTCTTAGAAAACATGGGCTGATGAGGAAATCGTTTGTTGGAGTTTGGAGGCAGAGAAGAAGTTCAGTTGTACGCTTGTGCAGGTGGGAAGAGAGAAAAATGGAATGAAAGAAAGACAGCCGGAACCTGCTTCACAGACCACTTACAAATTGTGGGGGTGACAAATATTGATGACATGCAGCTAAAAGAGCAGATGTTTGGGTGTGTCAAGCATCACTGAATTTTGGGAGTTCTTTTCCTGCTTAAGTCCTTCCAGGAACCCACCCAAGGCCTTATAGAACTCTTGGATTGTGTCGAACCCAGTTTAAAAGAAACCCCCCCCAGAGGATGCCTATATTCTCTGCTGTTAAGAATGGATTTCACACACAGTCTAATGTGATACTATCCTTTATGACCTAATGCTCTCTAAGACCTCCTCAATGAATATTTTCCTGGGACTGTGCAAGCTCAGGAGATGTTCTGACTTCTTTAAAGATATGGAAGCAGGTGCTGCAAACATTGTATCAATGCAGAAGCTTTCCTCCTAAATATAAGTCACACTTACTTTCTTTTTAACCGTGAGCGTAGTTTATATAACGGTCAAACTGTGTCATTTCAGTGTAATGTTTTCTGCAAAAACAAAAATTAATTAAATGAATATAAGTTCTGATCTAAACATGCTTACCAGGGAGTCATGTTAAAAAAGAAATTTCTTGCTAAATATAATCCATCCTTCAATCAGAGGAGTCACTTCTGTTTGAAATATTCATCCCTTGTCAGTATTGAGTAGTATCCCCACAATGAGTTACAGATTTTGCCTTTCAATTCTAAGAAAAATGAAATCTTCTCAAGAGATAATGCAGGTAGAAAGAAAACGTAATGATAAAAGCATGTAATTAGATTCACAGTCTGAATGCTTTTTATTAGTGTTTTTGTCTGCTCAGTACTCTGATTGTATTAATTAATTTGCCACAGAGAGTAGAATTACTGAAATACAATCAGCCTATTAGAATCTAACTATGCCAATAGAATTAAAATACTTCCTTCAGTTTTCATATTTATACACTATTATTCTCATATTAACAGAACAACAAAAGAATAAGTGAATGCAGTGGTACCTAAAAAAAGGGGGGGGGGCAAGATCAAGAATTAGTCTGTAGTGTCTATAAAATGTGTCCCCATAGGAAATTAATAGAGTTGAAATGATCCTTTGCTTGAGTCCCTCAGTTTCCTTGCCTAAGGAGATATTGCCAAGGATCAGACTTATATGGTTTTCTATAAGCTTCCAGGGAAAGGCAGTATCTGACAATGAATTTTATTTGGCTAAGGTCAGCACAGGGGTTCCCTTTGCTTTCTTCTTTCTTTCATAGGGAGCACTGGAAGATGGGATTTTATGTGATAGGGTGCATTGGTCATTTGAGTTCATTTTCCCCCTCTAAGTATACTTTAAATCACAATTGCATAATCTGACGCTTCAGAGTTGCAGTTGGTCTCCTCAAAATTTAGATGGGACACCCAGAGATCTCAAAAAGTTACTGTCAAATTCCATTTTTAGTACATCTGAAAGTGAAAATAGTTTAGTACGGAGGAATCACATTAATTGTATTTAATTAAATGTAAGTGAAATGAAATCCTAATCCTATTTTGCAGTGTCCCATCCAAGGTCTAAAAAAACTGTCAGGGAAATTTATTGCATTGTTTGGGTTGTGGGTTAGTAAAAGTGTTTGCAGTTTACTATACAGTAGGCTTTGTAAGTTTGCTATATAGTACATTTATAAAACTCACAAGAATTTACTATATAGAACACATGCTTAACTTTATACGTGTAATTTATGTAGTGAAGCTAATTTTAATCAACAGTGAAAAAAATTAGGGATCCATATCCTTATTTCTCAACACAATATAGGCTTTCGTTATGAATAAAAAAAAGGAAAATTAAATTATTAAATAATTCCCTTTTGACAATGACAGAGAAATTAAAATTCAGCAGACAGACAGGTTGCATTTCCTCTATCATCTCAAAGAAGTTTTGAGATTTTCGTAGATTGTACGCATGCATTTGAATCTAATGATTAATCAGTATTAGTTAAAAGGAAGACAATTTATCAACTGAAATTCTTTTTTTTAAAAAGTTTTTATTGGTTTTTAAAAACAAACATAAACAAACAAAACATAAAAACATCAAGCCATCTTCCATATGTATACATACAGTGTGCCGGTTGGTTTACAAATTGTTTTGTGCTTCCATTTCGTAGTCTTCAATTACAATTACATTGCATATAATCTCGTATTTTCAATCAAAAATTAAATACCTTAGTATCATTATTAATCAATCATTTGACTAAACTTTTATTCATTCATGTTTTACAAGATAATCATAATTTACTTAGTTTGTTTTATAACAGTTCATATTATCATCCCAAATCTATCCTAAAATCATTTTGTAGATATAATAAGAAAGAAGTACATCTTTATATATTTATTATTTTCTAAAAGTCTACATATTTCATTACTGTATTTTATTGTCTAACCATTGATAGAATAGATCCCAAATTTTATAAAATTGTTTATCCTCTTGTTCCCTAATTTCAAATGTCAATCTACTCATTTCAGCACATTCCAATATTTTCTTAATGATTTCCTCCTGTGATGGTGTTTTCTCATTTTTCCAGTTTTTTGCAAATACAATCCTAGCCGCTGTTAATACATTTACAATTAGATATTTCAAGTCTTTACTATATATTTCAGGTAAAATTCCCAATAAAAATATCTCTGGTTTCAAGTCTATATGTTTTTTTTGTCATTTTTTCCAACCACATGTGGATTTTAGTCCAGTATTTTTAGCATCCACACAAGTCCACCACATATGGTAATATGAGCCAGGTGTCTGATGATATTTCCAACATTTTTCAGATTTATTCTTGAACATTCTTGCTATTCTTGTCAGGGGAAAATGCCACCTGTAAATCATCTTATACAAATTTTCTTTATATGCTGCTGACATTGTCATTTTATAATTTTGAGACCACAATTTTTGCCATTTCTCTAAATCAATCCCATATCCAAAATTCTTCCCCCAAGCAATCATAGTTTCTTTAACTTGTTCTTCTTCTAATTTAATTTCTAATAAATATCCATACAATTTTTTAATCACCTTTTCATCAGTACCTGTCAAAATCTTATCTAAATCAGTCACTTTATCATAGAAACCTTCCATTTTAGAATCTTTATCATACCTTGAATGTATTTGCGCATATGAAAACCAATTCATCTTTATACCTTGTTCCTCTAGTTTTTGTATAGATTTGAGTTCACCCTTTTCATTCAATATTTCACCATATCTAACTGTTTGTTCCTTTTTGTATATTATAGGATAAGAAAATGCTTCAATAGTCGATAGCCAGACTGAAATTTTCAAATAACATTGTCTTTTAATCTTCTCTCAGTTTAATCAACAATGAAAAAAATTAGGGATCCATATTCTTATTTCTCAACACAATATAGGCTTTCGTTATGAATAAAAAAAGGAAAATTAAATTATTAAATAATTCCCTTTTGACAATGACAGAGAAATTAAAATTCAGCAGACAGGTTGCATTTCCTCTATCATCTCAAAGAAGTTTTGAGATTTTCGTAGATTGTACGCATGCATTTGAATCTAATGATTAATCAGTATTAGTTAAAAGGAAGACAATTTATCAACTGAAATTCTGTAGACTGATGCTATATAGCAAGAGGTTTAGAAAACTGATATGCACTAATTGAATATGCAGCTACTCTAAGAGACTTATTGACAGTTGTTATTATAACAGATGATATCTTCTGAAGCTAGTGAGCCTCTTGATGTTGACTGTACTGTAAGATATTAAAGTCAGACTTACATTAATGGTGTTTTCTCTTTAATCCCCCTTCTTAGAGTTTTAAGGGGCTGGGCATATTCTTCCCTTAAAGCTGGATTTTATTTATTTGTCCTGCTGTTTAATAAACAGGACCCTAAACCACCAAAACAAGGTAACCCATGCTTTTAAACTTAAAATTTAAAGGATGGGACTGAAGAAGAAAAAATTCTGAAGTTCTTATAATGACCAGCAGAAAAGGAAGAAAGCAGCTCACACTTCAAAAAGTTAGATTTATTCATTTTTTTAGAAGTAACTTTGAAGAGCTAGTCTTCCTGGAAATTGCTGTTATTGTAGCCAGAGGTTGTTAGTTTTATGTCTTGCAGTCTTAAATTCTGAGATATTACTGGATTTTGCAAGTGTCTCCTTTCTGAAGGTTCAGGGAATTCCAGCTGACAACCCCATGGATTAGATGCCTTAAATGGCAATTTGTTTCAAAGTTCTTTATGAAGGAGAAGATAGGCTTAGTTGATGAGAAGTGATTTCAGTACTATGGATGCAGCCAGTCCTAAAAGCATATTGAAGGATATAGTTAGATTTCCTTTATTAGTCACAGAGTCTTTCCAGCTTTGCTTCAGCTAGAAACTTCTTTGCAAAGCACAGCTGTGTGAGCTTGGAGGAAGCTGTCTGGGCTATTAGGTTACACCAGGCCACTGACTAACAGAACAATTCTTATCTGATCAATACAAAGCTGCCTCTGTAAAACACATTCGTAGAGAAGCCTGTATACTCTGGTTATTCAGTCCTTCTAAAGCCTAATGAATGAAAGACATTTGGCTCACAAAAACAATTACAAGCATATATTTTGTGTCCTGATGCCCGCTGATACTTATTTATTGTATTCAGAGAAGTAGTTTTAAGAATCAGGTCACAACTATGTAAAATGCCATGAATCTTTTTTTTCCATCAAAAAGATTGTATTTATTTTCCTGTTCTGCAGGCCTTTGGAAACTTCAGCCAAACTGCCAGTACCTTTTTTGCGACAAGTTGTGCCCGTTAAGAAAAAGGTGGGTATTCTTGTGTTGAAACACACAAAACAGATCGGTTAAAAAAAAAAAAAAAAGGAATGACAAACATACTGGGGGAATATTTGACAATTTGAGCATCAAATTTATTTGGAAGAAAATAATAACTTTGGTTGCAATATTTGAGAAGTCTCTTAATTTCAAAAGTGAAGTGCTGAAGAGGTTGAAATGAGGGAAAGGAATATGGCCAAACTGGTATTGTGCTCCCATAATACGGGCTTCCTAGAACATACAAATATTTTCTGACATTGCTGAGATGCTAGTATTGATCTCATTTCCTCCTCCTCAGGTGTCCAGAGATCCTCGTTTTGATGACCTCTCTGGGGAATATAAACCAGAAGTGTTTGAAAAAACATATAGTTTTTTAAATGATGTGAGGAAGAAGGAGAAAGAGGTAATGATGTGACAGTGTCCTGCGTGTCTTCCTTCAGAATGAAAACAGGCATCCCTAGAGAGTTGGTGCTTTCCTATTTTGCAGGTTATTCAGAAGCAACTGAAGAAAAGTCAAAATGTGGAAGAGCAGAACAAACTGCAGCAGCTCCTTAAGCGAATGGTGAGTTGGTGCCAAAGAGAATTTAAATAGCCTGTTCACTCTTCTGAAGTACAGGCAACTGGCAGAAACAAAGCTGTAGAGAGCATTGATGATAAAACCAGGAGGCAAAGGAATTTGAGGAGAGGAAAAACACAACATCTTTGTTTCTTGCCCCTCTTTGTTCCTTAGACACAACAGGAAGAAGCACAGAGAAAATGCCAGAAGAAGAGAGAAAATTCCCTGGCATTCAAGAGGCAGCAAAGAGAGTTGGCCAAGCAAGGAAAGAAGCCTTTCTTCCTAAAGAAATGTAAGCTTTTCCCACTTAAGATAACAGCTGCTCTACCAACCTTAATACGATCCCCTTCCTGTATATATTAGTAAATATTATAATAATATTTATATTAGTAAATATTAGAAATATTAGAAGACCTGTTTGTGCTAGTTGATTTCTACAAATTGAAGATTAAGGAATTTATTTGTGTTTATCTTCATCATCATCACCCAGTCAGTGGAGCCCTTGATGGTATCTGTCACAAAGGCTGGTTCGAGTGGTAGCATTGTTTCTGCCGCAAACAGTGTATAAGCGTGGCATCCAACATGCCTGCACCAGCAGCATTTACTTTCTCTAAATCACTGAATCATTTTCTAAATTATTGAATTATTCTCAAAATTATTAAATGAAGAGTGGCTTAGGATAGCTACTGCCAGTACTTAAATGAGTTTTTTATATGTTATTTTCATAGCAATTAGTTACTAACCCATATCACATGATTTTTAGGATCAAGTTGAAAGATTATGTGGGCAGGAAAAAATAGTAGCTTCTAGAAAATAATTGCTTAGGGTATTACGAATGCATGACTTGAATTAAAACCTCCATCCCTTCTTGACATCTACAGCTGAAATGCAGAAATTGGAACTTGCTGAGAAATACAAAGAACTGAAGAAAAGTGGGAAGTTGGAGAGTTTCCTGAACAAGAAGAGGAAAAGGAATGCTGCTAAGGATAAAAGGAGACTCCCTTTTCGGAAGGATAGCTAATGTCTGGCTACCCTCCTCAAAAGAAGACTTCAGCCACAGATTCATACTTTGTCAATTATACAGGCAACTCTAGGAAAGGTGACCTCTTGAGCTTTAAGCCAGGCAGGAAGGGCAAATAGCCAGGAATCATCCCACAATTCAAGATACTCTGCCAAGTAATTTATGTCTGCTGGGGAAAAAAAGAGTGTTGTGCAAAATTATGTTATTTCAATTTCACAAGCACCTCTTAAACTTTGAAAAATGAATATTTTTAGTGATTACATTTCCTGCTGCTTGTTCTTTTCTTTTCAGGGCAAGAAATAATAGATCCCTATCAATTGTAATTTGGTCCCCTCTGCTTTTCCCAAAAATGATCTTCCTCATTAGTCCTGCTTGATTGTGGTTCTAGCTGTTTTATTTGCAGAGCTTAACAGAATAACAATAACTGATGCTTAACGAATTTCCCAGTGAACAGCAGCTCCATTTTCTTAAACTTTGGTTAGGGACAACTGTTTTTTGTTTGGGTTTTTATTGTAATATGAATGCATTTACTTTTACCGCTGAAGCGGACTATGAGCAGTCCATGTTTTTAGCAGATTTATAGAAAAATTGTATAAACATATAGAGAGTGTTACTGTACAGTATGATACTGGCAATTTACATTTTGCCTGAGTTTGCTGGATCTCTAATTAGTATCATTGTTTCACTGGGTGTATTTAAAAATAAATTTGTTAATTTTATAAAGTAAATATTGTATTTGTTGGTACAGACTGTCGGAATAATAATACATAAATCATCTTAGCAATACCTCATAATCAAATAAAAGTTTTACATTTTTTGAATGTTCTAGGTATGGTTAGACATGGCACATACTGACTCTCTTTCTTGAACCAATTTTGATGTTTAGAGCATAAAGTCCATCTCCTGCATTACATACCTGAGGCATGTTTATTTATTTATTTTATTTATTTGATTTGTCAATCGCTTACAAGATAATAGATATAAGTATAAACATGAGTAAGAATACAGGAAATAGGTATGAATAAATGGGGACAATAGGACAGGGACAGTAGGCACGACGGTGCACTTATGCACGCCCCTCACAGACCTCTTAGGAATGGGGTGAGGTCAATAGTGGTTAGTTTGAGGTTAAAGGAGTGGGGGTTAGAGGATGTAACAACAGAGTTAGGTAGTGCATTCCAGGCATTGATCACTCTATTGCTGAAGTCGTACTTTCTGCAATCAAGTTTGAAGCAGTTTACGTTGAATTTGTATCTGTTGTGTGTGCTTGCATTGTTGTGGTTGAAGCTGAAGTCATTAACTGGTAGGATATTGTAGCAGATAATTTTGTGTGCTACGCTTAAGTCTAACCGTAGGCGGTGTAGTTCAAGGTTGTCCAAGCCTAAAATCTCAAGCCTGGTGATATAGGGTATTCTGTTGTGAGCAGAGGAGTGTAGTACTCTTCTGGTGAAATACTTCTGGACTCGCTCGATTGTATTAATGTCTGATATGCAGTGAGGATTCCAGACTGATGAGCTGTATTCGAGTATTGGTCTGGGAAAAGTTTTGTATGCTCTAGTTAGCAATTCAATAGTTCCGGAGGAGAAGCTTCGTAAGATTAGATTTACAACTCTTAATGCTTTTTTGGCAATGCTGTTACAGTGAGCTCTGGCACTTAGGTCATTTGATATGAGAACTCCAAGGTCCTTGACAGAGTGAGGATCATCAACGAGGTCATATCCGCCTAGTTTGTATTTGGTGTACTGGTTTTTTTACCAATGTGTGGGACAGAGCATTTGTTGGTCAAGATTTAGAGTTGCCAGATGTTTGACCATTCAGACACATAATCAAGGTCGCTTTGAAGGATAGTAGCATTGTCAGTGGTGTTGAACTGTTTTACGTCATCCGCAAAAGTGATGCAGTTGCTTATAAGGTGATCGCAAAGGTCATTTATATAGAGTGTGAGTCCTAGAATTTTGCCTTGGGGGACACCGCTGTTAACTGGAGCAGGGTTTGATATAGCGCTCCCTATTTTTACTATTTGTTGCCTGCTTGACAGGAATGCAGTAATCCACTTATGGAGGGATCCGGAAATACCGTAAGAGTTTAGTTTTAACAGTAGTTTGTCGTGTACCACTGAATCAAAGGCTTTGCAGAAGTCTATGTAAATTGCGTCTATAGCTTTACCCTGGTCAAGTAGAGTAGTCCATATGTTTTTGCAGTGTAGGAGTTGTAGATTGCAGGACGTTTTTTTCCTGAAACCAAATTGTTTTTTGGAGAGTAAGTTGTTTGACTTTAAGTGGAGAGTGATGAATTTGTTAATGATTGATTCCATGACTTTGCACGTGACTGAGATTGGTCTGTAGTTTTCAACCAGGCTGGGGGTCACCTTCTTTGAAGATAGGGATGACCGTAGCTAGGGACCATAGGTTTGGTAAGGAGCTGGTTCTGAATGATATCTCATATATAATGCTTAGGGGTTCCGCTATGGCAGAAGAGAGCTTTTTTAAGAAGTATGCACATAATTCATCGGGGCCAATAGATAGGGTTGTTTTAGGTTTCGTAGTGCCTTTTCTACATTATCTTCTGTAAAGTCAATATGTAGTAGGTCATTACAATTAGTTGTGGTACGACTAGGAAATGTGGGGCATGAACCATTGCTGTTTACAAAGACTGAACTGAAGAATGTGTTGAAGAGATTGGCCTTAACAGCTTCATCGTTGCAGTCTTACCCATATGATCCTTTTAGGGGTGGGATGGTTCTTGATTCTTTAAGTTTGGTGTTAACAAAATTGTAGAAGGCGCGGGTGGATTTTGTACATAGGTGGCTCTTGCTTGCAGTGGTAATTTGTGCATTCTGCCTTTATCTGTCGGTATAGGGTGTTGTATTGGTTTTTAAAGTTTGCTACATAGTTTTGTTTTTACGCCATAGTGATCTTTTTTTTAATTGAAGTTTTCTTATTGTTATGGGTAATTTGTTTTTTGTTTTTGTTTTGTTTTGGGGGGTTACTTTGTCTGGTTAACAGTCATCTAGAGCAGCAACCGGTGGGCTGTAAGAAAATTTTGGTGGGCCGCAGAGAAATCTCACCCCCTGAGCACTCCCACAAAGCAATTAATCCAGGCTGCGCAGAAACACAGCTGCGCTGCCCATATGGCCTGCAGGAACCCTTCCTGCCCACTCACTCCTTACCCAGTAAAGTTGCCTGCTAAATTGCGATTTTTTCTTTTTCCGACCATCATGTGTTCTGCTGTGCCGGGAGATTTAGATTAGCTAGGAAGCAGGAAATGGTTGGATTTCTTGCTTTCTAGCTAATCTTTAGATCTTCAACTCAGCACAGCCGAACCTCCCTTAGGACTGAAGGTTTGCTTGCAAGCAAATTCAGTGCAGACTCACGACAAGCAAATTTGAGAGACTGAGCTAGCCAATGGCAGATAGATAGATCACTGAATGATTCTGTGAGCAACTCAATCCGCCTGCTTTGCCTGATTTTGGGTAAAAGATGCTCTTTTTTGATAAAAAAAAATCAATATATAAATATGTATAATATTTACATACAAGCCATGTCCAGCCAGTCACATGACCACCAAGCCACACCCACAAATTAGGCCACGCCCACAGAACCGGTTAGTGGTCCCTGGGATCGAAAATTATGAGTTTGGTGGTCCCTGAGGTCCAAAAGGTTGGCTACCCCTGATCTAGACAAAGGATTCCCCTTCACCTTCTTATAGATTGACTGAAATGCATTTGATCATCTAAACCACTAAAACAGAGAAATCCCTATAGGTACCACCTAGTGTATCCTTAAATGAAAAGCAGAAGTGCAGATTGATTTGTTTCTACAGTATTTCTCTTCTGGGTATACTTGCAAACTTCCTGAGAAAGAAGTTTTACATAGTAGGCTGACTATGCTATAATAAAATTAGCTGTTTTGGTATGCGCTCATGAAAATGAATGACCCAGATACAGATAAGAAAGTTTCTTCAGTGAAAAACATGTGTGATTAAAGCAACCATTGGGAACTATAAAAAGCAATGAGAACCTTTGTGCCCAAGGAAAAGAGATAGTTAGGAAGAGAGAGATGAACTAAATATACCTGCTGCATGTTGCAAGCAAAAGAGAAGCAGTAGTGCAGTAAATTAAATGTAGAGATTCAAAGTTGATTTCATTCTAGCTGGATGCTGAGAAAACCCTTAATAATTTACTTTTTTTTCTTCCAAGTTTGTCAGTGACTCTGGTTTCAAATTGAAGTTTAAACAGCCAATAGTTTGAAAATGAGGCAAGTTTTTCTCCATTTGTTGTAAAAAGCAACTTCATAAGTCCTCTGCCAATTGATTTATTTCTTATTTCAAATATTTATTAATCACTTTATAGCTAACAGTTCTCAGCTCCCATCCAATTTTTATTAAATGAAACCTGTGGAAATCATCAAAATACCTTAAAAATCAAAGAAAACAAAAAGCAGCACAGAAAAAAATTAAAAATCTTAAAAATCATAGTTATTTTAAAAGTGTTCATATATCTCTGAAAAGTATATTTCAAACCACATTTCAATGTTGTTTCTTCTAATATGTCCAGTCCTAGAGTGCTTGAAGAATATATAAAAATTTAATTTTCCTGGATTTGAACAACTTCCCAGTCAGTGCAAGAAGCATGGTTTGGTCTTTTATTTTTCCAACAAAGTCTTCCATTTCTCCCAGATCTTTATAACGAAGACCATCCTTTGTATGGTTTTGGTTGTTTTGTTTATTTTCTAGGGAGCACAAGTGAAAATTGATCTTTTTCTGCTGTCAGTTGTCTATGTTTCTAAAGAATGAAAATATTTTCCTGTTTAAATTACAAGAATTTACAATATAAATAAGAATACTCAAGAAGGGAGAAATAGAGTAGTTTTGTGAAGACAAATGATTGGATATCTGGCTCAAATATTTACAAGTGTCCCATTTTGTACAGTATATTGTAATTAGGCCCATCTTAACTACTCCCTCAGATTCCCTGTTATTCCTGGATAGTTGGGAATTACTGCTTTGGATCTATTGGGCTGTAATTTATATCAACAGTGTACAGCAGCAGTTCTGGTTGGAAATTATAGAGGTTACAGTCAAACATCCCTATAATGCACCAACTTTAGGGAGGTTGTGATAGTCCTTGCTTCAGTGAACTTGTTTTTACATTTCAGATGAGGCTTGAGGCCCAGATGAGAGTTGAACCCAATGTCTTAGATTCTATTGAGTGAGCTTTGGGTGAGGCAACTTTAGAAGCAAAGGTTTCTGACCTGGGCTAATATTTATCAGGAAAGTTTATGGGGTAATGTGTAGGGTAAAGCATATTGAGATTATTGGAGTGTAATCTTAGATGTATAAGAGACTGCATCCTAAACTATATCCTTCATTTATTTATTTTCAGAATTTACATGACTGCCTATCTTGTGTATTGATCCTAGGCTGCTCACAACAATCAATAAAAAGAAGGATAAAAGTAAAACCACCTTTCCTGCAGGCACCAGACCAAACAACCTCACAGATGAATCTCCATCCTAGCTCAATATGGGGGCGGGGGGGGAACCAGGTGTTCATGGTCTTCCAAAAGTATAATAAAGTAGGGATCCTTCAGATTTTAGGAACAGCAAAGTTATCCTTTTTAATAAATAGGGCTTCATTGCTGTGGGGAAAGACTTATGTACAGTATTAGTCCCATGCATGTGCTAATTCTAACATATCTTATTTTGGCCATTGGTCATTTTCTGGGAGGTGGGAATTCTGGTACTCCCTTTACCTTGAGGTGTGCCAGATTGGGGAAAAGCTGAACTATATACGATGCACCAGTTAGAAAAAAATCTGCTAATTTTCTTCATAGCTGGAAAAGAAGGTTATTTAAGATTTTAGTGCCAAGAACATAGAGGGCACCATCTTGGAGAAGATTTCAAGTTTGCTAGCAGAATATACACTTGCAAAGCTATATAGACATATGCTATCATGAGGATCATGCCATGCTTTGTATACTATAGCAAGATCATACTCCAAAAATGGATAGTCTAGAGCAGGGGTCCCCAACCACCGGGCCCCGGACCGGTACCGGTCCGTGGATCATTTTCTACCGGGCTGCCGGTTTGCTGGGCGCCGCCATCTTGTTTCGACAGAAAGTGCTTCCGGGTGAGCTTTTCCGGTTGGAAAGCGACGTTTGGGTCCTGAAGGAATCCTCGCACTTTAGTTTCATTGAAGGGGGGGCGGCTTCGAACGAAGATCCGTCCCGATGGCAGAGGAGATCAAAAAAGCATAAAAAAGGTAAAAAGAAGGAATTGAAGGTGGCGGGGAGAAGCGGGGGACAGCTGGCTGGCTGGCCGGTCGCTCGGCTCGCCTTGCCTTGTCATGCGTGCTGATGCCTGTACCGGGCCGTGGATCATTTTGTGATGCCGGTACCGGGCCGTGGCACAAAAAAGGTTGGGGGCCACTGGTCTAGAGCCCTCTGGGGAAAACTTTGAGGAGTTTAAGGAATAAAATGAATGCCATAAAACACTCGACTAACCATTTAAATCCAATGAAAGAACACAAATCAGTGCCAAACTTCACTGGCTCCTAATCTGGAGACCAGGAAAGGAATAAATGCAAACTATATATAATATAAAATAAAAATGCAAGAGTTTCAGCTTGTGATGCTAGACTATACGTTTGTGGCCATTATTCAGTTCACTACTGTCTAAGGATGAACAGGAAGAAGCTATATTTTCATCTGGAAGAGAACTATTTATTGGGTTAAATTCCCAGTCGCATTGACTGAATTTTATCTATATTCTATGTCTCTGCTTGGTCATACCAGTAGTTCTATAGAAAGAGAAAAATTGAATTGTCAATAGTCTGCTGTCATATTCCAAGTTTCAAATTAAGAAGTCTTATTAAAATTAGGAGAAGGACATAGAAATAATAGGACAGGGGACAGCATACAGAGAAACTAAAGAAGACCAACCTGTCTCCATCTCCCAACCTTTTTTTTTTTTTAACTCTGAAGAAAAAACGCCCAAAGTGGCAAACCAAAAAGAAGAGTAATTCTCCACCACTACACTTTGGGATGTGTTTGTAGGTCTTCTTTTATGTTTGTTCATCAAAAATACTAATCCTCCAAACTCTGAAACCCTGCCCACAAATTGATCACCGTGTCAATTTCCCATCCTCTGCAGGGGATTTTTTTTTAAGTCTGTATGCCTACCCTTGATCTAAATAAATTGCACAATTTTGAAACTCAAAGGATCCTAGCTAGATGGCAGCACACACCCATCCTTGCTTGATCTTCAGAAACCAAATGGGGCAAGTCTTCTTTAGTACTTGGATAGGAGCCATCAAAAATACCAAGACTATAGGCTGGCTAGATTGTGAAGTCAAAAATCACTCTGGAAGAAAACAACGGCAAACAAATTTTAAGAAGCTGCACAAACATTCCTTGAAGTCATCAGAAGTTGAAGTCAAATTAAAGGAGTCTTTATGTTACATAGGTAGGTCTCAACTTACAACACTTTGTTTAGTGACTCTTCAAAGTTACCATGGCACTGAAAAATGTGATTTATGACCGTTTTTCAAAGTTACGACCTTTGCAGCATTCCTATGATCATGTGATCAAACTTTGGATGCTTAGGAACTGGTTCATATTTATGACAGTTGCCTGTCCTGGGGTCATGTGATCCCCTTTTGTGACCTTCTGACAAGCAAAGTCAATGGGGAATAGGCAGTCTTTAATAAGGAGAAAATAATCAGTTTGTAAAATTAGAATATATATATGTATGTATGTATGTATGTATGTATGTATGGCATTCAGCTTTGTTCGGGTATTTTCCCACGTCATTATAGTTGTGCTTTTAAAGTTGTAGCAACGTTTCAGCAGAATCTCATCTGCCATCATCAGGCTTCTGTATTGTTGCTACAACTTTAAAAGCACAACTATAATGACGTGGGAAAATACCCGAACGATGAAGTCTCATTCATCATCTTCAGGCTTCTGTCTTCAGCTCTGTGCTTCTCAGAGTGATTCACTCTGAGAAGCACAGAGCTGAAGACAGAAGCCTGAAGATGATGAATGGACTTCATCAAACGTTGCTCTAGAAACTTCCAATCTTACGCGGGAGAAACCCGAATAACCAAAGATCCACATACAAATACCATGAGCTTTTTACCTCAGAAAACAAATATATATATATATATATATATATATATATATATATATATATATATATATATATATAGAGAGAGAGAGAGAGAGAGAGGAGAGAGAGAGAGAGGGAGAGAGAGGCGAGAGAGAGAGAGAGAGAGAGAGAGAGAGAAAGAGAGAGAGAGAGAGTATTCAGCTTGGGTGGGTATTTTCCCACGTCATTATAGTTGTGCTTTTAAAGTTGTGCTATAATGTGCTTTATAGTTGTGCTATAATGACGTGGGAAAATACCTGAACAAAGCTGAATACCATACATGTAAGTACCCGTGAAAACTTAAGAAAACACACACACACACACACACACACACCTCTGAAGGTGGAATTTTGACATTTGAAACAGCAGGATGAGAACCTACAAAAAAACTTCTGGGGAAGTGGGTCATTGTAATTTCTAGCAGGCCAGGAAGGATAATTATAAGAAGTACAAACTCTCATCTCTTACCTTGGGTGTATGTGAAGTTCTGCCTGCATTTATGGAAGATATGTGATAAACAATATATTTTGTAAGGGAAAATCTTCTAAGCCATTATGCCAGCTACATTAGATAAAGGACAGGAATTTTATACTCCAATATTTCTCATTTGAATTTTTTTTCCCCCTTCGCACCCAGTTCTAATTTCTGGCTTTCTTGTAAGAAGCACAGCAAAGATACTGAAAAGGTTTGTCTCATAATGGTAATTCATATGAAATGTAAACATTAGAGAATATTTTTCAGAATCTGGGTGCCCTCCAGGTGTGTGTAATAACTGTTGGAAATCCAGGCAGCCTGGGCAATGGCGAAAACATTCTGGAGATTTTATGATGTCCAGGTAAGTTTCTTCTGTTATGTCGGACTCCATGTCCCCCAACAATCAGACACTGTGGTGTGAATTCTTCCTGCCTGAAGGCCTTGACTCCACAAGCTTGTCTGTGTGCATTGCTTCATATTATCCTTCTTGAAGTATATATCTTTGTATCCACTGCCAAAATATAGTGGCCCTACTGTCTCTCAAGTTGACATTAAGTGTGCCTTATTCTCATTTTACCCCACTGTTTTTATTCTTTTGAGCCTGTGGCCAGACCATTGTATTATAACTGTCAGAACTTTTCAGCTTATGCTCTGTTTTCTTTCAACACTTGGTCATGCTCAAATTGTGTGATTTTTCTTAAAAACAAACATGTTCTTAGATTAAATGCTTACATAACCTTGACTTCAGAAATGTTTGCTAAAACTGCTCTTGCTGGGAGATTCATTATAATGCTCTGAAATAACCCAACCACACTACTTTGCTTTAGTTTTGCTCTACTACCTGATGAAATTGATAGAATAGAATAGAATTCTTTTATTGGCCAAGCGTGATTGGACACACAAGGAATTTGTCTTGGTGCAAATGCTCTCTGTATACATAAAAGAAAAGATACATTCGTTGAGAGTCAAGAATCATCAGGTACAACACTTAATAATAGTCATAGGGTACAATAAGCAATCAAATCATACTAGGAAACAGTCAATATAAATCATAAGGATACAAGCGACAAAGTTACAGTCATACAGTCACAAGTGGTAGGGGATGGGTGATAAGGAGTGATGAGAAGATTAATAGTAGTGCAGACTTGGTAAATAGTTGGACAGGGAGTTATTGAGGGAATTATTTGTTTAGCAGAGTAATGGCGTTCGGGAAAAACTCCTTGTGTCTAGTTGTTCTGGTGTGCAGTGCTCTATAGCATTGTTTTGAGGGAAGGAATTGAAACAGTTTATGTCCAGGATGTGAGGGGTCTGTAAATATTTTCACAACTCTCTTTTTGACCCATGCAGTATACAGGTCCTCGATGGAAGGCAGGTTGGTAGTAATTGTTTCTTCTGCAGTCCTAATTATCCTCTGCTGAAATTGTAATTCACTGAAATAGTTCATTCTTCTTCACATGTTCCTTCTCAATGCACAGAAAGGTTCTTTGCATACCTTAACACAAGATTTTCCAACTTTGGCCACTTTTAAGGTGTGTGTACTTCAATTCCAAGAATTCCCAAGCCAGTATACCTGCCCTTAGAGCTGAAGTGGTTCTACTCTGCCTAGAAAGAAACTTCCTACCTGCCACTTGCCTGACATTTTGTGCTGTTTGCAAGTCCCTCCGTGGGATTGAGGGTCTGTTCTGTGTTTGCTACTGAATGAGTATGACAGTCCAACAAGCCGCAATCAGTTTTCATCATTGCCTAGTTGTGTCTGCAGGATACAAGAATTCACCGTAGGACTTTCATTTAAGTAGGATACCAAAAACAACCTCTTTGCCTGATTAGAAAAGTTATAACACTGAATCTCTGATCCTTGAACTAGGTCAACCTTGGGACTCAGGCCACAAAGTAGACTATAGACAAAACAGAGAAACCCAAGACTAGTCAGTCTAAAGCAGGGCTGTCCAACCTTGGCAACTTTAAGACTTGTGGACTTCAACTCCCAGAATTCCTCAGCTGTGCTGGCTGAGGAATTCTGGGAGTTGAAGTCCACAAGTCTTAAAGTTGCCAAGGTTGGACAGCCCTGGTCTAAAGGCTGATTGTGTCCCCAACAGATCCCGAGTTTTAGGGCTTTGTGGGCTGTACCCACTTCTCTCTGTTAAAAAATAAGTTCCCCACCTCAGATTATACTTACAAAGCAGAAAGAATATGAACAAGACTCCTAAATGTGCCACCATCTTTCAAGAAAAAGGGAACAATCTTAGTGCAATTAAGAGCCAAAGGATCAGCTTCCTCAATGGCTATTACTATCAAGATTTTGACTATCACACACCTCATTTATTCCCCTAATGAAGGACATGTTGGGCCACTTGGCCAAGGGGAAGATCTTCACAAAGTTAGAGCTGGCTTGGTTGGGTTTGTCAGTCGGAACTTTGACAGTTAAGTAGGCAGCTGATCGCCTTTGATGGAGGTTTTTTTCTTTTTTTATTACCTTGCTAACTGTGGTGCTTCCACTGTCCAGGCAAAGAGTGGATTCCGCCCTCTGCAGCATCTTCTGCTGATTCTACTGAGAAACATTACAGAGCAGCAGCAAAATGGAATAGTCAAAACAGATTCTTTTTAGCATGGCAAGTGAAGTCACAGATCAAGATGGTGTTGAGGCCAATCAGGTTAAGGTACCTGACCTCTCAAATTAAATTGGTAGTTGGCCAGTTAATACCAACTTCCTTCTACCTTCTCTAAGTTCCCATTGCTGTATATTACCACCTATGTGCTTTAGCCCAGTGGCCCCCAACCTTTTTTGTGCTGCGGCCTGGTACCGGCATCACAAAATCATCCGCGGCCCGGTACCGGCATCAGCACGCATGGCAAGGCGAGCCGAGCGACCGGCCAGCCAGCCGTCCCCCGCTTCTCCCCGCCACCTTCAACTCCTCCTTTGTACCTGTGTCGATGGGCTTCGTGATGGCTTCGTGACGGTCGCTCGGCTCGCCTTGCCATGCGTGCTGAAAGAATCCTCGCGCCTTAGTTTTGTTCAAAGCCGCCCCCCCCCTCGATGAAACTAAGGCGCGAGGATTCTTTCAGCACCCAAACACCGCTTTCTACCCGGAAAAGCTCACCAGAAGCACTTTTTCATCAAAACAAGATGGCGGCGCCCAACAAACCGGCGGCCCGGTAGAAATTGTTCCACGGACCGGTACCGGTCCGGGGACCGGTGGTTGGGGACCCCAGCTTTAGCCTCCACCTCTAAGCCAAGAGAAAATAATGAAGGTCTGTCAGGAAAATGAGCAAAGGGACACCCAACAATTGAAATCACTGCATCCACTACTGGACACAAATTCCATTAGCCCCTGGAATATGTTAAAAAGTACAGAAGTACATTTACCTAATGTGTGACTTTTCCGTTTCTTGCTGTGAGTGTGTAGGACTACATGTGTTAAATGGATGCATGTTTACTTCTTTCATCTTCTCATCTATCTCTCATCTATATATATCATCATCTATACAATTTAATGTGTAGTTTGATTGTGCTCCCCTGTCAAATTCTTTTAGGTCCTGCTTTGTGCTTAGGACAGATGTAACGTAGATTATACTAAGTGACCTGGATTGGCTTGATATCGTGTGTGAACAATATAACAATACCTGGTGGCTGATGTAAAACTCTCTTCCCAAACAAACTGTGGAACTTGGAAAACTTAGCAATTATAGATTTCCCACATTATCCTATCTCTGATGCAGGCAGGTCTATCTGTGTGGGACATCACCTGAGAATTATGTGTTCACTATCAAGTTATTTCACTGTTTTTCAAAATTTGGCAAGTTTAAGATATGTGGATTTCAATCAAGCATGCTAATTGGGGATTTCTAGGAGCTGAAGTTCATGCATCTTAATTTACTATTTGAAAAACAAGTATACTGTTGAAGAAAGACTAGTGGTGTGTTATGGGCATAGATTATGGGCATAGAATGGTGAAACTGGAGAAGCAGGTGACGTAGAATAGGCTCAGTAAAAAAGACAGATAATATTGAAGGCATTCCATTTTGGTTAGAATACTTAAAAAGGAAACAAGCATTCATCTGTCAATACTATCTAGAAGCTTTTTTTTCTTTTCTTTTAATGCCGGAATCTTCTCAGACTTGGTGCTTTTGTCTTGCTGCAAGGCACTTTTTTTTTTAATCCAAAGGCTAGTCTTCCTTCAGCTGCAAATATAACAGTTGGGGTGATTAATAAAGAGCAATTTCAGTAACCAATTAACCAAATATGGCCACTTTGTGCGCATATGATGCACATGGGGAGAAGGAGGCTCCCTCACCGCAAACTACAGCAAATGGTTTACTGCTGCTTTTTTTTCCTGCCCTTCCCAGCAACTTGGCAACAACTGTGCAGTTAGGCTGGTCCAGAGAATAGTGATTGATAGGGCTGTGATTAGTGGGGATGGGATTCCTCATTAGCTAATCAGCTTTCTCATTGCTTTGTCAGAGTTTAATGACTAGCTGTCTTGGGAAGGCGGAACACCACGCTTTGCATTCTTCTGCTCAGGAGCTGGGAGTAGCATGGGAAGGGGGTGGTTGGGTGCTAATTGGCAAGATGAAGGAGCCTCATGTGGGTGGGCCCTTTGCACCTGTTGCTCAGTCTGGGGCTGCCTTTTCTTTTCTGGGCTAGTCTTGAGCAGCGATGGCAGCAAATGAAAAGGAATTACCTCATAAATCAATCATCTGTGCTACTGTGGCCTCAATCTTGAGGCAGGTCAGATCCTGTTAGACAGTAAAAAATCTCTATCCTGTTGGATGGTTATATATATATTTTTAAAAAAGATTCATTTAGCCTGCCAGGCAATGGGATGCTCATGGAAACCCCCAGGGAGGTTGTGATTCAGGAATTTTGAAGTAAGAAAAAGAAGTTGTAGGCCATTTTTCAAATGCTGTTTGTCAAATATTTATGAGTCTCCCCTCAGCTTGAAAGACAATTGAGGGTACGGGCTATATATATTAAAGCACAGCTACAGATTCGTTCTCAACCAGCTGAAATCTACTTACAAGGTTGAATGTGATTCACAAAAATTCAGGGATATTACTCAGGTACTCAGTGCATGATTGCAAGCTGAAATGTGCAAAACAGTTTCCAATGACAAATGTGCTGGCGCCGATGTCAGAGTTCTAAACTGTTTAAAATTATGTGGTGGGTCCTTCACACACCAAAGATACAAAAGTCACCCTCCTGTGCTATATTGCAGTCCAAAGCATGTCCATGTAAACCCATAAAGTGTAGGGTTTCAGTCAGGTGTGTGACTTGCATATGATTGGGTTTTAGTCAAGATATTTTAGGGATGGAGCATATTTCTTCTTGACAATTGAAGAAGGGCGATCACTTTAACATAGATTCCCCCCCCCCACCACACACACACACACAGGCATTTAATTCTTGCCTTCTCCAGGTATAGCTGCAGAGGTGGTATTCAGCAGGTTCTGACCAGTTCTGGAGAACTGGTAGTGGAAATTTTGAGTAGTTCAGAGAACTGGCAAATGCCACCTCTGACTGGCCCCTGCCCCCATCTATTCTCTGCCTCCCAAATCCCAACTGAGTGGCTGGGTCTTCTTTTATTGCCTTGCACAGGAGAACAGAGTTGGAAATCAGGTTAGTGGGATGGGGAGGGAATGGGATTTTGCAGTAACCTTCCCCTGGAGTGAGGTGGGAATGGAGATTTTACAGTCTCCTCCCCCTGCCATGCCCACCAAGCCACGCCCACAGAACCGGTAGTAAAAAAATTTGAATCCCACCACTGGTCTGAACCCCTGTAATCATTGTAGATGGGATGAGTTAAATGGGCCAGTAATATACTAAGCAGAACAATGCTCGTGTTTCAAAAGGCAATTTATAATATAGATAAATTGACATAAATTTACTATTTTTTCCTGTCTTGGTTTCAAATATTAATGATTGGAAAAATCTGAAAACTACATGTAAGTTAATTAATATGCAAATTAATACCTCTTTTTCCCCCTCACTTGTCCTGTGATAGATAAATGTGTTGGTCATCACCCAGAACAATCAGAGGACTTAGATATACAACTTCCTTGGGACAGATCTTGTTAGACCAAGTTAAAGAACTGGAAGAACCTCACTCTCGCAAAGAAATTTACAAGTTAAATGCAGACAATATAGTTCTTGCATTGAGTGATCTTTCTCTTTTGTCACCATAAAATGACAATTTGGTGGCAACCTTAAGAAGAGGGGCTGGCCCCCAAATTTTTATAGCTGCCTAGAGTTCTGCATTCCTGCCTTGCATAAATTATCTTTATATCAGGATTCCGGCAGTTACCCCAATTAAATCATGAGTCTCAAGCCAAACTTCCAAAACTTCAAAGGATTTATTGGGAGTTAACATGTCCGGCACTGCCTGGGTGTAGCCGACTCTGTCATTGTCACCCTTGACCCTGGTTTCCCCCCCACCCCCTGGGTGTATCATAATTCATATTCTCCAATGAGACACATCCATAGCCAAAAGTCATCAGTCATGTTCTCCAGTTACATTTTTGCGTGACAGAAACTTCAATCACCTAGTTACTATCTTTGAAAAACTATGTATGGAATGCACTTTTGATTTCCAAGCTGCTGCACTGCTCTTTCAAACCCCTTTCCCCCCACTTTCTGTTCGCATCTCTAAAACAATCATAGAAATATTTTATGAGTTGACACTTTATACATAATTGAAATCAAGCCAGGGTTCTAATTTCAGGTCTTGTCCCATTTTCCCTTTAAGGTTAGTAAAAATTATAATTTTCTAAAGGCAGACTTGATGACTGATGGCTGATGGGGCCAGTCTTGAATCATGGACAGGATGGTGGGGGGAGATATTCCTCTTGCTCACTATTAAGAGTTGTGGTGCGCAGTGGTTAGAATGCAGTACCGCAGGCTACTTCTGCTGACTGCCAGCTGCCAGGAGTTCGATTCTCACTGGCTCAAAGTTGACTCAGCCTTCCATCCTTCTGAGGTTGGTAAAATGAGGACCCAGATTTTTGGGAGCAATATGCTGAACTGCTTAGCAAGAGCTGTAAAGCACTATGAAGTAGTATGTCTAGGTGCTATTGCTATTAAATCCAGAAACTCAAAGTCCATCTATTATGAGAACCATGGCTTAAAATTGATTATATCTCCGCATGAGCTGAACTTCACGTTTCCTTAACCACAGCAATTCGCTCTTCATCACCCTGACACAGAGTGATGGGGAGTTGCAGCCAACAGCTCTGAGGGACACCAAGTTGGAAACCATTGCTCCAAGCTATGGGACCTTTGCAGCAAAAAAGAGCAAACATCCCAGGAGATGCCAGGAGCTATTAAAGCCACTTTTCATTTATATTTTAAAAAACAACAACATTCTTACCTGGGCAACTGTGGCCACAGAGTATGTTCTGTGGAATCTGTTGGTATATTGGGCATCAGAAATATAAATACAGGGAAATTTTACTGTTTTGAAGCTAGAAATAACAGTTATTTGCAATGGGTATATGATTCAAGAAATGGATATTTTGAAGGTCAGAATTTGAGGAAGAGATGGGGAGTAGCTAAGCTTCCCGATCCAGAAGCTGCTTGGAGTTTTCCATTGTAAGCCATTCCGTCCACCCCAGAGATAAGGGGTGCATCGAAGCAGATGAGAAGAATTCATCCGTTGGTTATCCCTTCCTCGGCGTGTGAATTAGCTCATCTCCTCTGGGCCGAGGCTGAAATGCTTAAGGATTGCTCCCCGCTCCCAAATCCTTCATTCTTTAACAATGGAGATGAATTAATACTGTTCAAACTCATCCACCATTTGGATGAAAGTGTGGTCCCTCTGGCGATTGTTTTGGCAGGAGATGCGCATGCAGCAGAAGCTCTAAAGAGAAATTGGCAGTGGATGGCAGCAAGAAGACTTAATCCACTCAAAGCAGTAGATGACTGATTTGGTAACAAGATTAAAGGATAGGAATGACATTTGCCTGGCAGCTTTGAATCAACTCAACAAGAACAAAAGATTTCAAATAAACACTGGCATTAAAGCAGGAAATACAGAAGCATCTACAAAGGCTGCACTCTTCATATTGCTGCTCAACAATTTCCCCTCTGGATGCATTTGACACTTCTGAACTAGCAAAATCTGGCTCCTGTTTCTCCTCAACAGCCTGAGATATGAATTAGGAGAAAAATCTAGGACTTAATGTGTTCCCGGAGGTGGGAAAGAGGTTGCTGGAGAAGGGAGGGAGGGCAGGGCAGGCTTTTAATCCTAGACAATGGAAGATATTAGTCTAACTTTCTTCAAGGAAACTCCCGTGTGCTTAATGTTGTCGGCCTGGAGGATGCCCAGGTATTTATCTTCTTCATCTAAATTTCTCAGGTTATTTCTATAGGGCATCTTGATTCCTTCAGATTTCCCTGTTGATGATGGTGGTGGAACCTTTATCCACTCAAATTCCATTGCAAAATCTTGGCCATATATTTGAGCAATGATTCCATTTCAGATGGCTTGTCTATACAGCTTCAGACTGTCCATGTAAAGGAAGTGGGATAGCCTATCACCTATTTTTGATGTCTGCTAGCCCTGGCCTAACACGTTCAGTATTATTAACAAGGGAATCAATGCAACAATAAACAGTAATGGTGATATTGAGTCTCTTGAAAGATCCCTGTCTTGATATTAACCCTTCTCCCGTTTTATCACCATTGCCCAGCACCCGTGCTGTCCATTTTGCCATCGATCCTTGCAGAAAGCTTCTGATATTCCTGTTATTTCTAGACACTTGGTTATTCAATCATATGGAAGAGAGTTGAATGTGTTCCTGTAACCAATCCAAGTTACACTCAAGTTGGTCTTCCTACTTTTAGTTTTCCAAAATTGTCTTTTCAATTAGGAGCAGGTGCTTCGTCCATCTCTATTTGGGCAGTTTGGTTTCTGCTCATTATGAAAAGAGCTTGTTTTCAGCTAGATGCTGTTGGATTGCAACAGCTACCACACCAGCTAGCAATTTGAAAGTTGATGGTAAGCAGGTAATTGGCCTGTGATTGCCTGATGCTGCTCCTTCTGTTGAATGGTTGGTTTTTAGGTAGGTTTTGATGGACACATAGATCTTCAATTTCATCCTCCTTGCAGAATATTATTAAACTGCTTGGCAATAAGTGAGTTTCAGCCAAAAAGGATGCAGTTCATCTTCATTTGTGCTAACCAATTCTTAATCAACCCTGCCCTTTTCTCCACCATTTCTGCTGTTGTACTAACAGTTGTTTTATTTCAGCATTTCCTCCCCTTCAGCTTTGTTTTCTTTCTCCACTTACTTTATGTAAACTGCATTTTTGTTGTATTATTTTTTTTCAGTTGTCCCATAGCTACACCTAGAACTGTACTGCTTCTTCTTTGCCATGTTAACTGCATTGCATTCTCTCCGTTGACTGGACCAAAATTGGAGATTTTACCGCTAATATGCAATTTGAGCATCATATCGGCTGATCTTCTTGACTGCAGCTGTTATTTGCTGCTTTGTTATTTCTAATATTTCCTTTCTTCCTTGTTTCTAGGTGCTATTTCTTGATCAGGTATTATTTGGTCTTGTCCTTCAGCTTTTCTTTTATATGTTCTAATTGGCTTGGATCTGATTTTAGCATGCTGATCTTATAGAATAGAATAGAATAGAATAGAATAGAATAGAATAGAATAGAATAGAATAGAATAGAATAGAATACTTTATTGGCCAAGTGTGATTGGACACACAATAAATTTGTCTTGGTGTAAATACTCTGAGTTTACATAAAGAAAAGGTACATTTGTTAAGAATCAAGAATCATAACGTATAACACTTAATGATAGTCAGAATACAATCAACAGTCAAATCATACTAGGAAACAGTCAATATACATCGTAAGAATACAAGCAACAAAGTTACAGTCCTACAATCACAAGTGGATGTGTGATAAGGAGTGATAAGAAGATTAACAGTAATAGTAGTGTACACTTTGTAAATAGTTGAACAGTGTTGAGGGAATTATTTGTTTAGCCGAGTGATGGCTTTCGGGAAAAAACTGTTCTTGTGTCTAGTTGTTCTGGTGTGCAGTGCTCTATAATGTCGTTTTGAGGGAAGGAGTTGAAACAGTTTATGTCCGAGATGTGAGGGGTCTGTAAATATTTTCACAACTCTCTTTTTGACTCCTGGAGTATACAAGTCCTCAATTGAAGGCAGGTGGGTAGTAATTGTTTTTTCTGCAGTCCTAATTATCCTCTGAAGTCTGTGTCTGTCCTGTTGGGTTGCAGAACCAAACCAGACAGTTGTAGAGGTGCAGATGATAGACTCAATAATTCCTCTGTAGAACTGTATCAGCAGCTCCTTGGGCAGTTTGAGCTTTCTGAGTTGGCGCAGAAAGAACATTCTTTGTTGTGCTTTTTTGATGATGTTTTTGATGTTAGATGTGCATTTTAGGTCATGTGATATAGTAGAACCTAGAAATTTGAAGGTCTCTACTGTTGATACTGTGTTGTCTAGTATTGTAAGAGGTGGTAGTATGGGAGGGTTTCTTCTAAAGTCTACCATCATTTCTACGGTTTTGAGTGTGTTCAGTTTCAGATTGTTCCGGTTACACCATGAGGCAAGTTGTGTAACCTCCTGTCTGTATGCAGATTCCTCGTTGTCTCGAATGAGACCAATCACTGTTGTGTCATCAGCAAACTTCAGTATTTTAACAGATGGATCGCTTGAGATGCAGTCATTGGTATACAGGGAGAAGAGGAGATAGCACACAGCCTTGGGGGGGCCCCTGTGCTGATTGTACAGGTATCGGATGTGATTCCGCCTAGCTTCACCTGCTGCTTCCTGTCTGTTAGGAAGCTTATGATCCACTTACAAGTGTGTTTAGGTACCGCTAGTTGGTTTAATTTACTTAGAAGAGTGTCTGGAATGATGGTATTGAATGCTGAACTGAAGTCTACAAAGAAGACCCTTGCGTAGGTATTTGTAGATTCAAGGTGTTGTAGGATGTAACGCAGAGCCATGTTAACAGCATCATCTGTCGATCTATTTGCTCGGTATGCAAACTGCATGGGATCTAACAGCAGATCCGTGATGGTTTTCAGGTGGGACAGCACAAGCCTTTCAAAGATTTTCATAACTACAGATGTTAGAGCAACTGGTCTGTAGTCATTCAGTTCCTTGATGGAGGGCTTCTTTGGCACTGGGATGATGGTAGAACGTTTGAAGCAGGAAGGAACGTAGCACATCTCTAGTGATCTATTGAAGATTCGGGTGAAGATGGGGGCCAATTGGTCAGCACAGACTTTTAAGCAAGGAGTTATCTTGTCTGGCCCTGGTGCTTTTCCTGACTTCTGTCTGTGTAATAGATCTTGCACTTCTTTTTCTGTGATCACCAGAGGTTGTGAGCCCAATGGGTTGTGGCCAGTTGTGGCCTCATCTTTCATTTTGGTGTTGCCCTTGTGACTTTTTTTCCCTGTTTGTTAATTTTTCATTCAAAATCTTCAGTTTCAATTGCAACTGTGCCATATGGTTTGTTTCTTGCAGTGAGCATACATTTGATAGTACACTATTGGCATCTCTTAATACTTGGGCTGTTTTTTTTTAAATGAGCTTCAGTGCAGGCAACATTATCCTGTTGTTTCTGTGCTGTTCTGGGTGCTCAGTTGTTCTTTGTTTTAGTTCATTTAATTTTTCAGTTAGACTTTTTTTTTTAGAGAAGTGTCTGGAAATGAAAATGGCTCAATAGCGATGCTGGCTTCCTCTACTACGGAGTCCCCCTATTTTGTCTATACTGGCAAAGCTTTAATTTCTTTCCCTAGGTAGACCTTTGAAGTTCTTCCCATTCTACTTCTAATAAATGTTTTATTTCATGTTATAAATTGACATTGATCTTTTAGCCTGCACTATTATACCTGATTCTGAATGTTCTTTCCAGGAGTGGTACATTTATTTGCAGATATCCTTTTCTCGTTGGATTTGATTTCTAATACCGAATCATTATTTCTTTAAGCCTTTTGTATTTCGGTAAGCAACTTTTCTTACAGAAGATGTGCAGCTGCTGGCCCCAGCTGCTCTAGCAACCATCTTGAATCCTGTAGCCTAATTACCATCAGATGTCCAAGAACTTCAACCCCTAGTGTGATCCTTGTTGACTCAGAAACCTGCTCCAATAGGTTTCCAAAATTATGTCTCACCATATTGTTTATGATAAAGACACTCTTCATCTGGCTCCTTTGATGAGACCAGTATGACTGTACCTCTGATATAGCTCTCATCTTCCCCAGAGCACATAAGCCCCACAACCACATCTAGGTAATACCTCACCTGGGGATGATGATAATGATGATGATCATAACGATGATCTGCAGGCTTATGTGGGGATAACTGGGAGATAAAGTGCAATGCAGGAAAGAAACAGAAATTAACTCAATAATCTTTACAAAAGATTAAAGTAAAGTAGGATAGCCTTATTTAAGACAATGCCATTTTTTCAGAGAACTTCCTGAGAACAGTTACAATGTCAAAAGAATTATGTGCCCTTCAGACTAATAAGTATACTTTAGGGTGCATTGTAGTTCAACTGAGTGCAGTTAACCTTTCTGGTCTAATTGAAACAGTTTAAGTACAAGTGGCTCAGAAGTACTTGACAGTAACACATCTGTGGTAGCTGATGCTACTTCAAAAGTTCTATCTGTGCAGGAGTTAAGTATTTTATGTGGGCCAGAAAACAAACATACTATCTATCCATATAGATCAGGGCTGTCAAACTCACAGCCTGCAGGCCGGGTGCGTCATACACTGGCCACACCCATTCCTGGTTTAGCGAAGGGGGAAAAACTGCAATACGTCATGTGACGATGCCGTGACGATGGGAGTTTGACACCTAGATGCATATGGGATCTCACAAATAGCCCTGTCTTTGATTCACTACCCATTTTTCACCATCTTATTGGCACAGTGAAGACTTTACTTATTAGGAGTTGTCTTCTTCTAGTTATCTTCCAGAAAGTGAGAGAAGATTTGGCTTGCATGAACAAGGAATTGCAGAGTTTTAGTCACATATCAATCTCTTTATTTTTGCGGATGTGCATATTCTCTCAAGAGTGTAACACAGGCCATTGAAATTACCTGGCAGATTTTCTTCCAGATTTTATCACCCTGAGGTTCTGCTGATGTCTATGTTAGCATCCTATTTGAACATACCCTGAAGTTGATCTATCTTATTCCTTGCAGCCCTGTTGAGAATTTGTTCTTTTAAAGTGATATTGTCACATGGGTTCCACTTCTTCTTTCAGGGAACTAGGAAAGTAACCATTCAGGTTTATCCCCTCCCAAGAGTAGGATATTCATATGGAATTGAGCTTTGATTGGATGTATGTGTGTGCATGCACCTGGCAAGTTAACTAGTTAATTTTCCTCACAAGATTTGTGATGCTGCTTACTAACACTAAGCTTTTTTATTTTTAATATGAAATATCATCTTATGCTATTCTGTCTCTGCTTTTCCTACTGTGTTTGCATTTCTATGCCACAAAAGATGGGGGGAGGGGGGACATGGTGGGTCTCAATACTGCAGAGTTTAAATATGTCCTTTCTGGTACCAATTGTTTAAAATAGAATTATCGGACCTTGGATTCATTTTTTTTCTCTATTCTTCCCATGCAGAGCCCAAACATCTGGGTTTCCCAACCAGGGAACCATCAATTCCAATCTTCCTTAGCTTCCCAATTCCAGTGCTTTCACTGAGCCTTGATTTTAAGCCCTTCTCATTCCTCATCACTCAAAGGTGCTGGGTCTACTCCCCTGTCAAGAAGGTCGGCCAGGACTCTGCAGAGCCAAAAAGGACTGGCAGATGCTGTCCTGTGCTGGAGGAACCTGGACTGCACGGAGTGATCTGACTGTCAACATGGTTCTCTGCAGCCAGTCATTAAAGAGAACTAGTAGCATCAAACGCCTGCAGTAATTTACCATTGTGCATTAACCCTGGCCATACAAGGGAGAGAGTACTCCATAAATTGTTTTGCCTGTCATCTGACTCGTGTCTGCAGGCAGCTCTTTGCCCTGTTCCCTGGAAGGGAGCCAGCAGTGGTTTTACAGCAGTGATTTCACAGGGATTCCTTTTGTGCCAATACTACAGGGAGTGGCAAAAGTCTCCTAGGAAGACGACACCGTATGCTGAATAGATTCTGGGGAGACCACTAGTGTCACCCTGATTCATTTTTTTTTTACACAAGAATAGGATGCACATGCCTAAATACTTACAATCTCAAACCAGAGACTACTGCCCAACCATTCACAAATTGCCTGCTGTCAAACATTATACTTCACCTTTCATTCCTGTTTAATCTAAATGTCACCTGGCTTTTACTGATTTTTTTAAAGCCAAGTGCATGTTCTGTTCATTTGATTGATGTCACCCTCTTCCCTGAAAACGTCCCTACGATGCTCTTATGTAGCGAACATCGAAATATTTTTCAGCTGCTGCATTGTGAAACGGTCATTCGGCTGCTTGCTTCTCATACGTTTACGTTTATAAGACTGCATTTTACACGGCAGTGTACAAGAACTGAGATCCAGCTGAGATCCAATTAGAAGTTTGAGAGTCCTGCAAAAGGGTTAGCATCACCAGTAAATGGAAACTGGCAGCCCACATTCAAATATGAATTTGAGGCAATTTTGAAAAAAATATAAAAGGTTGGTAATAAAAAAAAACCAGAATTTACCTTGATCAAAAGACAGTATGATAGTGAAACAGGATTTCATAGCATGGCGGGAGTACTCTCTTTTTCTTGCACATTCTCTCTGCCATCCCTTTCTCCCCCCCCATTCTTTTCTCTTCCTCCCCACCCGGTAGGTTACTGCAAGTTTTGTTTGCCTGCAAGTACTGCAAGCACTGTTTGCCAGAAGTCTGAACAGACTGTTGCAGAGGACTTTTGAAGTTAGGCCAAGGAGTCTGTAAAATTAGGCCAACAGCTCCAGGAGTCCTATTGCTGTAGGTTGCACATGCCACAAAACCTTGTGTTATATGGGTTGTATACACAGCAGAAGTTGAAGGGAGAAACATATATGAGCCATCTGTGCAGGTCATGAAAGTGGATGTGCTTTCATTCTGTGGTTGTCAAGGGTGGCAGCAAATGTCTGACCGCCCCCGGTATCTGCAGCTAGAACTGAAGCCTAACTATGTAATTTCCTACCACTACCATCAAGAAACCCTGGAAATTGTAATTCAGTGAGGCAAACAAGAAACACTATCAGGAAACAACAGTTAATCCAGCATTAAAACTGGTGTGTGGTTAGAGTGTAAATGAACCCCAAATCTTTGTGTGGGGGCAAAGCTTAAAGCTGTGCCATAAGATTTTTTATTTTATTTTAAATCAGTCTGTTCACTGAGCCATTGAATCATTCATCAATTATCTTTCAATAAAATGGACAAACAATGCCATTTTGTAATAAAAAAAGAAACCAGTTTTACAATTTAATTAACAAATGCCTCCACATTCAGATATTAGACATGTTTAATGCTTTCATTCTTTGTCAGAGTTAGCATCAAATAACCTTTTCCCTCCAGATCAGCAACTGTGCCCTTATCTTGTCCAGCAATTTATCTTTTTAAAATGCCTATATCCATTACGGAAGCCACAGTTAATGAATCTATCCATTAAAGCTTGCAGCTCTTTATAGGATACATTGCTTCTTCTTGGAGAGGCATGAAATTAAATGGTGGATAGACATTACAAGCTATTCAAAGGAATCGGCAGCCCTTCATATTAGGAAGCTGTTAGTAGTATTGGATATGTCTTGTTTTTCTAACTTTGACTTTATTTCGTACATTTCTGCAACAGGTTACCATTTTAAATAACCAAATAGGTACAGATGCTTTCAATGATACAGGTTTTGCAAGCCGTTGTCAAATAATGATTTTTGTAAATTCTTGTTCATATATTTTTCACATACTTTCTTCTGACGATTTTTAAATGATCAGTCCTAATCAAATTAATTTCTCTGTATCCTAGCCTTTGTTGTTCTTAAAGAATGTTTCACATAGCGAATGGGAGTTGGGCATCCAAGGGTATCTGAAAGGTTATTCTAAAATAATATATTTATTCTAGAACCTGAACTTAGGAACCCACTCTTTCCAGTTTCACCTACGAACTTTTTTACATTGTTTGTAAAAAGTATGTAAAGTACGTAAATACATGCTTATGGGTGCACAGACAGTCTGACACACAGAGTTTGCTAAGTGTGTGTTCAGTCTCAGTAAACATTATAAACCGGGTTGGAGAAGTAAGAGTTCCATCATGAATAGCTTCGAGTCCATCACGGTCTGTAATGGGAAAAGGGATCAGAAGATAAAATATTGACTTCTGTGTAGCTCTTACAAGCACATGATGAGGGAACTGTGAAACAGTCAGTCTCTTAAACAAAGAAGTATTTCTAAACTGACAAACGGATGTGCGTACACTGAGCTTTCATAATGAAAACAAGCATTCTCCAGGCCATTCTGTCTCCTGCTGTGTTCTAGGAGAACCTAATTCTGCTTTCCCAATGCAAGTATTAGCGAGAGGGGCTGAGTAATCAAAAATTCACTCAGAGATGTCAGTTTACACCAGATATTTCCTTGGGAGTAGGTCTCTTCTATTTTCATCATGTAATTTCAAAGCCAACCCCTTGATTGAATCTATGACCCTTGTCATAACAGATGCTGGATTCACTTTCCTGCCAGTCTTGAGAACAGTTCAAGTGCTTTGCTGGGTTTTGCAATGGTGCCATTGGAGGTTTAGGCAATGTAACAGTATGTGGGAAAGACCTTGAGAGACTGAGCAAAGAGACACCGCCAAGTGAATGGCCAGGTAAAAGACAGAAATTGGACAGTGGGTAGGGCAAAAGGCCTTGTTTCTCAGGCTGTAAACAAGGGCAGAGTCGTACTTTCAGACTTGCAAAGTTCTGTCAATGTAGTTTTAAAATAAAGTAAAATTAGCTTATTTCATGATTCTGACCTAGTTTATTCCATGGATCTGACAGGGCATATATATACTTGCTAGTGGGTGCAGCTTGATCCATAGCTCTATTGGAAAAGGCTTAAATTTCAGCTTTCTATATTCACTTCACCTCAGCTGCCTGACACTAATGTAAAGAAATAGAACTTGACTTTATTGGGATGAAACATGAGGAGCTACACCTCTCTGAATGCAAAGTTTTATTAAAAGGTAGGTGGAATGCTGGCAAGACACATCAGTTTTGAATGACCTGGATGGGGCTTGGCATCTTCCTCTTACATTGCTGGTTTGACTAATTCATGCAGGAAGACACTGAGGACTTCCATGTAACCTTTTTTGGCCTTGGTTGGTGCTTTGCTTTTCAGCAGCATCTGCTCACACAGCCAGCAACAGGAATTCAAAATGCACCAAGTGAATGAAGAAGAGTTCAGATGACCACCACAGGATGATGTTTTTACAATGACAGTTCCTAGAGTTTTATGTTCCAGCTAAAAAAATGTATACCTTAATTGCCTCCTAGTATGATTTCTCTGGTTCCCCACACATTGGGCTTATCCGTTCTGCAATTTAGCTGCAATATTAAATCTCCTGAGTGAGTTATCTCCTTTTCAGCAGCAAGCTATTTAGTACAGCTGTCCATGTCCTGGTATTTTCCACATCTGCCACAATTGCCAGTAAATTCTGGGGATTGTATCCTTTTGATCCATGTTAGGGAAAGCTAATCTAATCCCTACATAATATTTGAAGGAAGAGTTTGCAGTGGTGCCCAGAGGCAATCCTAGGCTTGTTACTGTCCCCAGTGTTGGCATCTAGATCTTTTTGCGTGCTTCTTCTTAATTTATCTTTAATGTAGCATGATACTTGGCTAGCAAGGGAGGATTGAAAAAGATGCCAGTATAAGAACTGAAATTGAATAGTTGGGAAACAGGGACTGGAGCAGCCTGTTAGTGGGTGCCATTTGAAAACCTTGATTTTTTTTTGCAAAAGATGAGGGTGAAACTATTAAAGAAGCATCTTCTTGGGTTTTTTTTTTTTTTTGTCTTGACTAGTATTGGTGTCAATAGAAGAGAATATCTGTAGCTCAGAGTTGAACTGTGGAGTCCTTGGTGCTCTCTGAGTGTGGTAATTTGTCTGCAGACATTTCATTACCCAACTAGATAACATCATCAGTGCCCTGTGCATCAGTTACTCAGTTGGTAATGAAATGTCTGCAAGCAAATCACCAAGCTCAGAGAAAAACAAGGACTCAAAGATACAGGTGTTCTTTTAAAGTTCGCTTCCTGCAAACTGAAACCAGGGCTGTTAGAATTTCAGTACTTGTAGGGAAGTCAATTTTTCCTGGCTGCTGATAAGTCTTTAACATCTTGGTCTTCTGTGGGTAGAATAATAATGCAGATACGTGGAGCTCCTTTTTGTATATTTTGAGGAGGCACTTTAGGAGACGCCTAACACATTAAACCTATTTTAAGGTTTACAATTAGAAATCATGGTGCTAATTTTCCAGAAATCCGGAGAAAGGGTTTCGGAAGCCCCCAAAGATTTAACAGCCACTTGAGGAGAGGTCTGGATCCTTAGGTTACCAACTTTCGCAGTCTGTCATTGAGATCTATGTGCAAGATTTTCTGACACCCATTAAGAGGTATCAGTACCTCCCCCCCCCAAAAAAGACCCATCAACGGCACATGTTCTGGATAAGAACCTGTCAGAACGCTCTGCAATGTATTGCTGGGATAGAACGACCTTTTTTACCAGTGGAAATTATATACTGCCCTTTGAGCATAGAGGCAATTTGAGGAGCAGAGGTGAAACTCCCTCCCAATCTTCCAAAGGGCTGCAGGAGGCCCCATGGTATCACTAGAAGGGAACAGGGTGATTTTCTTGGGCACCTTTGGTAGGAGAGGGATTCAAGATGGCAGCTCTCTGGGAACATGAGGGTTTCATTGAGAGAAGCCAATATGGATACTGTACTCTGGACTTGTCAGGCTGTTAATGAAATCATAGAGTTTTGTCAGGCTGAGGTAAACAGTGTGGCTTAATTTAAGACTTGGGAGAAGGAAGAGACCGAAGAGCAAACCAATTAAAAAAAAGGTTATTCCCAGTGACAACAAAGATGTGCTCTTAAAATGTTTTGAAAGGAATTGCTGAGGGAAACAGGTAGCTTTAAGAATTTGATAAATAAATGAATATCTTTTTATAATATACATGAGATACATGTTAGCATTGAAAACAAATCATTGACTGCAATGTAAATGTTTTACTAGAGGGAAGAGGAGTTAATTTGCATGAATGTTGATTCATGTTTGTGTGTTTACCAGACCAGTGAACAGTTAAGCTCTAGCAGCTGTTCACTAAATAGCGCCAATGACAATAAGTTCTAGCCAAAAGTAGACAACTGGGTGCCCTCCAGAAGTTTTAGACTTCAGTTCCCATTGGCCTCTGCAGCAAACAAGACAGTTTTAATCCTCAATTTCTGGAGATAACTCAGTTGTCCACCCGTCCCCCAGCCTTACATTAACAAACTAAGTTGAGATGACTGGAATGAGTGGTTTGCAGTTCTGTGGAGCGTCTATTATATCAACTATATCATTCATGAATTCTTCTGGAGTCCTAGGAATCTCTGAGTTATACTCTGGGTGTTAATTGCAAAAAGAGAAAGGGATATGTTGAAGATTAGATTTAGGCTCATTGGCATTAGTTACTGGCAGCAATCCATAAACTTTGGAACTAACTGTCAAATGAAAGGAAATAAGAATCTGCACCAATCATCTCCTTTTTGTTTGCACTCTTTCTTCTTTGATTATTAAATTTACAGTAAACATGCACCAACTAAGTTTATGCAACAGGCTAAGCCAATTGACTCCAGCCTGCAATGTCAATATTAGTCATCCATGAGGATATGTCAGGAGCCCCTGGTGCAAGTGCCAAAATAAAAAAAACCCAGATTTATAAGCTTGCTAAGTGTGACAAAATTCTGTCACACGTAAATGGAGATGCCAATATTTCATGAGTTTGACGATCTTCTGAGATCTTAGCCATGAAACATTTATCATGCAATTTCTCAGGTTGGAAATTTATACAGTACTTGTATGATTTGTAAAATGCTACATTGTTATGATAAAAGAAGAAAGATTGAGGTACAGCAGTTGCAATAGATGGGAACATTTAATATATCCATGATCCGACAAGCAGATATTCCATCCATGGTGGAACACCTGTATCTGACAGCATCTGAGCTTCGTTCCCTGTCTTTTAAAAGAACCTGGCACAGAGGCCTGCAAGAGGTTTTCGCCTGAGATATGGAGACCCTATCTCTCTTGGTAGAGACTACTGGAATCAATGACACTAACACGACTTTCCAACTTTCCAAATTAACTAGGAGATAGTATTTGTTAACATTATATCATTAGCCATTTATAACATTAGCCATAAGCCATGCCGGCTCCAGGTGATGTGATCTGAAAGAGATCAAAATAGAGAAATCTGGACCAGTGATCTGGTTTTGATAAAAATCCATATTTTACTTTCACAAGCTATATATGACACCCTTCAGAAATCATGAATAATATCTTACTCAAGAAACAGGGAAGGACAATTGCCTTAGGAAAAGTAATGTTTTAATATTTGAAATGCATTTTCTCAAAATGGATGTTTCTTGCACAAAAGGGGCCAAAGTACATGATTCACTTTTCTTTGCATTTGACTCTTACATCCAATAGAAGTCCAATATAAATAATAGGCAGCGTGCAGCAATAAGTTTTTCATTATCAGGAATTGCTAATTCCTCAAAGGCATGAGTCATAAATGCAAAACCATTTTTTCAGTGTCTAAAGTTATGATATCTAACCCAAAAAAAATACTAAAGATACTTGCCATTTTCTTCATTACTTTATCGTTTCAAAGACCTGTTTTCTCAAGCTTTCAAGATTATCTTCACAGCAAGGGTTCCAACATGATCCCAAGATTCTTTGCAGCCTTACAGTATTTAATTACTCATAATAGAGTTGACCAAGTTCCTGGTGGATTGTCTTGTAGTATCTCTCTCTTCCCCCCTCTCCGAGCCCCCCCACGCCCTGTGTGTGTGTGTGTGTGTGTGTGTGTGGTGTATGTGTGTGTGAAAAAGAGATAAAGAGGGAGGGAGGAGATTGGATATGTGTACTTGTGCCTGGGAAGAAAGCCTTGAGGCAGGCGGGTTATCTTGATAGCGATGGGCAGAAGGTGATATGGCAGAAATCTGAGAAGGGGACACTGGGCCTGCTGCTTGAAAGCAGTACCATTGTCTAGTTCTTGTTATCGACCCTGAGAGCCTGATCATTGGCTCTTCAGTGACCCTTGTTGTTTGGTCTCCCATTGCATCTGCCAGGCCATTTCAATCTTTCAAGGTTGGTATTGGGTTACTTTGATTAAACAATGTCATCCAATATGCATCTCTGTAGCACCACCTGCCCTTTGGAACTCTGGCTCTCCCTGAGATATGGATGTCCTCCCCCCACCCCACCATCCCCATTCTGTTGTTGTTCAGAAGTGTCTTGAAGATCTGGCTTTTTATCCAGGCTCTTTGCACAGAATGAGACCCTCTGCTCCATCCTGAGTGGCGTGTTGTTCTTGAAATTTACATCAATGTAACTGTGATTTCTTTGATTGTTGTGAGCCATCCAGCATGTCAGGTGGATGAACGTTTCATAAAAACCTTGGATCCTAGTGAGGTGCTACCTTGACACCCAATTAAGGCACTACCTTGACATGGTTAATTATGATTTTCAACCTTTTTCAGGAGTGGGATTCTACTGGTTCGGACCAGATCATTGTTCCCATGTTCAGCTCGCTCCAAACCGGTTCGCTGCAACGAGGAAGTGGGTCCGCCCACCTCCCCCTGCCCTTTCCTGTGCTTTATGCCTTTGTTTAGAGCACAGCTGATTCGCGCAGCAGAGCAGTTTGCCGTGCCTCAGCTGTTTTCTTCACAGAGGCTGCAGTTGAAGGTAAGTATGGGCTTGCCTTTTAAAAATGCGGAGCGTGCGTTTAGCGCAAACGTGCACGATCACTGAACCGGTTGTTATACTGGTGGAATCGCACCCCTGACCTTCTTTATCTCATGGCATACATCTCACATCTGACTGATGAAAACCCTGAATAGCTGTGGACCTTTTGTGACATAAAATGTGTTGTGACACACTAGTTATCAACCGCTGCCCTAGAAAATTACTGGACGGCAGCAATTTTTAGTCTTTGTTGCCATCTAATAGCCTTCGGGAGCTCCACAATCAAGTTGATAAATTTACTTTTTACTCTTTTTCTTTTACCAATGTTTAAGATGTTATTGTTTTTCTTTCTTTCAAATATGTAATGTAGTTAAAGGCATAAGTAATAAAGTTACAACTTATAATATGAATCCAAAAAATGTGGAGAGGAATACTGCAGATTTGGGCTGGCCACTACAAAATTTCCTCTGAAGGCAAGTATGCATGTGTTTTCTGCAAAACATATGCGCATACAAAAAGTTAATGGAAAAACCTAACTGTGTGTGAAGTTTGGTTTTCATAAGCTAGATCTTCTAGATGCAATTTTCTAATTTAGGTGTACATTTTTACATAGGTGTTTATTAAAAAGTTTACACCAATTTTTTTCTCCTGGAGAATTTACAAATAGTCTCTGAATTTTCTTTTTATTTATAATTTCTGGTTTTGGCATGTGACACCGAAAATGGTTCCAAACCAATTAAAAAAACGGAGTAAAGATTTGTAATTATAAAGGAAGGAGAATGTGCTGTATTCCAATTAATTAATCTTCTGACTACAAATCCTGTGAAATACATATGTGGGAGTAAATGCCACTGACCCAAGTGGGAGTTTCTTAAGAGTAAGCTGCCAGTCACAGAGGACGTTTCTGAACAGAAAGCCTCTGATCAGGTGCAAAGTAAGTTTCACACGTCTAAACTGTGAGCTGCACATGATTGTATAAAAGTCGGCTGCACTTTTTTTTTGAAGAGGAATGGCAACACTGCACTAAGAATTCCGTTGAAGAAATCAAGAAGGATAGACAGTCCTTTGGTTTGCTCTCTCTCTCTATCTCTCTTTATTTATTAATATTTATCTATAGTGCAGTCTAAAATGGTAGCACTGGAAATACTTGTCCAAATTTTGCCTTGCAAATAAATCAAGTATCTTTCAATGTTCTCTTTCTTCCCTTTGGCTTAAATGAGCAAAAATAAAGAATCTTTTACTTCTTAGTCCAGTAGTGACTAAACTATAAGTACTAGAGCAGCGGCCTCCAACCTTTTGGGCACCAGGGACCGGTTCCATGGAAAGAGATTTTTCCATGGACTGGAGGGGGGCTTGGTTTTGTGTGCTGCCTGCATCGCGCAGATGGGGCTGTATGGCCCGGTTGCTGGCATGCCACAGACTGATGCTGGTCCATGGTCTGGGTCCATGGTCTACCAGAGGGCTTCTCTTCCTGGACATCCATGAGATATTTGAGGGGAATTGCATTTGCACCATTCTATCTGGACACAGGTGGCCTTCCCTGTTCTGCTGGTGCTGGGTAGATTAATCTGAGTTGTACAGGCCATTCAGGTCCTGGAGGTTTCCTTCAATGGTCCTTGCATAATATCTGTCAAAGGATACCCCTGATCCTGGAGTGTATTTTAACTGTGATTCAGCTTTAGGTCTTAAAGGTTGGCTTGCACACATACAGAAGGGATATTCAGGAGGACAGTATTACATAATTCATGATTTTAGGGGAATGTGGTGCTATAAAGGTGTAGACTCTATGCCTTACCCCAAATGTTCTTTTTCCAGTGCTTTAGTTTAACTTTTCTTGTGGTACATTTAAATCCAGGTAATTAACAAACAACCATGCTCATGTTCTCGCTTTACTTAAGGAAGAGAAAATGCTCTTCCCCAGAGCAGGAAGCAGCTGCTATTCTTGGTCTCTTCTCAGCTTTGTATTATAAAAACAAAAGCAGCCTGGCAACTTTAATTTCTGCAAAAAGCCCTCATTTGGCAGAAAGTACACATTTCCAAAAGGCAGCACAAGTTTTTTGGCAGTCTATTCAGTGAGGGAGAGAAAAGGTGTGGGGAGACCTTGGAAGAAGATAAAAAATGTGCCCCAGAGAAAGAAACAGGACATCTCACTGTAGCCAACCCGGCATAACCATCCCACCATGAGAACACTTGCCATGGGACAATTCCATGTTGGGATAACTCAACACGATAAATATTATCCACCACCATTTCTTCAACATTATTGTCATTGACACAAATGTAAAGAATGCAGAAGAAACAATGGTGGATAACATTTATCTTGTTAAATTATCCCACATGGGAGTTGTTCTAAAGTAAATTGGTGAGTTGGCTGCGGCAAAATGGCTGCACTGGGCTGGTCACGGCAAGATGGCTATACCAAGTTGGTTGGCTGCAGCGAGATGGTTGTGGCGAGTTATCCTAGACCCCCAAGAGAAGGTGTGAGCTCTTGACTCTGAACCTGCCTGCTTATTACTTCCTTCTGCCCTACTTCCCCCCAGCATGTGACGGGGCCACCACAGAGCAATCTTTTGAGTGCTTTGGTAAAATGAAAGTTGCCACCAATGGACAAGGTGAGTCTTTAAATCTTTGTGGAAAGGCCATTTGAATAAACACCGCTCACTATGGAGACAAGGGAGAAAGGTCTATCTGTCAATAGTCTCTCCTATTGCACAATTAAAAGGATTCCTGGCCTAGAGGCAGGTAGGAAGTTATTATGGCATGGTCTATAATGGAGAAAGAGGCTGATTGTGGATTTTTGTTATAGTTAATCTATGAAACCCTGAGTATTCAGAGAATTTGCCTTCTAAATAAAATTCTACAGGATCCTGATACAGCACAAAAAAATGAGAATATCTGTCCACCATCTCCCCACGGATGCAATAAAACTGAATACTCTTGCATCTGCAAAAGGAGACCACCCTGGACAATTTTCAATTTGTTCCTCCTGTCTGGCACATCTAGGGCTGTCTCTACACAATTACTGTCAGGGTGACAATATTGCTTGACAAGCATAGCTGCACCAGCAGCTCCATGATCCATAAAGAAAATATTTTCAATGCCAATCCTAACCAATTTTCAATGTATAGTTTGAAACCATACCTTAGGTGGATTTTAAGAGGAGTTAAACAACACTGAACCTGAGAAACCAAGCGGGTAGTGTTTTGTGTGTTTCTATCCTCTTGGTTTCCTACAATCACTTATTACCTTCTTATCCTTCAGGACAGTATGAAGCACAAACACTAATCTGATCGCTGAAAGGTGTTGCAAGGCACCTGCACAGGGAAATGGGACACACCTTCAAGCTTGGTCTTCATTTTATTGAGAGAGAAAAAATATCCATGAAAAAGAAGCATGGGAAAAGGATCACAAGCCAGCATGTTTCCACAGGAAAGAGAACATGGCCCTGGAACCACTACAAATCTGGGCATCCCATCCCCAGAAAATTAAATAGGCAGGCAGACACAGATGTAGAGTCTCTCAACCATCCCAGAAAGGAAGGTCCCATTCTGAATGGATGCCCCCGATAGGTGAAAAGATGCTTTCCTCATATTCACAGATGTATTCTATGCAACAGAGTTGGCCATATGCCCAAACAGCTTTCATTACAGAATGATTGACTACAGGAAAGGCACAGTAGGGAATTAATCACTTGCTGCTGACTGCTGTCCACTGGCAGATTATTGATTCAGTGGCTCATACTTTCCCAGAGATCTGCCCATCAGTTTCTACGGCTTGCTGGCTTGCTCCTTGGCAGTAGGGCTGGGTTTTGTTCTGGATCATTCCTGAAATGACCTTATTTCAAAAGAGGTCCCTGTTAGCAGTACATCTGTGTAAGAAAGGAAGGGGAGGGAGCACTCACTGATAAACTTTCAAGATGGACCAGCACTGGCTTGGTGGGGCCTGATACATTTGGTTCCTCTTTGCTTTTGATCTTAATGATCGTAGACATTAGATGTTCCTTGCCACAAGGCATGTGGGTGCGCAGCATGTCATGTATTTTCCTGGGCCAATTCCTCAGGGCAGGGGATCTGATTCTGGGGTTTTAGTAGATGCATGACAGGCTGTGGTTGGGAAGAAAGATTATGTTGTGGGTTACCTGTGCCATGCCCTGCTGCTGTGTGATACAAGTGTTTCTTATACTGCACAAACATGCAGACCTTAAGAACAATGGCCAGCACATTCTTCCCCATGAAGATCCCAGAGACACGAATGTCCCGGAAGAATAACATATTGCTTCCTCTGATGAAGATGGTGGTGATATTGATTGTAAGCATGCTCAGAATTGGGTACAGCATCATGCGGTGGGGCACGATGCTGATTCCTTGCATACTAATTTCACACAGCGACACACAAGGCAGAATCAAGAGGAGGATATAGCAGTAGAAGAACATCAGGCCTTCAGCCCAGATGGGTAACCCTTTCTTCTGAGGCTCCCAGAGATTGGCCTGAATGTCCAGCACATCCAGCATGTCGACAATGACCCAGAAGAGACGATTGCGAAGATCTTCCTTTTTCTTGAACGTCCTGACATACTCCATATGCTCTGTAGCCACCAAAAGCACGTAGAGGGCTGGGATGCAGATTGACAGTAGAAGGGTCAATGCTTTGCGGGCCATGAGGTCCAAACTTTTCCTGTCAGCCTTATAGTTCTGATAAACGAAGTAGACTTTGATTTCCAGCACAAAGACATACAGGAACCAAAGGATCATGGCATAGCCTCGCTTAGCAGTCCTCACTTCAGCCCCAACCCAAACAGCAACATACCTGAGCACCACCAGGAAGCAGATGTCTCCAACTGAGACCATGATGCAAATAGCCAATTTCCTAGAACCCTGGTTCTGTTCCACCAGATAAGCATCCATCAGCACCATGCTGCTCATGATGAGTGTAGTGGATAGGCAGACATGGGACTTGTTAATAGGAGGGGGAGGAACCATTCTGAAACAAAGGACACGTATTATTAGTCCAACAGAATTTATGTGCAGCCATGGACTTTCTCTAGGCTCATTGTTAGTACTATAGCTTTGGCATGTGTGGGGTGTTGACTAACTGTATCTCTTCATCTAATTTCCCTATAGTTGAATAAACACACCTCATAATAAGTTATGTTGTCAAAGAAACTGTACAGATATAACATTCAAGCAATAGAAACTGAACAGGGACCTTTAATTCAAGCCATGATGAATGTACTAAATGCACACTCTGTGTAAAAATTTCCAATACGAACATAATAGTATGATGCTTTCAGTACTTAGAAAATATTTATTGCAAGCTTCTTTTTCCCTCTGTGCAATATGGAGAAAAAAAGGATAACACTGATTTTCCTTCTATCGCTTTCCTTCTTTCCTTCCTTCTGTCAAGGCCTCCCATCCATCCGGACAAACTTTTGGAATTCCATGGGGAGAAGCTATCAGTGAAAATGATCTGATCTCGTTTATAGCCACCATCCAACCATGAGTATCACTGAGAGATCATTCCATTCAGTAAAGCTTTAATGATGATCTGAATATTTGATTTTAAATAAAAATATATTCTAGCGAGGGATGGATTGATATTACATTTTATGGAGATGTTTTGCAGAATCAATGACATCCAATTCTCAAATTGCCAGCACAAGTTGTTAATTCTATTGTGACCTCAGAAATGTGCCTTACAGCACAGATTATGAATAAAATTCAAGTTCTTATGTCACATGTGCTCACAGGTTCAGTTTATGGTCCCTCATTCACAGCCTGTCAGACACATAGATCCGCAACCCCCCAGTCTGTGGACTGGCATTGGTCCTCGGCATGCCAGCAACCGGTCCGTGGAAACAAGCGAAGCCCCATCCACGGAATGCAGGCAGCATGCAAAACCACATTCCCTCTGGTCTGTGGAAAAACCTTTCTCAATGGAACTGGCCCCTGGTGCCCAAAATGTTGGGGCCCACTGTTGTCTTCCCCTTGCTTTCTACTTCGATTCTCCAAATGGGTGCAGCGAGAGTGGACAAGATACACAGCCCCAGTCAACAGCTTGGAAATAACTAGGGACAAATACCCATTTCTTTCAACTGAACATTAAGGCAAATCAGGTTCAACTGTACTGGTTACACGCTATGCTCGCTCTTTCTCACACAGATGCACATACACTCATTCATGCTTACCTAATGTCCTTCTCAACTAAGCTGCCAGGCATTAGCTAAAAGGAATGGAAACTGCCAAGCTTGGTTCCAAAAAAATTATCAAGGAGTGGCTGGGCTTGTAGACCTTTTTGTCCCCAAGGCTTTTTGCTTTATTGACAAGCTGGGATGGATGGGGACCCCCTTCCATGTGTTCAGGCCCAGCTTCCTTTGTGTGGTTCAGGTGATTTTTTTTTTCCTTTGTTCTCTTAACAATTTGCTTCCTTCTTATTTATACCTCTAAGGGACCTTGTAGAGAATATTCCTGGCATTTTGTCCTCTCTGCTTACGTGCCCATTTCCTCTTCATAGGCAGTCCTCAACTTACGACAGTTCATTTAACGATAGTTCAAAGTTACGTCTGCCTCAGAAAAAGTGACTTGTGACCCATCCTCAAAGTTACGACCATCACACCATCCCCATGTGATTGCAATTTGGGCACTTGGTAACCAGCTTGCATTGACAAGGATTGCAGCATCTTGCAGTCATATGATCACAATTAGCAACCTTCCCAGTCAGCTTCCGATGAGGAAAGTCAATTGGGGAAGCTGGATTTGCTCAATGACCATGGTAAAAATGGTTGTAAAATCAGGTCCAGTCACATGAGTGACTCCGTTAATGATCACATCACTTAGCAACCAAGATTCTAGTCCTAATTGTGCTCATAAATTAACCTGTAGTTATGGTAACTTCTGACTAAGTAATCCCACACATTGCTACCATCATGTATGTGAGCATTGTATCCAAATATCGGAAACAGATTGAAAATGAATTAAAGGCCAGGAAGAAGTCCAACAGCTTTAAACTAGATCAAGCTCAAGAGCAACCTTTCCTAACCAACTGCTCTGCCAAAGGCTGGGTTAGGTCTTCTGGAATTCCCAGATAAGCTACATGCCCAACATACAGCTGAGCCATTCCCTTGTTCTTTTTTTTATTCAGACTGGAAATTTTGGAAAGAACATTCTGAACTGTGGTAACAAAGTGGTTAGAATGCAGTCACTCTGTAGAGATTCTCAGTCATCCAGGTCACGCTTGTCCCAAAGGTGCTTTTTCAGGAGGCAACTGTGGACTTTCTTGTTTTTTTCTTTGAAGAGGTTTCGCTTCTCATCCAAGAATCTTCTTCAGCTCTGCCAGGATAGTGGGCAATGGAAGGATTTATATTCCTTGCAGAGAGCTGGTCATTTGCATCCTTTTCTAGGGCTGTTGAAGCACTTGGAATGCAGTACTACAGGCTAACTCAAATGAAAATGCTCAGGACACAGATGCCCTGGTCATGGAATCCCTCCTTGTTCCATTAGAGTTGGCTACAAGCCTTTTAATGTTTGGGTTAAACTAATGTTACTTTCCATGTCTGGTCTGGTACTCCTATCCCTTGTCTAAGAGTTTTTGAAAGCAATTGAAGATACCTAACATCCTTTTTAGAGTTTTGTTTTTCTTTTAATTATTTTAAGTTATTATCACTTAACAACAATGCTTTTATTTGTTTTTTAAGAATCTGTACCCTACTTATGAATCCTAATGCTATTTAAGTGTAATGTTATTTAAACTTAAACTGAATTAAATTAAATTCAGTACACTTAAATTGTTCCTCTCTGTTTAATAGCTTTTTCATCCTGTCACCTTCAGAATTATATTACTTTTGGAAGAACTCCAGAGCCAGCCCTAGAGATGGGAACAGGCATTGCTCAAAGAAGAGAGCTCATTCATTCTAATTTAGAGATGGTTGGACTGGGGCTGTGGTGTGATCTGTTTGGCCATTAGACAGCTGTTTTTTAGGTTGAACAGTATCACATTTAAGCAACATCACTCCATGTCATTACTGTGAAGTGACCTAGGGTTTGAAGCATATGCTTTCCTTACAAATCTAAATTGACATCTTTACTCTACTGGTTCAGTGATACAATAGAAGTTGATGCATATAGATTAAGAATGGATAATAACAGTTACTGGAATCCATTTATCAGTATATGAAGACATGAATGGTATTGGGTAAAAATGAGTGAATGATCTAATGATCATTCAGCACTTTTAATAAATCCTGTTATTTTCAAGAGAAAGTTTTATAAGTGCTTCATTGACTAGATTCCATCTACATATGGATGACATAGAACAATAAAAACTGAGATTGCTGCATCTCTTCTCTACACACTTACACAGAGAGGCAATTTTAGCATCTGTATTATATTAGAATTGTCTTGTGAACTCTTTTGCAAAAGCCAAGTTACTCTAGGAAATGTTAGTGCATTCTATTTATACAGTGATTTGTGAGTAATTCAAATACCCTTTATTTCACTTTATAAAAAAAACAGAACTTCTAATAGATATGTACATCACTTTCAAAACCAGAACAAAATTAAATCATTTAAACAAAGAACAAAGGAGGCAAAAGAAATATTACAGATATGTTCTGCTTCTCCCATGGTTAATTTTGGCTTGGATTGTTTTGTGAATGGAATCAATTACATTTATAGCTCAGTGCAATATATGAACCCAACTAATTATGGATTCCTGTGACTTATGTCAGGAACTCAGTTAAGTAATGCATGACTTAGCACTAATTTTGACAAACTTAAGTCTGCCAACATTGGGACAAAATTCTCAGAACTGACCATATTGCCTTGGGATTCTGGGAATTGCATTTCCAACATAGGAAAAGTGTGCAGTGATGACCAGGTATGTTTGGTATGATGTGTTAAGCCTTGTCTGTGATTTCTCCAGTATGTTTAGGTTAAAAGTCAGTCTCATGCAGTGCAATTTATATATGGTTGGGGAGTTGATATCCCATGGGAGGTAAGGAACTTTATGCCTGAGTATACTTATACAGGCTGAGCCTATTGACTATTAAGTAGTGCCAGATCTCAGGACTCATGATTAGCAATTGGGTTATGGTCTTTGAAGGCAGAATTGAGGAATTTCTCAGTGTCGCACTTCAGAAGATTGCTCATGGGATTCAAAACTGCAGAAGAACTGTGAAAACTAACATAAAAACCAAGAAAAGATGCAGGTGAGACTACAGACAATGGCAGAAGATAGCACATACAAACAGAACTAAGAATGAAGCTGCTAGGAAACCTGACTGGGGAGAAAAATGTCAGATAAGCCAGTGAAAAAAGACTGGCTTTACAACATGGTGTATTTCTTCCAGGTTTCTGTGCAAGAAAAATACATGCAAATATGAATATAAATTTTCTTTTCCTAGTCCGTCCACTGATCTTTCCTATGATTAATTCCTCCTGCTGTTTATATAAATCCATGGAGAAAGTTGCCAGAAGCTGCAAGTAAAAGCAAGAATTTATGCTTCTTTGATGTGTAACTGGTTTTTAAGAGCAACTTGTTAGGTAATACTGCATCACAATATTAAGTAGGAAGTAGTAAAATACTGTTGCAGGCCTTGACCTTATGTAGTTGAACTAATATGCTTCTCTAGCTCACAGAGAGGCCTGGGTTAATTAGTTGTAACGGAGAAATGTAGACTAACATTGCCCCATTTATTTACAAGCAGGTTAAGAATGGTTTGGAACTGGAATAGAGGCTAAATATTACTCATGTTATCCAGGGTGGTGAGGTTCTTCAAAGCATCCCGCAAAAAATAGGTCAGTGCTTCACATAGTTGCAGCTGCCCTTTTGCCTTTCTTGAACCTCCTTGGCAGACCACACTGCGCTCTAGTCTGCTCTACTGATTGAGTGTCTAGGACAGGTTTATCAACTCAGGATTATGTGAAAGGGAATCATTTATTCAGAAACGAACAAGCTTCTAAGGAAGTCAAAGAAACAGAAAAATGTATCATCATCATCATCACACACACACACACACACACACACACACACACTATATACACACACACACACTTTGCTAGGTTATACAGCAAAGGGGAAAAAAGAAGGGAAAGGCAGCTGGAAGTCACAAAAGCCATACTCTGGAAGGATGCTCTGTTTTTAGCCTAGAAACGAAATCCTGTTCTTTGGTTTCACAGGGGCTGTTTTAGCATATGATTCAACACAATGAGATACATTGTAAGTACCAAGCAAGACTTTAGCTTTTTTAAAATAAATTGACTTCCTTTGATTTAGAAGGAAGTGGCAGCAAAAATCATGCAATTTAGAACCAAAAGATTTTGATTAAAATTTAAACTTTGGATCCATAATTTATGCCAAGTTGGAAAAGAAGCCATGTTAAAAAAAGATTGGTCTGAGGCATTAATCTAAAATTTCAGAAGCTCCTCAGGTAGTTCTTAAATAGGATGAAGAATTTTGATCAAAAACAAGGGACATAATGTTTATAGTGTCTTAAAACTAATGGCTGACTGGCTGGATTCCAAAGACCAGAGCCAAGAGAAAATTAAGCATTCAACAGAGAAAGATGGGTCCAAGATATAGTATCATCATTTGGTAAAGGCGATACCACTCTTTTCACGTAAAATGAGGTTTCTATATCTATGGGGCAAATCCATGTCCATAATTCATTAGATAAATTAATAACACTGGGATTGCAAACTCATACATATTACACACCACTCAAAGTAATTTTTATGAGATAGGAAGACATAAATTTGAGAAACAAATAAATACACAATGTACTGTATGGAATTAAGAATGTGTGGAAGGTGAATGTAGAACAGCCGCTGTAAAAATATTTCTCCCAAATTGTCAGCACTTCTCTCTTGTCACGGTAACTTTGAAACTGCTGAATATAAACAGCTTCATACAGTCCATTTGACGATATATCCAGATACTGGATTTATTAAATTGGCTTTTAATTTATTAAAGCAGCATCTTTAAGAAATGTGTAGCCAGTAAGTAGATATTTTTCTATTTTTAAACATTTCTTTCCTAATATGTAGGCTAGTATATAGGCTTTCATATAGTCCACCTGATGGTAAATCTAGTTTCTGGATTTATTAAACTAGTTTCTAATTTATTAAAGCAACATTAAGAAATGTGCAGCCAGTAAATAGGGTCCCCCCCCATTTTTAAGCATTTCTTTTATACGTTTTTATCAAAAAGTCTTCTTTTAGCTATGATCACCCAGCATGCAAAACCATAGTTTGCTTTACCAGTTTATTAAATGAACCATAACTGGTTGAGTCCACAGACTCAAATGATAAAGCACAATCTACAAACAATTCTGTCTGGATTCTTACATTAGGGTTAAACGAACACAACTGCAGAGCAGAAAATCATCCAGAAGCTGGGTTGAACATTACATCACTACAGGGAACAATATTTAGGGCCAAATTTCCACCCTCCCATGTGAATGACATACTTGATCAAAGGCCAATCCATGCAATGAGTTCTACCAAGCAATACTCTAAGCATAAAAAAAAAATGCCTGTCAGTTTTTCTCTGGCAGAGTACAAAATATTCATTTTAACCTTTAAAGCCCGTCAACAATTTAGAATTTGATCTTCTGAGGGATCCCATATTTCAAAATGAACTTGCCTGGGCATTAGATGCAGCAGGTCTCAATTTCTGAGGTCTGTTTGTTGGGCATATAGGAGAAGAATTTCTTCTATATGGCTCACATCCATGGACACCTGGAAGGGACAAGGGGGAAAGTGATATCATACACGTCATAATGGAACTGATATAAATGTCGTCAATGTGAAATCATAATTGATACAACTCTGAGATAAAGGAAGTCTTTCTTCTTCAGCTATGCCTTTGACTTAGCTTTCATACCAGTTATAATTGTTTCAATGACATTTTAACTCTAGTTATGTTTTGTATTGTTAGCTGCCTTGATTGCCCTGTGGGCAGAAAGACAAGATATAAATAAAATAAAGCTCTACACACATTATTAGTCTAGCTTAACTCATAGGAAACAGACGCTTCATATGATACGCCTTAAGGCAATCTACTACTCCCTCCTTCAGCTGTCTGTCTTATCATTCTTCCCAACTAACCAAGATTTATCAGCTTTCTCTCACCTGATGCCTGCCCAGAATTTCCCTGCAGACTGCCAGTTTACCTTCTACCCAACAGATTAGAAACGAGTTGCACTCACGAGTCCTTGCCACCCCCATAAACATGCTTAATTGTACACTGGATGGCAAAACTTCAGCCACAGAATGGGATCCACTAAAAATATTACAATATTGCCTACCCTGATTCATGTCAATACTTTAAACAAAGCAGGTACTTCCTCATATTTTTCTTCTTAATTTTTGTGTCTTAAGCTTAAACATAGTTGAAGGACTTAATGCTAGAGCTTTTTTAATTGAATCCAAGCAAAAAGGCAATGTTGCAAGCAAAGGACAAGAAGTCCATTTTTTGATGTAGATCTCACTTCTTTCAATGGCCAGCAGGATGTATACACACACACACACACCCCTCCTCAATTTTCTATCTATCAGAACCCATCCATTCGTTGAGATGCAGCTGACTCTTCATAAGAATTATGGCTGCCTGGTCTGTCTGCTAAGCATGGATCCCCTTTTGTTGTTCAATCCTAACTTGAGATTTTGGAGATGGGGTGGAGCACTTGCGAAAGAATATCAAAAAAGGGGTGTATCAGCCTCAGTTTTACTCATGGCAGAGAAACTGTTATCTGTCTATCTGCAGCAGAGAAGAAAGTTAAACAGGTTGGTTGGTTTTTGGGTCATGTGCAAAAAGAATAGAATTGCTGCATTTTTTTTTTCACAAGGGGCTTCCTGGCTACAATCAATGGAATTTATAGTGTAGCACATCTGAAAAGTGGCATTTGGGAAAAGTGCTTTATACAACCTATCTTTTTCAGCACACCATATTAACCATATTGAGTTTGCATGTGTGAGAGATGCCTATCTACACAGAAATATTATAATTAATGCTATGCAGGGATAAAATGTCACAATATAGAAACTCTGTGCCTGGTTCTTTCATGCCTTCTTATTTTATCCCAGAGAGATGTAGGCTAGATGGCAGAATCAATCTGGGGTAGGGAAGGGAAATAGAAAAAGAAATAGAAGGAAAAAGGCACTTAGCCTCATACAGATCATTCTTTCCTGTCAGAGTTATATGTCTATTAAATCAATTTTGGTGAACTTTCTTACCAATTACAGTTAGATCTTAAACATTGCAGTGAATATATTGTATAGTGAATAATACTGATTGTCAGTATTCACATGAGAATTCTGACAACCTCAGGATAATGTTGTCACTCCTTGGACTCTGCACATGCATACAATCATATTTTCCCCACCTCTGGGACACATACAACTGCATCTCAATGATTGCCAACATTCAGAAGAGTGCCTAAGTTTCCCGTAAGGCAGTACATTTGCCCAGGATCCTAAAGATTCATGAGCAAAGGACACATTTTCTTAAGGTTCACACTTTCCCCCCTCACATATTCAAATCCAGCCACCCCGTTCACTGCAGCATCAATTTGTTCTTTGGCTGCTTTCCAAAGAAATCCAAGAGCCAAAACAAAAACCAAAGCTCATTTCATGAAGAATGATTTTAGACGACAATAATAATAACAATACTAATTAATAATAATTAATAGTAGCAGCAGTACAATATTACCTAGTGCTGGTCTTGAAAGCTCCGGGACTTTTCTCCAGCTCTCAACAGAGATGGTTTAGTGCTGAAAGACGGAGGGATCTTGAAGCGATCCAGTCAGTTAATCAACTGAGTTAGGGCGAGAGCGAGATCCCCGGCAGAGCGAGGCCGCCCTTCGCAGCCAATGAATGCTCAGCAAGTTCTGCGCGTGGATTTCAGCCTGGTTAACAGCCTCCCAGTCCTGGAGAGGCAGCCGCACCGTCCGCCCTGCCTTCCACGCCCGGAGCTGCTCAGGCTGATCTCTTGCAAGGGACCCCCCGGCGTGCTAATCGCTACGGTTAGATTCGAATTTCTCCCTCCGCGCCCCGACTGCCTCGCTCGTCGAGGTCCCGCACGCCGGCTGCTTCCCGCCGCTCCAGGGGGCTCCCTTCCGGCTGTTCTAGCTTACTGTAGACCGAAGCCGGGAGCGCTCTGCGCCGCTCGGCTCGCTGCTTCCCCCCTCCCGCAAATGCCTCCTCTCCGTTGTAGGTGACGAGCAGCCGTTGGCCCCGGGCCCAGCAGCACCATCCCCCCGCGACGCGACCCGGGCAAGCAGCTTCTCCTTCCCGCGGGAAGCGAAGGTCAAGAGCGATTCTCGCAAGCGGCGGGTGGCTCCCGGGTTTTGCACTTCCTCCGCCCACGGGCGCGGAACGGTAGGGCAGGGGGGCGAGAACTGTGCCAAAGCGGCGCCACACACACACACAGACACACCAGCGCGCAAAAGTCCTCGGGGTGCTTGAGAAAAGCAGGACTTTGACTCCGCTCCAGCCTGGCCTTCGCCCTCCTCTGGCTCTTGGCCGCCTCGGATGGCGAGCGGGAAGCCGCTCCCCCGACCCCAGGGTCCAGCCACATGAGCTGCGGTTGGGGGGGCGGGAGCTCCCTGCTGCCCCTGGTCTGGGCAGCGGTTTCTGCAGTCTGGCAAGCGCCTGGCTCGGCGAGGCCGGGAGCGCTGCTGAGAGACCAAGCGCGCCTCTGTGCTGAGCTGAGCGAAGCAGTGAATTAAAGTGAGTTAGTCAGGCGGCAGGTTGGCAGCATGGCCGCTCCCTCCAGAGAGCGAGACGGACGGAGGCAAGGAAGGAGCGGACGGCGGAGGGGCTAATGAAGCGGTTGTCTTATTGGGGAGTCTTACGGGAGGAGGAGGCTACGCCGGGACGGTCCCGAGGGATGGGACGGTCCTTGCTGTTGTGCCGAACATCCTGTTTTGTTAAATTCCAGATGTTTTATTCCAGACGAGAGCAGCCATCTATGTATAAAATGTACGTCCGCCCCGGTGCACTCTTGCTCCTTTATTCTCTTCCCAGAAAGTGCTCCGCATCCCACGTTCTCCCCCTATGTAAATGCTTCGCCAGCAAAAGCCAGAAAATACGCAAATCAAAAGATGTGCTGCTAATTTTTCAGAGGAGCGTATCTTTAGGCCTTGTATAATTGTCCTCCCTCATGCGCACGCAGGGACACACACACACACACACAAACAAACAAATATTCATAAGCAGGTGAAATTTCTCCAGCTGTAGTTAATATACTTTAAAACTCTTTTCTGCCTTCAAAATTGTTTTAGAAACATAATGGATACCCCCCCCCCCAAAAAAACACCCCACCATAACAAGCAAGATTTTCAGAAAGATTGTTCTGCCCAGCTCCAAATTTCCACGATTGGCATTGCAGTCAACATCTCTGGTGGAGGAGAGAAAGGTGAATGGATGCAGACAGAGGAGATAATGCCATATAATAGGATTTAATCATTGCTTTCTTATATAGGCTCCTGGAGGTTAAGCACTTAAGAGAAAGTGTGCCCTTAAGAAAAATTTCACAGCACTAATTTTCAAAATAATTTTTATTTATCTTTTCCCCAATAAACACAAGCTTATTGTGTGTGGGGTGTGTGTGTTAGGTTGTTGTTTTTTTTTGTCATATTGCTGAATGTTAATGGTGTAAGCTGCCCGGAATCACTGTGTGCTAGTTGGGCAGCCATATAAATGTGTTATATAAATAAATAAACAACAAGGTTCTTCTACTAATCCAAGCAAAATAAGTATTTCTATCAGAAAAGTATATAAAGATACAAGTTTTATAGAATTGATTTATATATGATGTAAGCAATACTATTTTGTACTTTAGAATTGAAATACTGCTCCTGTGGAATTTTTGACAAGTGATATAAAAGAAGCCCAAGTAATATGGTATTTATTTTTTTGAAGAAATAGTGACCTTGCCATTACTGCTCAAGAATGATGGGTTTGTAGGTATCCTATCATCTAGTATAGTACAAATTTAGCTACTATTAAAAGGAAGAAGATAGAATCCTTTCTATTAATGAGGTAGCATCATCAGTTTCCAAGACAAGCATTAATAGATTCAGCAATGGAGTTTGAACATTGCACTAATCATGGTTGTTAAGCAAGCCATGATTGACTATATTTGTTGCGTTCAACCAAAATTAACCACAATGATGATTCACAGAAATGATTTAAATAGTTATCAAATTACAAGTATGGGACTATGGACTGATATATAAACTCCCTCAAAAGTGATGAGATCCTGGTGGCATAATATAAACTTCTCATTTTTAGCTTGTTTGTGCATATCAACTACTTTCTCATAATTTAAAACCTATTCTTTGGTGTTATCACATATAGAGACAATATGTTTTTTTAAGCTTGTGCTGTGTGTGTGTGTGTGTGTAATATTATGCCTGAAAATGCTTCCCAGAATAGTTATTGAAGTGACATTATTATTCAAATTGCCCTCCAGCTTCCCCCTTCCTGCATTTTATTAAACTTCAGGATTAACTCTAATGAAATGTATGTCTTATCAAACTGAAAAATGACTGCTAATCATAAACAGTGGCTCCATCTGTTTCTACTATCAGGATTAAGGCTAAAGAAACATGGAAGTGGGGGGGCGGGGTCCTTGGTGCTGTCTGAGCTTGGTTGTTTTTTTCGCAGAGCTTCATTACCCAAACTAGTTAACATCAGTGCTAATCAGTAAAACATCTTCAAGAAAACAACCAAGCTCAGAAAGCATCAAGGACATCTCATTTCGACCCTGAGCTACAAATATTCTCCTTTATTGGAAAATAGGAAATAGTTGAAAAGTTGTCAGAATTTCTGTGTGGCTTTCTTGCTGCATTATGTCTGGGTTGTATATTTCAGGCTATGCTGGCTTAATCATTTATTTCTCATCTGCAACTGAAAAGAAGCAGAAATATATATGTGTAGGTGATTGAGATATGTGTGTGTGTGATATGTAACACACACACATATTCCTTTCCTCCTTCCCTTTCATCTTTTAGCCTGTCAAAATTTATTTATTTATTTTCATATTCCATAAATATGAAAGACCTTGATAGCACTTCATATGTAAAAATGAAGCATTTTTACCCTGATGTATACTATCCGTGAGAAATATGCCAGACCTCTGTACATTTTGATGTCCCTTTGTATCAAGCACAGTGAAGGACCAATGATATACAGTAAATTCCTAAACAGCACTGGATTCTTGATGTTCTTTACAAAGGGGTAAGATGGGTAGCCAATACATTTTACAAATAAATTTATTTTTTGTCCCAGTATCTCTTCTTTATATTGTCTATCCATGCTGATTTCTGGTAAAATAAAACCTAGAGTTCCCAATTGAGGCACAAGTGATCAGGCTCATCACATTTGGGATATTATGCAAAGATCCTGAAATTTTGAGAAGTTTATTATTCTGGGGAAGACAGAAGAAAAGCAAAAAAGAAGATGATTACAATAAGGGGGACTATGGTTAAACTTAGGATGCACTGGTGGAAGGTCTGAAGAACAAGAAATAATATGTCTATGGGGTCGCTAAAAGTTGGCACTGACTTGGTCCATAATCATCATTTCTGCTTACATATCTTGCATGTGTTTCTTGCTATTTGCTTCTCAGTTAGGGAAGGTGACTCCTTCCATCTCTCCATTGCCCACTTAGCAATCCATATGATACATCAATGCACTGTGTTTATCCTCTTCTGGGACAGCTTACAATCCCAATGGATTGTGGAGTAGCATTTGGCTACACATTTTTCGTTTTAAGTACAGAAAGCGGTAAGTATCCAAAAACAAAATCGCTAGTGGATTTCGGATTTCAGAGAGCAGATTTCACAAAACTTGGGAATGAACATAGGCATCCTAGAATCAGAGACTTACTTGCCTTTCTAAGTAATAAAATAACACTCTTACATGTGAAAGGTCTTTGTAGAAATAGTGGATGGCTACAGTCCAATAATTCAGTTGGAAGTGTTACCAAGCCTGCTGTGAAAAGGCAAAAGATAAAATGAAGTGTTAGAAGGCATGATGGAAGCAGCAGGATGGATAGAGGAGAGTAAACTCACTAATTTGCTTCCTAGTGAATGGATCTTTTTGTCTGGCCATGTCCCCTATGGTAGCAGTTTTGTAAGAATGCCTATGTAACATGCTCTTCAGATTCTTCCACATGTGTCCACTGGCCTCAGGCTTGCAGCTTAGCACACTGGCTCTAACCCAATATTTCCCTATTCGCATTCTCTGATCTTTTCAGTGAGAAGCTGTGCAGGAGAGCTATTCTTTTCGTTCCTGAGAACATGATAAAATTTCCTGTGTTATGACAGAGTCGTGGGCTGGAGATATCATGTGTATCCTCCTGGCCAGTACATATAATCCTATATAGTATTCAGAAAACCTGAGCAAGTGCTGATTTCAAATATAAGTTGCAGCATATTAAAATAATGAAACTATAAACAGCACTAAGGAAATTTATGCTCCTATGGTAACATGGGTGCTGGGGCAAGGGACTTTGAAAAGGCAGAATAAAAAAAAAAAATTATTATATGCCAGGCTTCTGACTTCTAAACCTGCATGAAGATAATAGCCTGGTTTAATATTTGCTGAGCATAACTGTAACACGAATAAAAAAACTTTGGACACATTTTACTTCTGCCCAATTCTCTAAATATCCTTCCAGTCATTGCGTTCATTTTTTTTATCTGGGTCTAGCATTAGGCAGCAGACTCAACCTTCACATGAGCTGTTAGAAGATGGAGCATTACCTAAATGAGGCTGCCAGTTAGCCTTAAAAGATGCTTTCTTATTGCTGCTTCTTAGCTGTTCAACTAAGATGTAATGGAAAAAGAAAGGAGACAAATCCTTCATTTCGCTCGTCCAAAGTCTTGCGTTGCCAAGAAGTCCATCAAAAATCTTCAGTACTGGGAAAACTCTCTTGTAGTTTTCTGCTTGGGCTGGGGCTTAAAGCAGGCCTACCCTTTATGATTAGTTTCATTTGAGAACATACATTTTTTAATTAGTGATCCCATAAAGTTCTACTATGATTTGGGGTTACACCACATCAGTTCCAGAAGGTATAAGATACATCTCATATCCATATCTAATCCATACCTAATAGGAGACAGCAACAGTGTTAATTACAAGGTGTACCAAGTAATTGCTAATGCCCCATATCTAGGATACTGCAACCTCATGTTGGAAAGGCAATTAAGTACAGCACTAAATAGTGTACAGGAGCTAATATTTGACCAAGGAGGTTGCATGCTAATACTAAGTATAATTTTAAAAAATTCCTGGCAAGTGACACAGCTTTCCCTGGGCAACATGAGTCTATGCCATGCTGAAGAAGACTAGCACCTGACTCAGCAAATCTAAATAATTCAAATCAGAATGTAAACTGATTTCAAATAATTAGAAACATCTTTCTTATATTTTTTTCCTCAAACCATCTTAGTGCACCTTGAAGACTAATCAATTTATTTTCTCAGAAGCATTTGGAAAATATATGTATATGGCATATTGTGTGGATGGCTATATTCTCATAATATATATTGTCTTTGTTTTTGTATCCATTGCAACAAGCCTAATGCAGTTACATTTCTGTAAACTATTTTAAAAGTTAATGATGCATGAAATAATTGGCAATTTGGCTGCCCTTTAATAACATCTGAAAATTGCTAATGGAAGCAGGCACTACCAGTGCTGTACAATAGATGATGATAAGGCTAGGAGAAGATTCTCTTTGTCATTTTCCCATCCAAATGCAGGCAGTGTGTCATAGATTAACAGAAAGCCTTAACCAAAGTGGCCACTGGGTGTCGCTGAGTCTCTACAGACAGGCTGTAGAACAAGGGTGTACTTGTGTGCAGGAAAGACATACTGCAAGTCCTGAAATTCACTCCTTGCCTGGCTTGTGCCCCCATCAGAAAAACTCCCCAAGGAATAGCCATCCACGGATGTCTCCATGACTTCTGGCCTTTCTTTCAAACCTTTGGCACATTATTTTGATGCAGAGAGCATTTCTGCTGGAAGAGGAAAAATAAAAGATAAGATTGTTGTTCACTTGTACATCTTATCTTATTTGAACACAATCTAATTTATAAAGCTTTCCAGTAAATAAAATATTTGCTTAGCAAAATCATAGCTATGGATCTAACAAGAAAGTCACTACTGACATTTCAGAGAGACTAAAAATCCAGGAAACTTTGCTGACATACATTATTTTATTTGTTGGAGAAAAATATGGCTTAGAGAGGCTAAGGAAGATATATAACCAGATCAATTGGTTCTTGCTATTTGAGCTGTTGCAACTTTATGAATCAAACATGCACCTTCCCTCTACTGCTATTTCTATTTTATAACACTGCAAGAGCTGTGGAATTCTGATGATCTTTTATTCATACAAGTGAAAAGACGTGCCCAAATATTGGTGTTAAAACAGTAGAAAAGGTATCTATTATCTTTAATAGCTGTACAGGAGAGAGAAGCTTAACAAAAAAGCATTATTTTTTGTCCACAGTGTTATACTTTAACAAGCTATCCAATGCACTACTAGTTATTTCTTACATATTTCAAGAATTGCAGTGTTTCTTTCTAGAACATCAAATAGATTGTTCAAGCAATCCATTGAAAGTGGATTTCACCATAAATTCATTTATTTTGTCCTTGGATTAAAGGGCAGTCATACAAGCACAATAACATAACACAAAGGAAGCTTTTGGAGAGCATATCAAGTATGGTGAAGGTAGATGAGAATTTAGACTAGAGATCCCTAGAGGCTCAAGAAGATTAGCTGAGCTCTATAATCCCCCACCTTGTAGGAACAATTTCTGAAAGAATCACAACGTGAGCTGAGATAATTATTTTGATTTTGTCACTTAGGCCCATGTTTCCTTTGAATTTTAAACTCAGAATATTAGCAAAAGGCAGTACTGTATACAATAAAGATAACATCAAATCAGAGGTGGGATTTTCCCCCCCCAAAACAATGCACTGAATTCAATATGTTTATTTTAAGAGTTGGACTTAATATTTCAATTCTAAGACTGAATCTGGAAAAAACATGGTGTTGCAATAATCTGATTATCTTTTGATAATCTACTACAACCTTTCTGAAATGAAGGATTTAAGCATCTATAAGGCAATTATACTGACAAGGAATTTAGGAAGTGGTCCAGCACACTGGGGAGCATTACACTAGAATTGGGTAGATTTTGTGATACATAGGTTTTTGACATATATCTCAGGCAGTGTCATTTTTATTCATTTCTGATCTCTTAAGATAATGGGAAGAATTCATTTTTATGCTCGCAATCCAGATTTTTTTTCATTGACTTGAAAAATGATTTTCATTGTTCTAAATCAAATGTAGGAAGTTAGCACCCACCCCTCTCCTAGAAAAATGAAATATCCTGGGAAATATTTAAAAAGGCAGACTATTTCCCCCCAAAAGAGTAAAGTAGAAGGGAGAAAATCAGAGAGAGGCGTAGTAGAGAGGCAGAAAATCAGCCCCCCCCCACCTTTGTTAATGGGTGGGCCATTAAGGCCTGGGCCAGAATACTTTACATAACAAATATCTCCAGGTAAAACTATAACAATTGCTCAAAAGCCCTTTCAGTGCATCATCATCCAGCAAGGCTCAACCAAGCCTGGAATTCAGGACAGCCTACAGAGTTGCCCCTGCATGGCCCCATGGGAGTCTGACAACCAATCAAAATACAAGATCCAATTAAAATTCCAACAAAGGTTATAAAACCCAGGCACTCTCAGCATATTGGCCCTTCTTGATCTTCTCTTTTCACCTTGGATCATGTGATCATTCTTTTCCCTTTGGAGCTCTAAGCCATGTGGTCCTGTCCACCATTAAACCTTCCAAACAGCCTCCATGTTTCCAGTGTCTTTTTCCCCACTTGGAACTGAACCCAGAAGGATATTTCTTCCAACACAAATGTAGCTCCAATATTGTGAAGGTTCTCAGACTATCCTTAGTTAGTAAACTTTCCATTGACTTTATTGCAATTCAGTAGAGAATAATAGGTGTTCCTTGAAGATCCAGCCCCATAGATAAGGGCCCCTTTGCCATGGATACCCTGACAATCTCTGCTGTTGATTAGAGAAATACAGTAAGACATTTCTAGGCTTGGATCCCTGATGAGAAGTAGAGTTACCAGCTTAGTAATGTAACCCAGTTTTCGCAACTCCAGCAAGTTTAGAATGTGTGAACTTCAGTTCCTAGAATTCCACATGCCAGCTAGGGAATCCTGGGAGTTGAAATCCAGTTCTGATGTTGAGAAAAATTGATGTAAGCAATAAAGAATTCCTTGCCAGAGGTAGACCATGAAGTTGTTTCTAATGTTGAAATTAGTGCTTTGGGAGTTCCATGCCTCAACATATTTTGGGGTGACATATAGAATGGCATTTTTTATGGACCCATGTGCTTCCTCATTTGGAAACAATTTATTTCAGAAAAGACCTGCTTGGACAAATATAGTTTCTCATCAGACATGAGAGAACATACAAGAGGGGACCAAGAAATTAAACCAGATCCTGCTACTTTTAATTTGTACCATTTATATTTTATGCACATGCACATACAGAATGTTCCACATAGCAATAAAATATTTACAAATCTGGGGAAAGTCCTGAGAATGGATATATAGGATATCTAATATTTAAACAATCCTTAAGCAGCCCTGTTTGGAATAAATATTAGAGTCTCAGCTGGTAGTTAGAAGGAACAGGACTATTTTTCTATGGCATTGTCTTTCAGGAATTCTCTCTCAAGGGAAATCAGGCCTGACATGTCCTTGGGCAGAATGAGATGACTCCCTCACGCAAGGAAGTGAGTGGAAAGGAGGCAGAAAAAGGCCATTCTTGGATGTTCCTATTGAACTTCCTTCTGAGGCCCATCTGCTGTCTTGGAGAATCGAGGATCAAGCTCTGTGCCATCTAAGCAAGGCTGCTGCCCTTAGGTGCAGTTCTGATTCCTGGCCAATTCCTCATCTGGAAGTAAAATTAAGATGGTAGACCGATCAGCTCCATAGATAGAATGGGAGGGGGTTTTCTTGAGGTAATCCTAAATAAATCCTATATGACCTATTTCCCCCCCTCCCCCATCTTCATAAGGATACAGTAGTTGAAGTTTACACAAAAAATAAATCGGGAAACATTTAGGTTACTTGGATGAATAATTTCAAACTATTTTTAAAACTGCTGCTACATTGCTTTGTATCCATTAATCATATCTGGTTGGAATTAATAAACTTAACTGTTAGTGCTTGCATGCCACAAATGTCCCTTATAAACACTTTCCATTTTTTTTACTCCCTATCGGCTGCTGTTTTCTCCTCCTGCAAAAATGTTTTTAAAATGTGATTGGTAGATCTATCATTCTTCCATTCTCAGGATGTATTTGAGGGTGAAATCTTACTGGCTGTTTGTGGCATTAACCCCCTCATGAAGGAATTAAAAAAACACAGCTTACATACATGATATATATGGGTGCACGTCTGTTTATACATACATAAGTGCTTACACTGAAGTTCCAAATTTTTAAATAATTAGGCTAATGATATAGAAGCAGTTTGCCACTGGTTTCTGCTTGATTTTTGTTCCAACTTCTCAATTTAGCCAATAGTCCTGGGATTTCCTGGTCAAACAGAACCACAATATGAATTATTATAATACTAACAATTATGACAAGGTTAACTTCTGTGCCTGCTTAGTCTGCTATCTATGTTATTTTATCGATTTCAAGCCCCTGCTTTTCCTTCTTCTTATAGTTCTATTTTTTTACATTTGGGCATGGACTAGACAGATTTTAAAAAAGGACAGTTTTCTGTAGTCTATTGCCTTTTGTATAAATTGGAACTACAACTCTCAGAATTCGTTTCTGAGGAATTGGCTGGAAATTCTAGTACATTAGAAGAAAACTATATTGGGGAAGTCTGAAATAGGATACCTTAAAATAAAACAGGGAACTGCCCTCTGAAAGCCCTTCAAATAGAGGATTGTTAAATAGGACACACAGCCATCCTAGTTGAATGTAGCTATAATATACAAATCAGTATGCGAAAACACATGGACGTTTAAGCATGCTGGAGTGCACTGCCTAGTGTTTCCCACTGGTGAGACTTATTTTGAAGTATTTCCAATCTGTGTTTAATAGGAACATATGGAGAGGCTTGCTGGCTTACACCAAGTAGTTTGTCAGTGTTCTATATTTTACTTTGGCCAATCATAGTCAGAACACAGAAGCTATCATTCCAACCAGTGGTGGGATTCAAATTTTTTTACTACCGGTTTTGTGGACATGGCTTGGTGGGCGTGGTGTGTCTTGGTGAGCATGACAGGGGAAGGGTACTGTAAAATCTCCATTCCCTCCCAACTCGACTAACCTGCTTTCCAGCTCCGTTCTCCTGTGCAGGGCAACAAACGAAGACCTAGCCAATCAGCTGGGACTCGGGAGGCAGAGAATAGATGGGGGCGGGGCCAGTCAGAGGTGGTATTTGCTGTTTCTCCGAACTACTCAAAATCTCCGCTACTGGTTCTCCAGAACTGGTCAGAACCTGCTGAATACCACCTCTGATTCCAACTACAGCTAGTACTCGACTTACGACCACAATTGAGTCCCAAATTTCTGTTGTTAAGTGAGACATTTGTTAAGTGCCCCATTTTATGATCTTTCTTGCCACAGGGGTTAAGTGAATCACTGTGTCAGGATTCCAGCAGTTACCTGAACTCATAAAATATTTTCTATACATGTTTTATAGTTGTCACACTGCAGTTGTTAGGTTTGCAACATGGTTGTTAAGTGAATCCGGTTTCCTCACTGACTTCGCTCGTCAGAAGTTCGCAAAAGGTGATCACATGATCCCGGGACACTGCAACTGTCATAAATATAAGTCAGTTGCCAACCATCTTAATTTTGATCATGGGGATGCTGCAACGGTCATAAGTGATCAAACGATCATGCCACTTTTTTCCAGTGCCTTTGTAAAAGTTGAACAGTCACTAAATGAATGAGGACCAGTAGTGGTATTCTACTGGTTCGGCCCGGTTCTGCTGAGCCGGTAGCGGTGATGAGCAGTGGAGACCGAACCGGTTCTCTCCCCCGCTCTGCTGTTGGGCCCACCCGCCTGCCGGTTTCCGTACTCACCTTTATCCTCTGAATTTGAAGCGCAGCCGCTTTGCGCGACACAGTAGAGTGCCACGCGGCAGCTGCTGAAGCAACCGGGAGAGCGCAGGCTTGCAGGAGGTGAGTCAGAACACCTCTGTGCCTGTGCAAACGGCTCTGCGCCTAGGCAAAGTACGTGTTTGGCGTGCATGTGCAAAGTGTGTGCACGCGTGCAAAGCACGCCCACCGAGCCGGTGGTAAAAATATTTGAATCCCACCCCTGATGAGGACTACCTGTACTGGGTTTCAGAGGCAGATAGCTCAGAAGGCATCCATTAAGTAACCTGTAGTCACCTAGGACAGAATAATACAGGTAGTTCTTGATTTACAGCCATTCATTTAATGACTGTTAGAAGTTACAATGGCACTAAAAAAGTGACTTATGACCAGACCTTGCACTTAAGACCTTCACAGCATCCTCATGGTCAGATGATCAAAATTTGGGTGCTTGACAACAGGCATGTATTTACGATGATTGCAGCATCTTGCAGTCATGCGATCGCCATTTGTGACCTTCCTAACTGGCTTCCGATAAGCAAAGTCAATGGCGGAAGGCGGATTCGTTTAACAACCATGTGGGGCTCACTTAATAACTGCAGTGATCTGCTTAACTACTGTGGCAAAAAGATCCTAAAATTGGGCATGGTTTACTTGCTACTTTGCTTAGCAATGGAGATTCTATCACAATCCATATTGTGGTTGTAAATCAAGGACTACCTGAATATCTTTAATCCCTCCCCTACATGCATAATGTAAAATATTCATTCTTATTAAAAGCAAGGCAATTCTTCTTGCCAAATATATAACAGCACGTATATATCAGAAGCTAACCTTTATTGATCCGTAAGGAAAGCTTGTTTTTATTATTCCTTCTTTCAACTGGCCAAAAATTGTTTAAATGGACAAGTGTAAAGTGGTGTACCTTGTATATTGATGAATTTGAAAACAAAGCCACTACCCAATAACAAATTCTACCTCTAATGTAAAGCAGTTAATTCCCTTCTTGGCTGTATGGAGGGGAAGTCCCTAAAGAATTAATTAGAGTTCCCCTTTTCTACTATGCATCATAATATGCCAGACGTTATTTGCTATTGGAAATTCAGGATCTTATCAGATACAGAAGTTCAGCTGCTCTGCTCTTTTTCAGCTGTCAGAACAGATTACTTATAATAAGAATCTGCCATTTGTTCCCTGGTTAACTGAGCTTTTTTCATTACTTATTTCAAAATTTGTATGTGCTCAAACACACACACACACACACATTAACGTTCACACACACAATTATTTTTTATTTATTTAGGAAATTTACATTGCCGTCTATTCACACATGGCAACTCAAGGCGGATTACAAGAATATAAAACCTCATATAAAAACATTAAAACCATTAAAAGAGAGAATCAGGTAATAAATTAATAAAATAATATAATAAAATAATCCCCCACTCCCCACCCTGGTGACAACACATCACACTAGCCATTTAATGGGCTCCATCCTGCTCTGGGTTCCCCAGGCCCTCTGGCAGAGAACCAGATCTTCAGCACCTTCCGGAAGAGTGTTAGAATCGGGGTCATTCTAATCTCTGGGGGAATGATGTTCCAGAGAGAGGGAGCCACCATGGAGAAGGCCCTTCTTCTGGGTCCCACTAGGTGTATCTCCCTAGGGGATGGGACCCACAACATTCCTTGCCTCCCCGCTCTTGTGGGTCAGGGAGATGTGACCGGCAAGAAATGGTCCCTCATATACCTTGGTCCCAAGCCATGATATGAAACAATATGAAACAATATAAATCTTTCTAATATGTGACACCTTTATTTTAATGTGTCTTAGAGGTATGGCCGCTATGCAGATTTTAATAGCAAGGAGAAATTCATGAAATGTGTCTTGTTGAGATGATGGGAGCTATCCCAAGCAGCTTTTAAAAGGGTTGATGTAATTATGAAAAGTCTTGATTTTCTCCCAGTTTTCCTCTGCAGAATTAAACACCAAGGAGAAATAATTAGAAGCTTAGTATATTATAGACCAGGGGTGTCAAATTTGATTTCATTGAGGGCAGCATGAGGGTTGTGTTTGATCTCAGGGGGCCGAGGTGGGCATGGCCAGCTTGACATCACTCATGTTGGGGGCGCCTATGGTGGCCCAAGTGCTCTGCCAGCAAAAACGGAGTGAGCTCTGTTTTCAGCTGCAACAGCCTCCTGCAACCCTCTGACAATGAAAATGGAGCTCCAGAGGGCCGCCCTGAGCCCTCCCAAGCTTCGTTTTTACTGGCAGAGGCAATGCTGGCCAGTCTTTCACTGTTTCCAGGTTAGCCGCCCTGGGCCAGATCTAAGCACCCTGCGGGCCAGATCCACCCCCCCCCCCGGGCCTTGAGTTTGACACCCCTATTATCGACAATCATGACCCTTTGGGTCATTGTTTCAGATATATTTCCCTACCTAAACAGAGAGACCACAGGCAGGCAAAAAATCACTGGGAATAGAAACTTCTGACTTCCCACTGGCTTCTCCACTGACTTTCCTTATAGGAAGCCAGCAGGCAGCATTGAAATGATAATCTGGTGACCGTGGGTGATTTTTGCAACATTGCGGTATTACAGTGCAGCAGCACTGAAATGGTCATAACTCTGTCAAATTTTTATCCCATGGGAGTCAAGGGTCCTGGATTTTGGATGCATTCTGCAAGCCGATTTGAGATATACTGATTCAAAAATTGTTGCCTGTGATGAACAATTTCACCAAATGGAGAGTTGGAAACAATCAAACAGGCACAAGAGTTTTAGTAATATATAGATTTCTAAAATATTGATTTGATATTCAGCTATAAGTCCTTCACTTACTGTAGGTTTCAGCTGAAGATTTAAGGGTGTTTTGACTTTTGTTGCTTTTGGGGGAATTCCTGGAAAAGTAGCGAGTTCACTAACTTTGGATGTAATTGGCTGTACCTTTTTGAATTCACAGTCCCAAAGCTCTATATCCCCTTGCTTTTCCCAGGATTTAAACTACAAGCTGGCTCCAAATTGTTTCTTTGATCCTCTTTTATAGCTGGAGGGCACCAAACTGAACAGACGTTGATTATTTATTGATATCTCATTACAGAGATTGGAAGTGATTCTCAAGTAAAGGAACATTATCATTTTATGGCTAAATTCTTACAATGCCATTTTTTACCACAATCTGGCCAAAATAGCAACAAGTATGCTTACCTTATAGGAGACATATGTACATAATGTAGAAAACAATTTGATAATGGACAAAATGAGGGGAAAAATATATATCATAAGCAGTGCCAAAGAAACTATTTGAAAGAAAATGAGGTCATCTAATTAATTTTTTGGTTAATTGGTAGGACTCTACATTTACTGATTTTTAAAAGTGAGGAGTATTGGAAGCATTTTAAAATATTTTCTTATGATCATTGCATAAAACCATAAAAACTAGAAATGATAAAACATCACTGCAAAAATAAATATATTAAATAAGTGTCATTTTCTATGTAATAATTGGATTATAGTAACCATGGGGTTGAATCTGCCAACAAACTTAAATCTTCAACAACCCTTCTTGGTTTTAGCTTCATTCTGCCATTTCAGGAAATTATTGATGTATGATGTGCATAGATTCTGTAGGTCACAGAATCTGCTCCTTATTTCATGATAATTGCTTGTTGTACAAGTGCCTGAATACTGGCCTCCAAAGCCCTGATCAACTCTCCTCTAAAGCAGTTTAGAAATTATTCCTGTTTAAAGTTTGTATGGGCAATTTGCTATAGGTGCAATATTTCTGCAGTAGGCAGGTATACTTTTATTGAATTACAGCTGATAAAGTAGTTTCATATTTTCAAAAGCTTGCTGAAAGCAATTACCATATAGTAAATCACACTAGATTTCAGATTGGGAGAACTACTTCTACATTCCACATCAACTACAGAATCACTGCATGATCCATAGAAATATTAGCTTAGCAAGGTCTGAGGCAGAAAAAGGAGATCAAGATAAAAACACAAAACTCACCAACTTATAGAATCCAGGAGACTTCTGACTGCTTTGAGGGAGTTTCTAGCTGCTATTACTGGCTATCTCATTGAGGTGTTAATGTTATTATGGAAGGGTAAGGCAAGAAGATGTTAATAGATTGAGTATACACCATCAAGTTGTTTTTATTTCCTATGGGATACATAGATATTCCTTTTCTTCTCTTTTGAGGCAAGATGTGCCATCATCTAATTGTCACCAGTACTCCCTGCTCCATTTTAAGAATTGATAAGGTTCCTGGGAACCAAAGGTTTTTGACTGATACAGGTATCTACCGGTATCTCCTTTTGAGCATAGGAGCAAATACTTGTAAACAGTAAGAGATACCCTGATTTAATTTCATAGATTGAGTTTAATCTCATAGGTGGCAAATTCATTAAAAGTAACAAGGCTCTTTTAAAAGAGGGTGCATATTTATCCTTTGCAAAAGGTACCAAAAATAAAGCTAGAAGGCATACATAGTAGTGCTGCATATTTTTGCCCCAACCTTCCATTTAAAAGACATAGTGCAATACTTAAAAATGAGGAAAAATCAGATTATATCAAAGGCTACTTCTGTCTTTGATAATTTCTCCCATATATTTTGTTTTAATTATCACTTTGATTTTCCAGCACTCCAAATAATTATTTTTAGTTTAACATCCTTTTTTCATTCTGCAGCAAACTTTTTTAAAGAACACATTGGCATTTGATGATATATATTTATACATTACTGGAGTAAAACAATCTTGAGTTTTCAGAAGTGTGACTAATCATGGTATTTACAATAGTTTGAATTTGTACAATTTTTAGCAGCCAATGAGTAATACTTTGGATATTGATTAACCTGGATATTGATTAAAAAGGGCTTTGAGATTTATTAATAAAGGTTAAAATTTTAAAGTTCTTTTCGTAGATCTTTTTTGTAAAGAATCTTAAGTAATATCCACTTCATTTGTGACTTGCTTTGTAATTATAGAGAAATACATATGTACAACATATTGTGTTGTGTTATACAGAACCACTTCCTTTTCATCTGATGGCTGTGTTAGCATATTTTATGACTGTGTTCCCATGGCTATCTTTATCCACGTACCTGAATATTTGTAGCCTTGTGAACGATAAACCATAAAATTACCATAAACCATAAACTGATCATGTGTGCTGAATTTGTAGAAAATGCCAGGCTAAAAATGTGACTGATTAGTTTGTGGTTCAGCAGGGCACACACACACACACACACACAATATAAGGGGATTAAAACTCAACAGGTGAAGATTGACTGAACTACTGGGCCTTGAAGATTAGGGGTTTCATTTTCATCACATGCATATTTTGCATTTTGGGATGTAGGAAAGGACGTTGGACATACATATCTTTCTCCAAATCTACTGCTCCTCCTTCTCCTCCTATAGATGGTTGGGTAAGTGTCATTGCTGCTTAGCCATGATTGGTAATGATTGCAAGTAGAGGGTTTTTAAAAATTATTTATATATTTATATTATTGGGGCAAGGCCTTCAGATGGCTATGTATATAGCCTGGGATTGAGACTATTGATAGATTAATATTCTGTTCCTCTACATGTCCTGGTTTGCCACCTCATTGTAATGCAATGGGATGTTCCTAAGAAGCAAAGATATAGAGCCAGATGATGCACGATTCAGGTTGGAAAAGCTGAACAACTTTGGATGTACTAATATTGTTTGTTATTACTCCTATGCCCTCGAATCACTCTTGACTCCTGGCAGCAACATGACAAAGCTATGCCATTTTCTTGGCAACATTTGCAGGATTAATTTGTTATTGTTTCTTCCTAGGCTGAAAGAGGGTGATTTGCTGAAAGTCATCCAGCTGGTTTTGTGCCTCCGGTAGGACTAGACCAGTCACTTGGTTTCTAGGGCAATACTTTTAATAACCACATCAAATTGGCTATTAATGGTGATAGATTGTGCAGCTAGTTCAAACCCTTTAGGACATCTAGTAGCTGATGTTGCTATGCAAAGGGGGAAATATCCAAAGATGCAGAGTCTCAAGGGGAACATAGAATGTAAGAAGCATGAACATGGAAAAACTCAGTATACCTATAGATGAGTCACATACTGACATCTTAGGCATTAATGAATTGAAAGGGAATTAATCTGATACTTTCAATCAGAAGAACATAATATTTACTACCAGGACATAAAAAAGGGATAGTGTCATTTTCATAGTCAGAAAGAATATAGCAAAAATACTTGGCTACAATACAGCTGGTGATCAAATAACATTCATTAGACTTTTTTGATATAATATGCAGAGAATCTCTAACAGGATTTCAAGATTATTGTCAGTCCTTTAAAGTAGTCAGGGTCAACTATGGCAGGATTTCTTTTACATATAGTGAAATTCTCTACAATATGGGATGTCAACATCCAAGATACCTTAGAAAATAATATTTATAGGAATCTTTAGTATTAGTATATGAGAGCACTCTAGCAATTACCAAGTTAGGAGGTTAAACAGATCAGTGGAATATCTATAGAAATATGGCAAGCAACAGAAGAAGGATCAGTGAAGGTTCTAACCATGCTATGCCATCAAAGGAGAATAATACATAAGAGTCAATAGACTGGAAGAGGTCAATTTACATATCAGAGAAAGAAGACCTAACACAATATTCCTAACTTCACACACTAGCAAAATAAATAAGGCTTAGACTCATCGAACCACAACCAGAGCCCTATAAATCCAAATGTGCTTCACAGATTACAGAAAGGCTTTCAGTTATGTCAACCATGTGAAATTATGGGATATCCTTAGAAAGATGGGAATCCTGGAACATCTCACAGTCCTCATACAAACTTAATCATGAAGCAACAGTCCAGACAGAATGTTTTACGGATGGAATATAAATAAAAATAAATACTTTATATCATTAAAATATTGGAAATATTGAGATACAGAAGGAACATTTTATCAAACATGGTGGTCAATCTAAAAGCTCAGAAGTCCTCAAAAGAAATATACCATTATGTAAAAAAAAAAAAAGGTTGAATTAAAACCTTGATTTCTACTAGGAATTGTTCATAGAAGAACAAATAAATAAGAACATTTAAAAAAAGATATATACTTATGCTCATGAGGAAAAATTTGGTCCAATATTTTGCTGGCAATATCAATATCTGACAGTATCAGACTGGGAAACGACACTTGAGGAACATCTAGCAACAACAAAATTAACAGTATGCATTCAGAATATAAACTGGACTAAATTTAAACAAAAATAACTTCCTTATATATCATATGTCATATAACAATCCAAACTAGGATATTAGTGTGTGGTTTTTAATTGACCCCAATTAGCAAAAATTTCAGTGTTTATGAAAGTACTGAAACTATCACCAGCTATTACAATGAGAGAAAATTTAAAATTGCAGTTTGCAATATTGTTTACTGATTATTATTTTTTATTTTTTAAATTTTTTTAACCCCACCCCCATTTTTCTTTTGCATGATTACCTGCATGTAGTGGGTGCATATAGTGGGACTATCAATGTTAAACTCTAATATAATATAACATAATAATTAATATAATACAGTTTTATAGATATTTCAAGTTTTCCTCAGGTAACATAATGAACATAGTTCATCATTTAATTAATTAATTTAATTTTTTATGATAATTGTAAATCTTTTATTTACTATTTATTTATTTATTTATTTATCCTGATGCACAATGTCTCCTTTTTATATACCTATTTATTCTGGTCCTTTAAAATAGTTTAATAAATAAATCATAACCAAAAATATCAACAACACTGGGAAAGATGGGAGGAATAAGAAAAAAAAAGAGGACACCTAGCAGAAAGTTGGATGGATTCAGTTGCAGTGGCGATGGGTGCAAGGGGTACTAGAAGATCTCAAAGACTATGTTGGAACAGATTGTGTGGAAGAAAATCTGTGTAGTCACTAAGAATCAACACTAATAAACTATTTGATGGCAATTAACAAGAATACCATTTAAAGGTTACTGTATGACCAGTTGTTTACACTTACTTTGGAAATAAGCCTGGGTTTAGCTTGCTATACATAGGAATGCTAAAATGCAGTGTCAAGGCCCAGCTTTTCCCTATGCTGATAGTAGGGTTAAGAGATCTGGGCAACAGAAATCTGGATGACTAAAAGATGGGAGCAAAAGAGATATATTTTTGCAGGCCCCAGGCAGCATTCTGGGAGTTGAAGTCAGCACATCTTAAAGCAGCCTTGGTTGAGAAACAACACTTGGATAGCCTTCACTGGTACTGGGCCTGCTTTCATTTGCCCATTCTCTGCCATTCCCTGAAAGGGTATTTAGAGACCTGCTAAATTATAGAGCCCTAGATTTCATCTCCAGGACCAGCCCATGTGCTCCCTTGGATAAGTGTGAGGGTGCATGTTAATTGTCAGTCATTTCTCTAACATTGGGGAATGATTTTCCTCCACATCTTTGGAGATGATGAGCAAATTTTGGTCCAGCAGCAGCTCAAATTGCCCTTCCCATGTACAATTTGTGATCAGGGTTGTTCTGGCCATAAGTACCATATTACTTCACCGTTTCCATACACGTTTGTTTAATTGCACTGAAAATCCCACATTACACATCAATTAAAAAAAAAAAAGACAACACAGTCACAACTGAGACAGAAACATGAAGAATGCTTTTATTAGTAGTCTCTTTCTTTATTGGGTAAAGTACGTGTCACTCAAGTTCTTTCCAATCCTTAAAGTCTGTTTCCCCTCCCTTATTTAAACTCTTCTTTCCCCAGGCCACGCCTCGTCAAGCCTTCCCCTTTTCAAAGCCTGCCCCTCGCGTCGGAATTGGCTGATGCTGTGGAAACAGTTTCTCCCCTCCACGCTGATTGGCCTACCGGCGCGGCAAGGTTTGGCTCCGTCGTTCCCGATTGGCTGCTTCGTTAGAGGCTCCGCCCCATTCGTGCTGTGAGGAGGGGATCGGGGCTGGGCCGAGGGTCCCGGCCGCCCCCCACCTTCCCTCCCACCGCACCCAGTTTAGGTTCCAGGGTAGCGGCGCGATGGCGGCGGCGGCGGCGACGACGACGACAGCGGGCTCGCTGGGGTCCGGGTCAGGGCCCGGGGGGGCGGCCAGTAATGCTTTCCCCCCGATGGGCACTTGCTCGGCGGCATCGGGGGTCTCTGGGGGGCTCGGGCCGGTCCCGGTGCCCATGAACCTCTTCGCCACCTGGGAAATCGATCGCTCAGCGCCCAGCTGCGTGCCCAGGTAAGATGAGCGGGATCCGCGGGGTGGGGGGTCCTCGCATCTGGAAGGAAGGGATGTGCGGTGCGGGGTCCGGGAAGGGGACGGATGCAGAGGAGAAGCCGGGCCGTGGCGGGCTTCACGGGGGGATGAACATGCTATGGAGGCGTGGCGCGGTGCGGCGCTGACATAACGGGGTGCTGGAAAGCGGGTGGAGGGGAAATGAGGAGAGCATCATCTCGGATCTTCGTGGGATAGGTGGGAAGCATGGATGCAGCAGATGTGGACTGGGTGGGGTGGACTTTAGATGTGAACTCGGGGGGCACGCTTCCAGGGCTTTTCCTTTAAACACACGCGCACACACACACGCACGCGCGCGCGCACCACACATCACTGGAAAAAGAACGTGCACGTTGTACCTGCCCAATGGAAAGCTGAAGCTTCGTTCTGATCTTTTGAGGTTCTTCAGGAAGTTTGGGTAGGGTTGGGTCTCTCTCGAGGAAGACAGCACCCTGGTGTGTTATACAGCCTTCTCCAAAGCTTAGTGTCTTTTATACATGTTAAACTCCCCCTCCTATGCAAATATAGTTGAACATATCTGGGAAGAACACCATGTGGGAGCTCAATGTGAGAAGTAAATAGTTTGGGTGTTTTCAATCAGTTGTTTTGTCTTGAAGAGAATTCATGGATTCCTGCCTCGGATTCCAATGAATGTGAGAAAATCCTGACTCTAAAGAGACTGAGTGGTGGTATATGGCCCAGAATTATTCCAAAGACAAAATAATAGTGTGGATGAGCAGTTAGGCTTTGTGATAGTCCATTGGATCTTGGCTTATAATTCTTAACACTTTGTCAGAGCAGCTGCCCAAAAAATCTGGTAGCAGACAATAACCTTTGAAGTAATATTTCAAAACCTTGACTGGAATAGAGAGGCATTTTGAAAATTTCTCTTATATTCAGTATTGACCCTTAATTCCATTCCATTTTTCCCTCTTGTGATTCCCTAATAATCTGCTTTAAATTGGCTTTTCCTAACTTTTATGCGAGACTACAGAATTAGACATTCTTGCCCAAGGAACACATGCTGCTAATAAACATTGGTGTAAATTATGTAGATTGGAAGTGGAGGAGGTGATATTACTGCATAATACTCACATGTTCAAATAATTAATTTTGCGCAGCATATTCTATTTTTACATTGGATATCCCACCTCCTTGTGCTTCCTTATTGGTATGAAGAAGGCCCTGATGTCAATAAAATTGCTTCTTACAAGAGAAAATATTTTCATAAACATATTGGTTGCTCAGTTTGTCTGAAAGAGAAAACATGACATCTATAAGTTCTTTCTCCAATGTTTCAGCAGAATGAATGAGCATGTGTTTAAACATAAAAACGCTTTAGACACACCTAAGTCTGCATTAGGAAACTAGGGTATTTGGAGTTCTTGTCAGGTTGCTTGGCCATTTACTTGAAAGACAGCAACTGTTGTGGCTGTTCTAAGATCAGCTGTGTGCACATTGGGGATTCATTTGGATGATTAACATAGCTACAAGTCTGTTTGAGCTGTCCATAGCTGTACTATATTCGTTGTAAGAGAGTCGCAAACTGGACAAGGTGCATCTGACTATATCGGAAGTAGCCGTTTATAAACCTGTTAGAAAAGTAGAATCCTGTGTTTCTCTTGGATTGGTATATACAAGTCTGCTATCATTAATGATAAAAAGAATTTTTCTTCTTCCATATTGTTTGCTATTAACTAGATACATTTTTGGAGGAAACAAGTGAATAATAACAACAACAACAATAACAATAACCAATTAATTTTATTATGAGACAGAAATGAGTGAGAAAGGACTAAGTGGGTAAACAAGTGCTCATGTAAATGCAGAAGAGGGTAAGCTACTAAGGCAAGCTGCTTCTGAAAGGGTTTGTGTATCCATGGGCTCTGTGTCATTCCATGGCAACTGATGGCAACTGTCTCTAAGCAAAAGAAATCATGACTTGGAATCCGGCTTGTAATAGCAGTGTGAATTGTTATACTCTTGACTTGCTTTTCAGTCAGTGTGTCCTGTTTGGCAGTTTCCCTTTATACAAAGGAAATACTTTTTTTAAATTAATGTGTTGTGTGCTTTGTTACTGTCTTTGTTAAGAGAATTAAAGTCATGAAAAGTAGAAAAAAAAGAAGAAGATATCCATCTAAAGTTTTGTTATTCAACACACTACAGCTTCTTTCAACTTCTTAAGCTTCTGGGAAGGATGTGAGGTCCTTCATGTAGATTAATTTAGCTCAGTTTTGGACAGGCAATTTATTTACATGAATGTACTTTATAAATATTTGAATGATATTTGGTCTTTATAATTTATGCTTTCATTAATGGATCTGGAAAGTGCATGTTTGAGCCTCATTGCTGTAGTTTCAGTGAACAGTTTGCAGTGGTCTATACTTGGTGAAATAGCTATTCCCGTTTCTACAGCAGTTAGCTGTTTGGCAAGTAAACACGTGTCACAACATAAATCTGTATGCTTACTTGCTTACAGTTTTGTCCCAATATTTGTTTTTGGAACTATAGGAGACTTCTCTAAACTGTTATCCTCCAAATATATTGGGATTATAGGAAACCTAGATGTTACCAGAGAAGAAAGCCAAGCTTGAGAACTGGGTCTGCTTTTGCAGAAGATTGAAGAAGTTGTTTACCACTAAGCTGGTGCCTAAGCAGCTGACCTCTTACAATGTGTCCTCTTCTTGTTGAAAGATACAATGATAGGTTGCTTTGAATTGTATGTGAGAACAGATTCCTTTTTATTGTGGTGGGTAAATGAGTCTTTTCTTGCTTTTTTGGGCCTTTCTGTCCAATCTTTTGTGATCAAAGTATATTTGTTTGTTTTGTTTTATCAGGTGCTATTCCAGTGCTTGAATTAACACAAACTGTGATGTTTGAAGTACTGATATATTGGAGCACTTCAGGTTCCTTAGAAACAGGAGAAAAAGAAGACCAAGAAAGAGTAGGGAGTGTCATATTTTTTTCAGGGAAGACAATCTTTCCTGCAGTCCAAGACAAAGCCAATATTAAGTAGCCTGTTGAGATGATCCACACACCATTGGAGGAAAACATCTTCATCCATCCTTGCATAACGTGAAAGCATATCCTTCCACTTCTTCTTTAGCTTCCCCATTTCCTCCTCTCTAAAAGCTCAGGATTGGAATCATTGCTTAAACTTTTGCAGAGGAATTCAGAAGAGGAAGGAGTTATATTGAGAATGAAACTGGAGAGGACAGAGATGTAGTCAGAAATACTTTTTATATTGTGGAATACATAAGTATGTAGACTAATAAAAATTTAGGAACATGAATGAAAGGAACTTGTGGGGAAGGGTCAATTGTTTTGAGGTTGTCCACAAAGTATGTGACACTATTAATCCAGTCTGGCATTATATAGTGCTGTAATTTCCCAGAATCTTGCTATCCAATCCTTCATCTGGGTAATTTGGAGACTTTCCTGAGTCTTTTGTTTAACATGGGCATTTTCTTATTATTATGGAATGATGCAGAATAATGGATGGATGGAGCTGGTCCTTTGTGATCTATGTGAGTTTTCTGTGTCTTCTTTCATTAGCCCTATTCCTCTATTAATCTGTGTTTTTTATTTTTAAAAAAAATCTCTTGACAATTCGGATATTAGTGTATAAAGCTGAAAACTGCAACACATCAGTTGGAGAAATCTTGAATTGTTAGGATAATTGTGTTCTACTATGCACCATTAGGAATGTATAGGTTATGTTAGTATCCTTTCAAAATGAGGACCTAATTAAATTCAATTTTTTGTCTGTGGCTCATATGATACATATCTACTCAAAAAGATCATTGGATATAGAATAATATTTAATGATTATTACTAGTGAAGGTTCCAAAATATTACTCTAAAGTTCTTTTATAAAAAGATACATGAGCAAGTTGTTGAGGTAATTCCCAGTTAGGAGAATGAGCGCATACAGGGAGACGTATAGAGAGTAGTGTTTGAATAACACACACACAGTACACAGATACACTGTACAGTAAATGTAGGTTTTTACTTCCAGACAGTTTAAGCAAAGTTCAAGATAAGCAATCCAAAATAATTCACAGGTAGATCAGTCAGTTTTTTTCAATCCAGGGATAATTCAATAACAAAGTCCAGTGTCAAAAAAAACAGTTCAGTATCAGACTTACATCAAATCCAGTAATAGCAGTCAATTAGGAAAAATGGAGGAATGGCAATAGTTTCCAACAGAAGGAAACAGAGACTTACTCACACTCTCTTCTGAGACTAAGACCAAAACAACCTATTTTTTTAGCTTAGTATAGAAAGCAGTATATATTGTTTGTAGGAATGAGGATAAGTTTGTTCAATTTTCATTTTAACATAAAGTTATCCAATTTGTATATCTCTAACCAGCGTGTAAGTTATAGCACAATTATTGTTCACATTTTAGCATATTTCTGCATTTCATGGTACACTTTTCCAGAATCAAAAGTACACCAAATTCTTATGGTAAAAGTACCACACATTTACAAAAGCAAAAATACAACTATTAACAGATATTAGAAAAATGCATAGGGCTATACTATATATTATGATAAATGTGTAAAAACTATACTTTTGTGACCACTTCAAAGCTAAGGTAATATTTGAAAAGCATAACTTAATGAATGAAATGAAAGAAAAAAGGTGTGTTGTGAGTCTATGAAAGTAAGAAAAGGATTATTAATTAAGATGATCTGCTTTTGAGTGGAGTTGATGAATTTATGAAAAGTCAAGATGTACATTTAATTATAAATGAAAAAACTAAAATATATGCCAGAAAGTAAGTATTGATAGATAACCTAGGTTAACTTTTCATATGTTTGTTATGCTCAGGTGAATAGTGTAATAGAAAAAATAGAGAAGATTTTTTGGGAAAAACAACCAATATTTTGAGCAAATGCTAGGGGAGATGAATAGATGGTTGACAATAAGGTGAGAATAGTAAGGGAACGTGATTGAACTTTATGAAGACTAAAAATTAATGAGAATGAACATTGATAAATATCTGCTTAGAAAAAGGATTATCTCTTTCAAATATATGGCTTAAACACAGGTCTATTAATATGTGCACATGACAAAGGAATGAATATAAATCCAAATGAACGATTGATTTGATAGTTTAATCATGAAAAATTAGAGAATTAGTGAGCAAGCTATACAATATAAAAGCATGAGTTTTTCTGAATATGAGGCATATTATTTCTTAGTAGCGTCAAAAGTGGATGTTGGGAAAATGGACATGGAAAAAATGTGAAAATAGAAGACTACAGAAAGAGAAGGTAATCTGGCAAAATTTTAAGAAACTAGATTAATCTCAGAATGAATAAAAAAGGGAATGTGGAAAATGCCTGGAAAAGGTGAAAAGAATTATGTAATAGTGTCACAGATTGTGTTGAATTATTTAATTGGAAATATATAAAAGGATACTTCACGGAGTGATAAAAAAGCCAAATAATTATTGCTGTAGAAAAGGTGAATAAAATAAGTTGGTTAATATAGAGATGAAACATAGCTTCAAAGAATATAGTCAAAGCAAGGAATAGTTAAGATTACACTCAGATTTTGATAGAAACAAAATTGTTTGATGGAAAAATGTTGATTTTGATTGGAAATACTTATTTTGATGGAAACAAAAAATGGACTGGATAAGCAGGGACTCTTGTAAAATGAGTGGAAACACGAATAAAGATGAATATAGAATTTTGGATGAAATTGAAGTGAAGGAATGTTGGGAGGAGTGTTGTAGAGATCTATTTTGGAATGTTAGTGATATTTTTAAAAGAATTGAAACAAATGCCCTGAAGATATTATTAACAGCAGTCATAAATGCTATGAAAATGGTAAGGCTACAGGTGCAGGTGGTTTAACTGAAGAAATACTAAAAGTAGGATGTAGTTTTCCTGTAGGGTAGCCATGAAATTTGTTCAATGTGTGAGAACATTGAATCTGTTGAAGAATGCCATTATTGTTCCCTGTACAAATTGAAAGGCAGCAAGAATGAATGCAATAATTACAGTGGGGTTAGTTTCTTAAATATGCCTGAGAAGGTGTTTGTCAGGCTTCTTGTGGAAAGAGTACAAGAAATGGGCAAAATTGGAGAAAACACCCTAGTTTATTTCTGCTCTTCCTCATATCGAGACATGTAATACATGAGTTGGATATGTCCAGAGAAATATTAAAGCTAAATGCCATAGGGATGAGATACTTATGTGTCTGTGGTAAAACATGATTTATGTTTCAGAATGAATGGATGCTAAATAAATGCAAACAGAATGGGAGTTTAGAGCATTATGCTGGATGAACAGGATGAAATCCTCAGAAAGGACAGGGAGCCATAAATGAAGCAGTGTGTGAACATTGTGAAAGAAAGAAGTACTTTGCGAATACAGAAATGTTGAGGTACAATGAAAAGTGTACTAAACTATTTTTAACTATTTAAAAAAAATATTGTGCCTTTGATTTCTTAGATTTAGTATTTAGCCCAGAGTCATTGATAGTTAACATACAAGTGACATACAAGTTTATTTATTATTCCTTTTCTGTGCTATGCATATTGCTTATCCCAAAAAGGAATAGAATGATACATATGTAAGTGTGTCTTTCATATTTCAGATTATAGTCCTCAGCAGTTTTGATAGAATCTTCTCTTGATTTTCAGTATTGAATAATTTTCTGGTGGCAACAGGTAAGAGGTATATCTCCGTTTCTTTGAATAGTAAGCACTCCTGAGGAAGATTTTTTTAAAAATAAATCAGTTATTTTGCTTAAATATGGGCAATGGATGGCCAGATGTTTATAATTGGTTTGTTCATTTCTCTTTGAGTCTGATGACTTCTTGTTTTTTGCTGCTAGAACATTTTTGACCTAGATTTAAGTTTAGATATTGTTGGTTCCTTTGTTTGTCTTTTACTATATTTTTAAAAATATATCTCATTCAAAGCTCTGCCTGTTAATGAATCTTGCGGAGCATAAATATTAAGCTTACCTCAATGTCTTAAGTGTAGAAAGAAGGAAGGCGTTTGACCAGAATTTAGCACTGTTTATAGAACTATAATTCCAAGATCCAACATTGCCAAATACTATTTGGTCCTTATCTGACTACTTATATCACTGTTGACAATTAATGGAGAGAATATTCAGATGATGATATTTGATATATTTCAATTTGCTGTATTTTCTTGACTGGGTTCATGTTTGTACTAAATTGCAGTGTAGCAATCTCATTTTTATACAATTGGACAGTGAATACACTATTACCTTTTTAGGGAAGTAATCATACTTTGATTAAATTGTTGACTTGGTATTATGTGCACAGAATCTAATTCCTCTGCAATTTTCTGGCTTATTCTGTTTTGTTTTTTAATATTCTGCCAAAAATCCTGAGGAATTCCAGAATTTCAGGTTAAGAGCACCTAAACAAAAGAAGGGAAACAAACTAGAAATCAGCAAGTAATCTTTGAATACTTTGCTTGCCTACAAAACTTACTTATGTGGGTTTCTAATTTGTTTGACATATTGCGATCAAACAAGCCATGCTTAATGTGTTGCTCTGCAAGAAATCAACTGTCAGCTGACTTTAATTCATCTATGTTGTTGCAAAACCTTGGCATTTGTCTTTCAAGATCGTTCATATGCCTTTGATTAAATGCATCCAGATTTTTCTCCAAATAATTTTCTGTGAGGGGAAGGGTCAGCTAAGCCACTTACATTTGCTAAGAACATACCAAATAAAAAACCCATTGAAAGTGAAGCAACTTGTGAATTGCAAATAAATGGTGACATCTTACTGCAAAGCTTGAATGCCTTTGAAGATAAAGAGGATTATTTACTGCTGCTTGGAAAAGACTGTTTACCTGGTGAATCTAACTCTTTTTGTAATGTTTAAGCAGAGCTTCTCTTCCTACTGTAGCATTTGCTTCCTTTTATTATTCTTCCTTGCTTTTTCTGCTGGAAAGAGGGAGTTAAATGCATGTATTGGTTTCTGCTGTTTTTTTTTTTTTTTTTTTGCTTAAGGCTTCTAGCAGAAAAAAAAGTCACGCACCTGGCCCTTACAGTACAGGTATACATATACATTCCTTGAGGGAGGAGGAATTCTCCAGCACTATTTTCCTCTGTCATTGACAACCCAAAATTAAGAAAGCTGGAGGGCATTGTGCAGGATTCTTGTCTCCTTATATTTTTCCCCCTTTTACTCTTCTTTATTAGGGGAGATTTCCTAAATTCTAGGTTCCTTACTTTCTGGATAAAAGTGATACTTCAATTAAATACTATTATTGGCTGCTGTTTTAGATCCACTAAATTGCAATGTAGCTTTCTGTCTGTCCCTCCCCCTTTTTTTCAGTGCCTGGTACTTCTCGTATTTATTGTTTCTAGTTCTTCATTTTCTTCACATCTTGTCCAGAATGTAAGGAGTGAATATTAAAGTAATTATCTCATGACAGAGAAACTTACTTCAATTTTAAATCTTGATAAAGCCAATGGTTTTACCTGTGACCACACATTAACACATCAGGTGTGATTCAGTGATTGATGGATGGATAGCAATAGCACTTAGACGTATATACCGCTTTATAGTGCTTTACAGCCCTCTCTAAGCGGTTTTACAGAGTCAGGATATTGCCCCCAACAATCTGGGTCCTCATTTTACTCACCTCGGAAGGATGGAAGGCTGAGTCAACCTTGAGCCTGGTTGGATTTGAACTGCCAAATTGCAGGCAGCCGGTCGTCAGAGAAGTGGCCTGCAATACAGCACTCTAACCACTGCACCACCAGGATGAAGTATAAATAATATTCAGAGGCAGAGGACTATTAAAAACCTATTGTATTTTAGTTAGCTATCACACACTATCACACTCCATGAGCTGGCATACACTATACAGGTAGTCCTCAATTTACAACAGTTCATTTAGTGACTGTTCAAAGTTACAACAGCACTGAAAATAGTGACTTATGACCATTTTTCACAGTTACGATGTTTGCAATATCCCCATGATCATGTCATCAAAATTCAGATGCTTGGCAAGTGGTTCATATTTATGACTAAAGTGAAAAGGGGATTTCATCCTGAGGTTTTTAGAAGTTATTTTTAAAATATTTAAAATCCACTGGATCCGAGCGTGTTAAAAGAAAATATTGCTGGGAAAGGCAGTTGGAGAAATGCCATCTTTCTCAAACATGCTTGTATTCCTCCATTCTTTTCTCTTCTCCGCCTGCCAGCTCTCATTCAAAGTAGTATGCATGGTAGGTGTAAGTAGATTAGGTTGAGACATTTGTAGTGACGAACACAACTCTGACTAGAAACAAAACTCAACAATCTTAAAAAACTGTGAGATACGGTATTTTAGTACAGAAAGTTATGTGGCAAAAATAAATATTTCAGAAATTAGGAAGTAAAGAACAGAAAGCTGTAAGGATGTACTATGATTATAAACAGAAAATCCCGCTGACTGTGAAGTTGAAAAGCAGAAATTGTCCTTGGTTCCTTTTAACAGTGCTATTGGGTGGGAGGGAATGTTGAGGATCAAGCTATCTCATTTAAAAGATGAGGGGGATTACATTAACATGACTTCATTGTTTCATTGAGCTCTATTCTTGTTAAAGGCATTAAAAACTGTGTATTCAGAAATGGGCACAAAGGAAGAAGTGAGAGGGGGGAATGCCAGGAAACTATGAATCTGTGTGGTTTTTTGGTTTTTTTTTTTGATCATATGAATCAACCCCTTCTTTAGAATCTCTTGGGATTTTAAAAAATGGACTAAAATCCCATCTAACCTTATACACGTCAACTTATAACCACAATGGAGCCCACAATTTATGTTGCTAAGTAACGTTTGTTAAGTGAGTTTTGCTCCATTTTACAGAGTTTCTTGCCATGCTGGTTAAGTGAATCACTACAGTTGTTAAATTTGTAACACAATTATTAAGTGAATCTGGTTTCCCCGTTGACTTTGCTTGTCAGAAGGTCGCAAAAGGGGATGACATGGCTCTGGGACACTGCAACTGTCATAAATGTGAGTCAGTTGTCAAGCATCTGAATGTAAATCACATAACCATGAGGATGCTGCAACAGTCATAAGTGTGAAAAAATGGTCATAAGTTCCTTTTTCAGTGTCATCATAACTTTGAACGGTCACTAAGTGAACTGTTGTAAGTTGAGAACAAACTCTTCTTTCTGTCTTCGTTATTTGTTCTTTCTAAGAAGTGCCCATCCAACAGTCTCCAGGCTAATCCACAAGACTCCAATCTTTTGGGCCCAATCAACAACTTTGGAGTTTTGAGAAACAATTGAGAGCCATCACAAAGTGATGCCATGGGATAATGCTGCTTTACAAAATAGCTGTTGTGGTACCTGCAGCCGGTTGCAAAATACCTAACACTCATTTCATAGAAAAACAAGCTGGTAATAGTAGAAAGCATACAGTATAATTAATTACTCAGAACAAAAACCCTGAACAAAAAGCAGAACTAGAGTCAGATCCAAAACAGAAAAAAATGCCTTTGAACCAACATTTCTTCTTGCTTATATAAGCAGGTTGGTTGTTTTTCTTTTTTCTTTTGTCTACACTCTGGAGTACAAAACACACTTGTGTTAGTTATATTTTCCTCTACAACTTCCACTTTTCGGAACACTCCCTTGGTATCTCTCCCATCCCTTTTTAAACTTTCTTACACAGCTAGCATCTAGTATTTTAATATTATCTTCAGCAAAACTCCTCTTTTTTCTTCATGGCCAGTATGAAAAAGAAGCATACCAACCTTTTTTTACTAAGCTAATCAAAAGAAGCAAAAAGAAGCTGACAACTATGCAAGCTTGGTGGTATGTGGAATTATTTACAAAGCAATGTTACATTTTAAACAAAGAATGATGGTACAAAAAAGGCTTTGGAGAAAAATAAATATAAAATGTTATCTTCAGTCTAAAGAATGTATGGCATTAGAGGATTTATTATTGGAAGAGATATATATTTGAAACATTTTTCTCTCTATTGAATCATATAGCACCTAAAGATCTGAAATTCTTATGCTTCTCTCCCCCCGCCCCCCAAATGCAGAGTCCTCTTTTTTTCAGATCAACTAAGTGTTGATCTATTGGTTGCAACAAAATTGACTGTCCAGCTTGTCACCGGAGCCTGACATCATGGATTGAGAGAAAGTGATTGGCCCAAGTCACTCAGCTAAGGCTGGACTAGAGCTTATAGTCTCCTGGCTTCTAGCCTGGTGCCTTAGCCACTAGACCAAACTGGCTCTTGATCTTTACAATCGGAGAATATTCAAAAGAATAAGGATTTTACTCCTATTGATTTTGTACTTTTATTTGTATAGTGGGATTTTAAAAGTAAGTAAAATGTATATTTAGGGTTATTTTACTCAAGCTTTGGTATTTGAAACAAAAGTCCTGGCCTCTCTGGGAGATGTATTTCATGAGAAGTACAAGTTTGTTGATTCTCTTGGATTTGTCAGTAGCTTTAGTACCCTCTGTCAGTTGTTGGAATGGGTAGTGAAGAGCACAGCTTTATTTAATTTACTGCTTCCTTAGGAGGGTGGTAGAAGATGATAACTTTGCATCATGGTAGTTGTGTCATAGAATGCCTCAAAATTTATTATTTTCCATGCTATTTAATATCTGCATGAAACTAGTGGGATTGTGCTGAGTAGTCATCAATAGGAGGATGAAATTTATCTGTCCTTTTCATTAAATGAAGCAATGGATATCCAAGGCATTAGGATTGCAAACAGCCAAAAAAAAAATGAAGAAAAATATGAAATGGTCCAGATAAGTAGTATAGTTGAAAAACTACACTTATCTTGAAAGACCTGGAATCTTGTTTAGAAGTACTTCTGTATCCATCACTGACATAGGAGACATGAAGCCTTGGTGACTAAGACTGTATTTTTATCAACTTGATATACTAGCAGCAACAGAATATCAGTATATTTCAGAGTAGGGATAACTAGACTGATATAGCCTGTTGTACATGCTTTGGCAAGCTCTCAATTGCATTACTGCAATCCTTGCATGGCAGCTACCATACAATATAGTGTAGAAATTAGTTCAGAAGGGAACTGTGAAGCTAACCAAGATTGCCAAGATGATAAAACTACCAATGTGGTTCTTGATTTGATGCTGCTTTTAAATCCATTCTCAAGAATTGCCTTAGTATAGAATTGTTTTCATGGGGGGATTAAGATGTTTTTAGCAATCTTGTAATTCTGTCAGGGTCATTCGGGTGAAGAGAGGAGGAAACTACCTTCTTATGCATATTACTGAATTACTAGGTTGATATTTTCCTTTATACTGTTTTTTTGGTGAATAGGACCCTGGCCAAATTCATATATAATGTTAAGTCATAAATCATGATTTACATCCCACAATAGCAAGTTCACACATACCACAATAGCAAGTTCATACAACATTTCTAACTAAATGAAATTATTCTAAATAAAAATTACAATATGGCTTAATGTAACGTGTGCTCTTAGCTAATGAATCTTGGATTGTGTACTATAGCTATGAATACTTTCAAATGTCTCCTTGGCAGCCCAATTTGAATTTTCTCTTTGTAGTATTTTATTCAAGTACATTTTCACAGCATGAAGGTATTAACACATTAGAAAACATTCTTTACAAAGACAATTGCTTTTGTAGTGTAAAATTTGCCAATAATTCAACATTACAAATTTAGCAAATGCAAGGGTGATCCATTATAAATACCGAAATCTTAATTGGTTTCTCCGAGTCCTTGTGAACTCAACTGTTTGCTTGCATTGCAATGCGATCGACAGTTATATATACTTGAATATGGAATCTGGTTTTATTAATGGTTTTATCACTTCGCTCATATTTAATTCAGCTTTTTTCTTTGCAAAATAACACATGCATATTTTTAATAATTCATCATCTTATTAATTAGTTTTGGTAATACCTATTTTTTAAAGATCTATTCTAATTATGTGGGAGGAAGAACCTTTTTAATAACTTAAGGGAGAACAGCCAATTTATGTCTTTTGACAGCCAATTTCTCCTTCAAAGTCACCGTTTAGTTTTCCCCAAAGGTGCAGCTACCGTCATTCTCAACTTTTGTTCTGAAGGAGAAAAATGCATTTGTCTTCACTTTTATGCTATCCAAATGCCAGATTTTGCACTTTTTATGTCAGATTTCAGTTTTTGTGCATGGCGCTTTAAAAGACAGTGCAGTTCACCCCTAGAGGCCCTGAAGAACTGGGAGTTGCCCTCTTGGAAAAGGTCAGTTATCTCATCCATTCCAGGACTGCACAGGGTGTGTATTTGTGAACTAATCATTGCATCTCAGTCGTTAAATGTAAGCCTTCACTTGCAAATGCAACTAATCAAAAAGAGCTTTTTGTCGAATTGTTACACTGCCTGTAGTTTGCAAGGGTCCTTGCTCTCACACAAATGAATGGGGTGAACATCTGTAAGGACTTTTCTCCAACTTTAGTGGACTGACTCAGCCTGGAGAAGATGTCCAGCCCTTTTTCTCTCAGGCTGATTCTCCCATGCTGCAATTCTTTTGTCTTTTTAATGGAAAGCTTAGTTTATTTAATTTTATTTTAAAGCAGAAATGGACAAGTTACGTAATCTTGGACCACATAAAGATCTTGTCATGTTCAGTGTAGTGTGTGTGAATTGTCAGTTCAAACATCCAGCACGAATGATAATATTTCTCTCCCCACTTCAGGCCAGTGGAACTCTAGAAGGACGTGATTCTAGCCCCAGTTGCTCTTTACCTCCACCAGCTAAATTACTTCCTGAACCACAGGCAGCATATTTTAAATACCAGCTGCTGAGGAGATCTATTGTCCTCTTGTTCCTCTTTATGAGCTTCTCATATACTATGTGTGGTAAAGAATTCTGATCCAAGTGAGCATTTGGCTTGATCCCATAGGAGAGCTGATGTTTATTCTGAAAGACAAAAAGTGTAATTTAACAGGCATTTGTATTTATTCTGCTATTCAACTTGAAAAGCTCTTCGAAGCAGCTTTGTAGATTAATAAGCATGAACCACTGGACACAAGACTTCCAATACTCAATACAAGAGGAAAAAGAAAGAGAAAAAGGAAACTTGAAGACACATATTTAATTTTAAGATTATTATAACTAGCTGAGATGGAAATACATTGTTCACAGTTCTGAAACAGGCCCCTGAAAAATAGTTTGGCCTTTCTAAAAATTTGAGATAGAGTTCTTGGCTTTAGAATCATAGAAATTTCAGTTCTTCACCCTTGAGCCCAACTGTCTGCTTTAGGAGTGAAAATTAAAGCATACATCTTTAACTGCTTTTTTAAATAATAAGTAAAAGAAAAAAAAACCAAAAGTTGCAGAATACAAAAATACATATATGATAATATATAATTGTACTAGAAATGAATACACACACATATACAGATATCTATACATACTTGCAAAATGTTTGCATTAGAAATATAGAATTTACTGTAATGACATATAATTTATATTTTGTTTTTTTCTGTGCATTTTTTGCTTATTTTTAAGAACTTGTTATTTTTTATTTTGTATGCATTTTTGTTATTTATCTGAAAATTAAAAGATGCCTGCCAAGCCATTGTCTCCCTTTCAGTTGCATACATCCAGAGAAGGGGAGCATTGAATTATGTATTGGACACTTACATTTCATTTTGTTACCTTCAACCTATAATCTAATCTGTCAAAATCACTGTTTTATGTCATGTATAAATTAGATATATTTTACCTTTCCTTCATTGTACATTGAAGTGTTGAAGAGTACTGGCCAGGTCTAAGGTTTGTTACACCTCATTGGATACCTCCCTTCAGTTTGATGAAGATCTACAACAAGCACTCTATTGATAAGTGTAATTTTTGAGCCTGCTGCCAGGCATAAGAAACCAGGAACCAGGGTAGAGTTCAAAACCACTGCAAGTTAATTCCATGCAATATATATATAAGAATCTGATCGACTAACAGTCAGGCCAAATTGGTGCTAGATAAAAGTCAACAGACTTTTGGGGGGCGCGTGGGGACTCCAGACTGATGTTGCATGTGACCTGCCCTCTTGGGCTCCGCCTGGCCATCCCCTATATCTGTATGTGATATGCTACTTAATTGTCATGTTCTCCAGCCCACATCAACTTAACAAATGCAATGTCACAAATAATTTTGTCCACGAGTTATAGAAATCAAGATATATTATATACATATCATTTCTACAATCTATTAAATGTTGTCCAAGATCAGGTTAGTCTGGCAAGATTTGTTCTTGACAAACACATGCTATTTTCTGGAAATCTTGGCATTTTTTTCACTGTCTGATTACTGTATAATCTGCTGCAGAGTGTTTCTAAATATTAACTTCAGATTGAGTATTCTGTAATGTTGAAAGACTTCTTTCTTTCGTCTTTTAGAAGATGAAAGATATGGTTTGTCTTCCTCTAGTCATCTGGCATTTAATCTGTTCTCCAAGATTTCTAAGAGATGATCGTTTACTCAGACCATTAGATAGTGTCTTCAAGATAGTAGGATGCAGTTTATGTGGTTTTCTATATTCTGCACAGTAGTGGATTTTTAAGCTGTGCAGATGCATGCCTTGTAGTAAAAGATGGTTATCTCCTAACCCATCTCATAGCGATAGAAAGCAGCTGCCATGAGTTAGAAAGTTCAGGCAAAAGTGAGGAAAACTCCCCCCAACCCATGGAGGGTTAAATTAGTGATCAATCGGGATAACAGATGAGGCCACTTGACATGAACTACATTTCCCAGAATACCTTTAACTACATTTACCATGATGCATTCCCTTAAGGGGACCGCTCATAATTCCTAAGTAACTATCCAATTCCCATAGACTGGCTGGGACAGCACATGTGGCCCTGGAGATTGAAACTTGTTCAAAGTAATTAATTTTTCCCTGACTGCATGTTTCTGTCAGTTCCAAGCTTCAATTTTTTTCTTTGTTTTATTCTGTTCTTCACAACTGTATATATTATTGGAGATGACTGAGATGAAACGGGAATTAAATTTGCTGTTATAATTTTTTTTTGCACTTGAGTAGCTGGTATATAGCTTCTTTTCATCTTTTATACATATCTGAAGAAGCCTTTTTTTCTTGTCATTCTGCACCATTGTGAGTTTAAACTGCTGATGTTCTGTCTAGAATTCTGGAGATATGTATTTACATGCATGAATGCACAAATGCGCATGTACACATGCACACACTTCTATTGTAACCCTCTTTTTATGCTCTATGTGTGAATTTGTTTTCCTACTTTTATTTTTTTTCCTCATTAGGTTGTTGGCAATCATGCTTTCAGTTTTTTCAAGTTTTAGGTGCTGTAACTCAGCTTGAGCTCCTTTACTCATTAGTTTTTCCTGCCTCTATTGGTGGTGTCCTATTTATTGCTCTGAGAATATTAACATCTTTTGAAGTATAAAATTCACATTTAACTTCACTGATCTTTTCTTCAGCCTTACGTGGTCACTTTTTCCTAGTTCATTTTTTTTACTACTTCCATTTTATTAACTTTTCTGGTGGACTGTATTAAGTTAAGGATAAATGATTTTCTTGTGCCTTTCCTTCATTCTCTGATGGATAAAAACATTGGCAAAGCAAATCAGGAATTCCTTGAGAAAACCATGTTTTGCAAAGTTTATTTCATAGATATTGGGTCAATTAAAGTCTTCTCCGTTATTATTACAAGTGCTATTTGATTTTGGAAGGCATCATATACCTAATCTCTGGAGTAAAATGAGCTTTGGTAAGCAGCAACAGAAGTCAGTAATTCTCTATGGCAGCCCATATTCTGTGAAACAACTCGCCCACCCTCCCAAAACCATATGATACTCTCCCACTATGTAAGCAGGCAGTATAAATGATGCTGTTCAGGACAGCCCTTAATGGTTAGACCTTATTGTTGGGAGACAGCTCTGCTTTATAATTTTGCTAATTTAAGATATTGCTAAATGTTTGGTGCTGTTTTCTGGGAATGCAAGAGAAATGCCGCAACAGAAAAATAAAATTAGGGTGTTGACTAAGGCCATGATTTTTCATTGTGTGATTAAACAGGCTGCATAATAGTAACTCACTTCCTTCCTCACATAGAGAACAGATCTTTAACTGACTCCCTTACTTTAGGGAAGGCTACACCAGGTATTCCTTTGGGGCCTACAATTATTTTTAATTTACCAAGTTGTGGGGGCCTACTTTAGGTTATTCATTTCCAACCTCTAAAGATCATGATCGGAAGACTCTCATGTTCTACAAGTGGTCCATCACTGAGGTAACTTAGAACTGCTGAAACATTGTCAGAAATAAATCTAGACACATTCCTCACAAATCTGGACATCGCAAGTAAGAGCAAAGAGACCACTATAGATGAAATTAGCATTACCTCCTGAGGAAATTGTTTTCTTGTTCTTCTTTATCAGGCAACCTAACTCAGTGATCCCCAACCTTTTTTATGCCGCGGCCCGGTACCGGCATCAGCTGGGCGCCGTGGCCCAGTACCGGCATCAGCTAGGCGCCGCCATCTTTTTTTGATGAAAAAGTGCTTCCGGTGAGCTTTCTACCCGGAAAAGCTCACCGGAAGCACTTTTTCATCAAAAAAAGATGGCGGCGCCCAGCAAACCAGCGGCCCGGTAGGACTTGTTCCACGGACCGGTACCGGTCCGCGGACCAGTGGTTGGGGACCCCCGACCTAACTAGTAGAAACAGCAACAAATGGAGATAGTGGGGCCTGCTATTGCTTTTGCTCTTCTGTGCAAGGCAGTTGGTTCAAGCAACCTTCCACAGTGGTGTCAAGCATCTCTGACTTGCAGTGTGGGGAATTGAAGTTCAAAACCTCAGGAAATCTCCAGGCTGGGATAAGCTGACTCAAGGCATTTACCAGCTCCTCTTCCTATTATGTCCCAGTGCACAGCACTGGCAATTACGTTTTTGATGCATTAATATTTTATGTTAACTCTGAAAAATGAGGGGGAAAAGAAATGTCAAGTGTTGACTTTAAAAATTAAATTGTAATCATAAAAGTAATTGGCAGAATTGATTGACAATCTGATATGAGTCCCGTGCAATAAACTTGGGTTGTAAAAACTCCTAAATGTCTAGATGTTTGTTTTAGAATGGGGAAAGAAACAATGAACTCTATCTTTAATTATAGAGTTGCTATCACACCTCCTGTAAAAAATACATTATAGCCTTAATTAAAGGCTGTAAAATTTAAATTCTTGGAGTTAGGGATTTCCAGTAGTGGAACAGTGAGGAAGTGAGAGAAAACATTGTGAAAGCTACTATTCCTTGGAAGTGCTTCAACAGTGATGATTGTAAAGTGCTTGGCTGTTTAATTTAGTAATTAATAAATTATAGGATTCTTGAATCCAGGCAAGAAAGCCTGTCCTTAATAATAGAATTGCTAAGAGCAAATTATAGATTAAATACTGAGTTTTTCAGTACTGCTCGTTTGATGAGTATAGAAATGCTAAAAAATGCAAATACATTTTTTATGATAGGGAAATTCAGCTTATGACTTGAGATGTAACTAATTTGTAAATTATAGTTGGTATACTGTTTTCCTGGTCGCTTGCATCTTTTTTATATGCATTATTTTGTTTTTATTTTTAAGTCACTCCAAGTCAGCAGAGTTGAGTTGCTTCACAATTTGATAGGTAAAGAAAAATAAGAATGCAATGTTCTCGTTCAGATTTGTCTAAATGGGGCAGCTCTTGAAAATCCTCTGAAACCTTTGATATATGTAGCATGCAGCAATCCAGATAGCTAGAAGCATGCCTGGATTAACCTACGTAACACCATAAGAGATTGTATTAACTGTCAGTCCTCTTCTAGATACAACTCAGATGCCAGTTGTCATCATGAAAACCATACTTGCCTCAGGGCCCGGATATCTTTGAAGCTACCTGCTCTGGGATGAGTATGCCTGTTCCAATAAGAGCTGAGATCTGCTGAGATCTCTTCTCTAAAGGAGTGCCATTGACGGGGCCCCCATAGCAGAGCCTTCTTGTGATAGCACCCCTTCCATGAAACAGTTTCTCTTGATATCCAAACTACCCTATTTCTGGGCGCTTCTGAAGAGCTTTCAAGATATGACGCTTCAGGAAATCATTTGAGGACAACGAGAATTAATGTATTCCAGTTGGGTTGCATTTAGGGAATATTTTATGATTTCATCAGTATGGTTCTGTTTTTCATTTTGTTGTTTGATGTAAGCCTCTCACAGCTGTTGGGAATTGAGCAGTATATTAGCCATAGTAAATAACAATAAATTAGGATGCATTTTGGTTATTGCAATCTGGGGGTGAAACATTTGGATGGTTGCCTTCGCTTATGGTCAGTTTTTGAGCATTTCAGAAGCATGCTACTTGATGTTGACAATAACATGCAAGGTTAAATCAACAGTCCTGTACTCATTATCTCCAGTTTATGTACATACCCGTCTCTAAGGAAGATAATGTGGTGCCTTCCAGATATTTTGGATATCAGCTCTCACCGAAAACATCTTATTAGTCCCAGTAAGCATGGCCAGTGACGTTGGCTTATGGGAACTGAATCCATAATAACTTGTTTTGTTTCCTTGTTTTAAAAACCAGTAATTATGTAGAAGACGAAGATGAAGTAGCTGCTTACAGGGTTTTTTTTTTTTTCATATTGTCCTGCTTAGAGAAAATAGGTCAACCAAGACCTTTCAAATATTGCTAAAACACCATCCAAGCAGCAAATTTGGCTGACCTTTGGATATAGAATGGGTGTATTATCTTAGTTTCTTATGAATTACAGCCATAAAATGGATTACATATAGACCAAAGGGGCAGTCCAAAAGCTTCATGCAATTATCCTATCACAATTTCAGCCCATTCAAGACCTCTGTATCCTTAGATTAGGGTGCTGAAATTTGGTCCATTTTGGAAGAGAGGGTTCTAGTGGATTTTTATGGAGAGGAAAGGTAGCAGTTTGACGCCCAGAAGCCTCTCATTCTCATGCCTGCCCTTAAATGCGCCTTTAAAGAATGGGGAACTTTTATACCTGCATTTTTCATACTATACCTGGTTTTATATTTCTACAGGTAGTCTTCAACTTACAACAGTTTGTTTAGTGACTGTTCAAAATTACAATGACACTTCAAAAAGTGAGCTGTGTCTGTTTTTTCACACTTACAACCGTTGCAGCACCCCCATGAACATGTGATCAAAATTTGGATACTAGGCAATTGACTCATATTTATGATGACCTTCTGACAAGCAAAGTCAATGTGGAGGCCAGATACACTTAACAACTGTGTCACTAACTTAACAACTGCAGAGATTCACTTAAAAACTGTGGCAAGAAAGATCACAAAATGGAGCAAATTCACTTCATAAATGTCTCACTTAGCAACAGAAAATGTTGGGGTTAATTGTGGTCATAAGTCAAGGACTATTTATACAGGTAGCCCTCGACTTATAAGAGTTTGCTTAGTGAGCGTTCAAAGAAAGAAGCGACTTATGAGCATTTTTCACAGTTACAACATTTCCAGAATCCCCGTGATGATGTCATCAAAATTCAGCTGCTTGGCAACTGGTTCATATTATGGTTGTTGTGTCCCAGGGTCATGTGATCTCCTTTTGCAACTTTCTGACAAGCAAAGTCAATGGCGAAGCCAGGTTCACTTAATAACCAGTTACTAGCTTATCCACTGCAGCGATTCACTTAACATCTGCAGCAAGAAAGATCGTAAAATGGGGCAAAATTCACTTAACAACAGAAATATTGGCCTCAATTGTGATCATAAGTCGAGGACTACCTGTACTTAACTCCAGATAAAAATAATTGCAGATACTGTAGAGCAGGGGTGTCCAACCTTGGCAACTTTAAGACTTGTGGACTTCAACTCCCAGAATTCCCCAGCCAGCAAAGCTGGCTGAGGAATTCTGGGAGTTGAAGTCCACAAGTCTTAAAGTTGCCAAGGTTGGACACCCCTGCTGTAGAGTTTCTCCTCATTTTACCTGCTTTTAAATTATCATCATCAGGTTGCCAGTCTGTTTCCAGATTCAAATCAGATGTTAGTGATGAATGTCTTTGACCCAGAATATTCTATTTTTACCTGCCCAGGCATTTTGGTTATCTTCTGAAGCCATCCTTTAATTTTTCTTTCCTTCTGATGGTAGGTAAACAGCTATAAGGGAGTGTGCTTAAAATTATGGAGCTTTATTTATGATATGCTATCCCCAACAGGGCTTTTCTAACATTTTGTGATGTCTTCTTGATGTTGTTAATACATCTTTCTTCTCCCATCTATTTAGTGGTGGTATTTATGTTTTTATTTTTGCCTGTGCTACTTATACATCTATTAATTGTTTTTCATGATTACCTTTACTATCGCTTTGAATATTTTTAAAAGCTTTATAATATACTTAGGGAATTATGGATGCTGAGTGCATTAGAAATGCTGCTGATGCTAATAGACTTGGATGCTCTCAAGAAATGACCACCACAGCTGTCACAACACATTTATTTACCCACTCTGTCAATGGGATCTTACTACATTTTAAAATTACTTTCATTTTGTTCTAATGTTAAATGAAGTTCAGCATTATTGTGCAAATCCAAAGATGATATAAGCACAAATATGAAAATAATATTAGTGTCAGAGGAAGTATATCTGATCTGCAGGGTCCACATTTTTAGTTTCTAGTTCACAATTTAAAAGGGTATCACAATCATGGTGCAACTGTTTAATGCAAATATTGCCCATCTACCTATGGTAAGGTTCAAAAAATGTTAAGTTCACCCAAAAAGTAATCTACATCTTAAGTTGCACAACTGTGGCTTTTAGTCTCACAACTGGAGAGGATGACCTAGAAGGAGTAGAAGTGGCAGCCAAATTGGGCAGAAATGGAACACACATGAAATGTTTTCTCTGTTTCTTTTCAAGGTTGGGGTTTGATGGGTTTTTTCCACTTTTCCTAGCAAATTCTAGGAATTAGGGAAGAGTATTATTACTTTTTCTACCTAAAGACAGTGGGAAACTGTCAGTGGTCTTTGGAAGTAAAATTAGTATTGTTAGAGAAATTTCCAGGGGTTTAACAAACAGTTATGGGAGAATAGACTCCATGCTGTCTATATAGGTCCTGGTGAAGAAACAACCAAAGGTTGGTTTAAAACTAGTTATGGAGAATCAGCAGGCTTTTGGAATTGTTCTTGTAGTTGGAAGACAGATGTGTAGCTAAGGTTGATTCCTAACAAGCTGCTGATTACAAAAAGTCAGTTTCGTTGATTACCTTAATTATAGATGAAACCGTGAGCAGTACTTCATCATATTTGCATAACATTTTCTGTTATAAGAATCTTCCCTCATCCTATTCCAGTTTATTTTTCTGGATGAGTGCTTCTGATGGCTTTTTAAATATATTGCAGCAGAAAATGGTTCAGATGTTTTTAAAGAATTATTTCAAGGGGAAATAATATTCCCTACTTTTATATGTAAAATATTATTATATTTATATTGGTAATGTCTAAATTATATATTTGAGGTTAGAAAAAAATAAATGAGGTGAATCTGTTGTTAGATTATAAGCAAAGGAAGGATTCCAATCCAATTATGGCTTCCATTTTTCTTGATGAAACTCTATAGAGAAATGGTATGTAATCAGAAATTCAGAAAGTGAGGAAAGATGCACTTATTCATTACATAGTTTTCTTTTGCAAACTGTGAAAACAGGTTTGTCTTTTGAAATTGTTTATATGTACATTTTTCATGTTACTAATCTAGACTGCAATCAGGCACAAATGCAAGAAATGAATATGTAGCTCTTTGTTTGGCCTAACTAGGGAAGAAAAAGCCAGAAGCTTTTGAGTACTGTATGTCAGCTACTTAATGATAATAATCCATCTGACCTATATCTAGGCCAGATATTTTGTCCCAAAATTTATATCATTGTTTAATAAAGTATATTGGGAATATTAAATATTTGAATTCATAGTGGAACTATTTTGGGCTCATTCATACACATAGGGGTTAGAATATATATTTGATAGATGTCATGTGACTGACTTGCCCATTTTGGAGATAAATCTCCGTCATGCTGCTCTAGAGTCCAGCATTCGGTATAACTCCGCCCTCATGATGTGAGCTGAGTCTGCCACTATAAAAGGTTCACCTCTGCTGAGAGCCCCAGATTTTTGACTCAGCTCTTGGACATATGACCTATTGTCTCTGGACTCTGAATTAATTAGCATTCCTCAAAACAAAAGCATTGAAAAAAAGAAAAAAGACTCATCAAGATCGAGAGAAACTCCTGGGGCTCCGGTAGAGCTTCACTCACGAGGAGAATGGGGATCTGCTCTCCTCCAGTTGCCTCAGCAAGGCACTGACAAGCAGACAGTAAGTGCGATCAACCAAAACGCTGCAGAACCTCCCTCAAACTTGCTAGAGGCTAATTAACATTGCAACAGCCTGCTATGCAGCTTTCCCCTGGGCCACGCAGCTTGTAAAAACCTCCCGAGGCTGCACAATTCTTCCGGAGATTTATTAAGCCCTAAACTACCAAAGTTTTACGATAGCTGCCCTCGTGGTCTTGCAGTGATTAGGCCCGATCCCAACCAACCTCCCTTCTACTACTGCTTCAATTGGAGGGGAAATCTTCCTTCTGCGAAGATATTAATCCGGCCATTATAAATTGCCAAACAAAGGCCACAGCACAATGTCCTAGGGATTCAAACGTGCAACAGGGATCATCGAAGGCCTCAAGGGCCCTCGCCTCGTGACTGGCAGCCATTTTGTGATCAAGTTCCTCCGGGCGCCATTTTTTAGTGGATCCCGAGGCAGTGATCCTATCTCTCTCCTGGCCATCTAGCTCGGAAAACACCATCAGGAGGAGCTGACAGCACCTCTGATGTTTCTTCCTTGAGCAATGGAAATAGATTGGGTCCAGCCAGGACCATCAGGCATGCAGAGCATTCAGACCTCTCAAGTTCCCAAAAGGGTTATGAAAAGAAAATGACCACAAGTCCATTCAGCCAACAGGGAAGCCACAGTAAAGATCAGGGCCAGGGCCCTAGCCCCTAAGAAGGCTTCCAAGTCTGAACTTAGGACAGAAAAAAGAAGACACGAGGAGAAACAATTCGCAAAAAATGCTCAACAATTACAAGAACAAGCTGTAGGCATAGAGAGGGCAGATGGAAGCAGCTAGCCATCTATGGAACTGAAAGGCAGGATGAGGACTTTCCCCAGGACCTGAGTTTGTTAGGCCCTTCTTACAGGCCACCTACTTGGAACACAGCTACACCTAACCCTCAGCAGGCGTTGCCCCAGGGGTTTACAGGTTTAGGGAAGAAGCTAACCTTATCCCTTCTGTGACTGGGCCCCAGATGATAGTTCCTCCCCGGGAGAACCGGCCCCAAGACATCTAGGAAGTAGTTTCGGTGGCAGTCAAACAGAGCATTGCTGAAGGTCTCAAACACCTCCTCTACCCCCCCGGGTGGAGGCTCGGGTACCCTTTCTTCCTTCTGTCAGGTTAACCCTCCCCCACGGAGGGAGGTCCCCACTTTGGAACCCATGTACGCCCCTCATCATTTTTATAGCTGTGAGGGACAGAATGGCAAGGGATCCTCTTACCACTCTGAATGGGGTAGTTCCTCAGAGGAGGAAGAGGGGGAAATTAAAGACCCCTTCCTCTCCGACGAAGAGGAAACCAAACCAGAATAACCATCCACAATGGCTATCTTTAAGCCCTCCTTGTTTCGGCCCTTACTATAGAAGGCTCTGGTTACAGGTCAGTTAAGCCCAGAAGAGGTGGCCCTGGAACCACAGGCTGGCCTCTCTAGCCAAGAAGACACACTATTCTCCAAACCGGTGGTCCAAAATGAGGTTCTCCCATCTTCCTTGTTCTTGGATGTAGTAAAGGACCAGTGTGAGAACCCCCTGTCAGGGCCTCACCCTTCTTCCCAGGACAAGAGGTTCTTCAATATAGGTCCCTCCTTGGCTAATGCATTAGCTCTCCCAGCAGTAGATTCCCCGGTGGTAGCTACCTTCGCTTCCTCAGGCACCCCTACGGAACCGGAGGATGTTTTACGACCGGAGGACAAAAGGTTGGAACAAATTCTGAAGTGCACACACCAGACTGCAGCTTGGGCCATGAAAGCTTCCACTGTGGCCTCATTTTTTACCAGGTTGTCTATTCGCTGGTTGCGTCAACTTCAGGACAGAGTTCTCACTGCCGATGTTAGGTCCCACCAGAACCTCACCAAAATAATAGCGGCAGCCGAGTTCACCGCTGATGGTACTTTAAACGTGGCCAAATGCAGTGGCCTCTTCCATGTCCGCCAGGCGCCTGCTGTGGATGCGCAACTGGCAGACCGACTCCAAGCGTATGTGGAAGTTGGCGGCGGCCCCTTGCTCAGGAGAAAACCTCTTTGGAGCAGCCTTAGAGCCGTACATGGTTGAAACACAAGACAAGAGAAAAGTGTTGTCTACTTCCTCCAAGGGGTCAGATTTTCAATGCACCATGTACCCCAGAACGCAAACCTTCAGGCCGGTCAACACCCCTCACTTCAGTCGCAACCAGACAATGTATCCCCCTCATTGGGAACAACAGCAGGACCGCCAATCCAAACAACAACAATTCTCAGGTAAGCGGCCCTTTCGAGGGGGAGGAGGTCATTCATTCAGGTGCTCTAAGTAACTGCATCCACTCCCCTCCCATTGGAGGTTGTTTGATCTTTTAAAAATCCAGATGGGAGGAATTAACGAAGGACGCCTGGGCCATTAGGACAATATCATCGGGCCTTCAACTCGAATTTCTCTCCCCCCCTCCATCTTTTTTCGTCAGCTGTCCAACCTCTAGTGACACATCTAAATGGGCCCTGATGGACTCAGCTATCCATCACCTGATGGACATCAGAGCCATAGAAAGAGTTCCATGGGATCAGCGAGGGTTGGGCTTCTACTCCCTCCTCTTTGTTATCCTATTTGTTATTGGGGTGGGGGTGGGGGTGGAGAGCAATCCTCGATCTCAAGCTCCTGAACAAATTCGTCCCATACAGGCGTTTTAAGATGCAGACCCTACATTCTATTCTTCAGAGCATCCAAGAGGGCGATCTCCTGTCTTCCATAGACCTCACAGAGGCTTACCTCCATATCCCAATTTGGCCTCCCCATAGCCAGTTCCTCCGTTTTTCCTATTGCAGTGAGCACTACTAATACCGGGACCTACCATTTGGCCTTTCATCGGCACCAAGGGTTTTTACTAAGGTCCTGGCAGCATTGGCAGCCCTCCTCCGAGCCTTACCTGTGAGGGTCCAATGCTACCTGGACGACATTCTGATTCAATCTACCTCTGCTTAGGTGGCCAAATGAGATCTTCAAATCACGATGCAGGTGTTGCAGGAACATGGTTTCTCCATCAACCTGATCAAGAGCCATCTTTCTCCAACGACCCAACTGTTGCACCTCGGGGTCATCATCGACACAGTCAGCTGTGAAGTCTTCCTTTCACAGGACCGACTGGACAGCATCAAAGAGTTGATCAACAGAATTCGACTAAGTCACTCCGTTCCACTCTCCCTCCTGTCCCAGTTGCTTGGGAAGATGATCTCCTGCATTGAAGTTGTACTATGGGCACGTCTACATGCACGCATCTTGCAGTGGTTCCTCCTCCCCTTCCTAAGAGAGCAGATCAGTCATTCTGCCCGCAGGATGCTGCTTTCTCCATAGGTGCTTCGGTCCTTTCGATGGTGGCAGTCCCAGGCCATCACAAAGACTTATTCCTTTATGATGAGAGACAGAATTGTAGTGACCATGGATGCCAGCCTTCATGGCTGGGGAGCACATGCTCAGGGCTGGATGGCCCAAGCACTCTGGCCATTTTCAGACAGGTCCCTTCCTATTAATCTCCTGAGCTCAAGGCTATTTTTCTCACCCTGAGAAGTTTCCGGAACCTACTGTCAGGGTCCCATGTGCTAGTCATGACAGACAATATAGCAGCCAAGCTCATGTCAACAGGCAAGGAGGGACCAGGTCCAGGGTTTTGATGCGGGAGGTGGAATGTTTGGGGAGATGGGCAGAGAGGAACCTCCTGTCTCTCAGGGCGGACCATATTTTGGGGGTCGACAACTCCGAGGCAGACTGGTTGAGTTGGTCTCAAGTCAACCACTCAGAATGGAGACTGCATCCTCTCCTGTTCATAGAATTGTCCCACATTTTTGGAACTCCAGAGGTGGATCTCTTCGCCTCTCCCCAGAATGCACAGGTAAACAGGTTTTTCTCCAGGTTCCCACCCAGGGAGCAGAGGGGACCGATGCACTTTGGAACAGATGGCCCCCAGGTCTCCTCTACACCTTTCCCCCCATTCCAATCATCCCGGCAGTCATCCGGAAGATGTTGGAGGAAAAGGCGGAGCTGATTCTGCTGGCCCCATAGTGGCCCAGGAGACCCTGGTTTGTGGACCTGGTGTACCTGTCTGTTCAGAGGCCTTGGAAAATCTTGGCCTCACAGATCTTTCTCAGTCAGGGGGCCCTTCTGCATCCGGAACCCCAATGGTTTCAGTTGACCGCTTGGCAGTTGAGTGGAAGTTGTTGAAGGAGGCCAACCTTTCAGATAGTGTAATTAACACAATACAGGCTTCATGTAAAAAGTCTACAACCCGACTTTACGACGCCACCTGGAGGAAATTCAGTGACTGGTGCTCAGAGAGAGCCCAGAACTCCTCTTCAGCATCTGTTCCGGAGATCCTTCAGTTTCTCCAGGACAGGCTGGACAAGGGCCTTGCGCCTAACACCCTCCGTAGGCAGGTAGCGGCCTTAGCTTTGGTAATTTCATGAGACAGGTACATATCCCTCTCCCACCACCCTTCGATCCACAGGTTTCTGAGGGGAGCCTCAAATCTGCGACCACCCATTGTGCATAGGTACCCCACTTGGGACTTGCCTAAGATTATCCAAGCTCTCTCGGACCCTACTTTTGAGCCTTTATGAATGGTGGGTCTCTGTGTTTTAACTCTGAAGGTATCCTTCTTGGTGGCTATCAGCCAGGAGGGTGTCTGAATTAGCTGCCCTTTTGGTAAGGCCAGATTTGTTTATGTTTCATGACAACTGGGTGGTTTTGCGTCTGGACCCTTCATTTGTTCCAAAAATTAACTCTTGGTTTCACAGGGCTCAAGACATTGTACTCCCTGACTTTTGTCCCAAACCCCAACATGTATTGGAACGTCAGTGGCACACATGTGAAAAGGGCACTCAGGATTTATATCAAACCAACTGCACCTTTTCACAAAACTGACTCAATGTTTGTGTCTTTTCAACCTGTCTTCTTGGGATCTAAGGCCTCATCTCCCATGTTGAGTAGGTGGATCAGAGCATGCATTTCTACTGCATATGAAACTCTTGGCTTGCCAGCTCTCAAGAAACTGACTGCACACTCTACCTAGAGCACAGAGAATTCGGCAGCTTGGGTTATGCAGGCTCCGATTGAAGAAATTTGTAGAGCTGCTACATGGACCTCGCCTTCCCCGTTCGCCCGACATTATCAGCTGGACTCCTTTGCATCTGCACAGGCTGCATTTGGATGAAGGGTACTCCAGCCGGTACCCTTCCTGGGTCGGATTAAGAGGACCAGCCGAGTCCCTCCCTTGGGCATGGAGGCTTTGGTATGTCCCATTGCTGGACTCTAGCGCAGCATGATGGAGAAGGGGCATTGGTAGACTTAACAGTGAATGCCCTTTCTAGACACACTGCGATAGATCCAGCCCCACCCTGTGGCCGTCTGTCAAGTATTCTCGTGTAGTGGGGTGGTTGTACGCTCATTCTGTTTGTTTATATTCCAGAGACAATCCTAGTTAGTCAAGATACTTTGCCAGAAAAGCTGGGGCTCTCAGCAGAGGTGAACCTTTTATAGTGGCAGACTCAGCTCACGTCATAAGAGGGCAGAGTTATACCCAATGCTGGACTCTATCGCAGCGTGTCTAAAAAGGGCATTCACTGGTAAGTCTACCAACGCCCCTTTTCTTCATGGTTTGCATTTTTTTTTTAGTTTCTGTGAGACTAAATAATGTATTGTCTTTATTCTTGGCCATAATAAGGTTTCTGGGTAAGGACATATGGCAGTTTAGTTGCCCTTGCAAGCATTTCCATAAGCATCCAGTGAAGATCCATGTTCAGGCAACAAGTTCTGACTGCTGAAATTTTCTCTGGAAATGGAGAAATTGTGAGATGATCTAGTTGTGCTCTAGATAGCTGCTTCTCACAAGGAAACGACAACCATCGAATTGCTTGTGGTTGATTGTGAACAGCTTGGGAGCTGAGGAAATAATACCACACTCAAAACCTACTATGTAGCTTTTATGGACATATTACATGCAAAACTCCATTTCTTAAATACTTATGTATGTAGCTAATTTACAACTTAAGGGAGATCTTCTAAATAACAGGAAAGAACAAACACATTTGGTGAGTCACCCTTTCAGAATTAAGAAAAGAAAAGAAATCTTAAAAGATTTTGACTTAAAAGCAAAAAGCTTAACAAAATTATGATACGTGAACGTTTGGAATGGATAAGATTACAAATTCTATAGAGAGCTAATTGGGATTAAAGTCTTAGAAAAGAAAACAAATTGGGGCAAAAAAAGATTTATTTTTATTTTTATTTTAACCCTAGTATTTGACATATTTTATCGTCAACTATGAGAAAAGTAGAAAAATAGGAGAAGGAAGGAAGAAGTTCACTAGATCAATTTACAGATAATGGGCATTTATTATTAGAGTTATTACAGAAAATGTTTGAAGAACTTGGCAAGAAAATGACTGCAATAGTTGCCAAGAGTTTGAATGCTTTTAAAAAGGAAATGCTAGAAGGATTTACAGGGTATATGAAAGAAGTTGAAGAAATTAAAAATCTGTAGAATAGTTGGCTGGAGACGTAAAACAAATTAATGACAAAGTGAAAGTTTTGTAAAGTAAGTCAGAAGTTATAAATACAGAGTTGGAGAAAGATTTGAATAACTTGGCATTATTGGAACTGAGAAGAAAAAGAATTTTGTTTAAGATTTAGAGCAATTCCAGAAGACCGAGATCTGAGGAAACATATCTGAGAAAAGATTTTTAAATTTCTGCCTAACCCTAACTTTTTCTATTTGGATGAAGTTGACACAAAGACCGATAACAATGAAGTTTATAGGTTCAGTACACAATTTACAAAATTACAAAGAGATATCCTTATGCCCTTTGTTCGGAAAAAGATTAGGTGTCAAGTTTTACAGCAAACAAATTTTAAGCAGTATTTTAATCTACATTGAGGATTGATAATATAGATGTAATGGTACTTAAAAAATTCCAATTAGAATACTCCATAAGAGAAAGGAATATTTCTTTCTAACAGACTTAAACAGAGGACGGTTCTATTTAGATGGGATATGTTGGAATGAGTTATTTTTACTTTTAAATGGTAGAGGTTTAAACTGAGCTCTGTGAAGAAAGCAAGGTATTTCCTGGGAAAATTCAAAGAAGAATTGGAGGAAATGCAAATGGAAGTGACAGTGATAGATGTGATTAAACAAATGCCATAACAGATAGAACGGGATGCTGAAGATGCTACCACACTGGGCACTTTAGAATATCAAGTTTTCTAAAATCTTGGTTTAACTATGGTTTATAACATGGGATATAAATAAAGTAAAATACTCCTCAAAAAAGAAAAAGCTAAAACAAGATGTGACTTGCTTAAAAGAAATACATATTAGGAAAAAAATATAAAATATTTGAATAAAAAATGTGGGTGAATAATTTATTTCAGCAGGATTGGAAAAAAAAGAAATGGAATTGTTTTGTATATAAATTATCAACCATATCCATAATTTAAATTGAATGATGATTATGGCAGATACATTGGGGTGAAAATAACTCTATAAGGATTAGAATATTAACACTGATATTGGAAATTAATGCACTAAATGAAGATTAAACAGCATTTTATTAAAAATCTATGGATAAACTATTGGAATTTTTTAAATAAAAAATTAGGCTTTTCTGAGAGAATAGAATAAGGTGGTTTCCACACAAAAATATAGAATCTCTTAGGAAATTTTTTTTAAAAATATTAATAATAGAATCAAATTAAAATATTTATTTGACACAAGACAAACTACCAAACTTTTTCTCTGACAGTATACAAGTTAGAGCTTGTTGATATATGGAGATATAAAAATGGTAATTCAAAAGAATAAGCTTATTTTTTTTGAAAGAAATAAATATTTTTCAAGAATAGATTTTGCATCTCTAAGACTTATTACCAATGACACTCTCAGACCACATTCCATTGATTTTAGTTTTTAAAAGGAAAAATGGCACTTTTAGAGGGAGATTGAACAAGATGTTATTGCATAAGGAAACAGTAGTGGAGAACTGGAAAAAGAAATTAAAAGGGTTTTTTAGAATAATCTTCAATAAAGGCACAGAATGGTTTTGGATGCAAGCAAAGCTTTTATAAGCTTTTATACAATGTAACAGTGAATTTAAAAGAAAAGGCAAAGAAAATACAATTAATTTTGGATGAGTTAAAAAAAGAAAGAATAGCATTATATGTTCATAATGATATTGATAAATTATACCTGCCTCACAAAAATGGAAGCAGAATTTACTTCAGGTCAAACAAATGGTTGAAGAAAAGCATGCATTGTCTGATTATGTAAAAATGGCTAAGAACAAGCATTGATGCAAGTTAAAAATTGAAACTTACTGAATGTACAGGAAACAAAACATGAACATCAAAACACGAACAGAATGCTGGCAAGGAAAAGTATTACATGGTCAATTTCTACAAAAGATCAAGGGGAAAGCGAATAAAGATAAAACCTGGCAATGACTTACAACTAAAATATTAAAAAAAGAAATTGAAGGATTGATTTAGGCTATGCAAGAGCAAGATCTTCGAATTAGTGCAATCAAGGCCGAAATGGAAAAATCATCAAATAATTCAAAGTGCAGATTATGCAAAGAAGAAAAAAGTAGAATCATATATTCAGCTATGCAAGAAGATTTCATAAACTGGTTATAAACAAAGACATAACACAGTTGCCAAAACGATTCACAAGGATATCTGTAAAAATAACTAATGAAGAGTTGGTGGGAACAGAGTTGAAAAAAAAAACAATAAAAAAACGAGCAGAGGATTTTCATATACAAAATGATTAAGTCTTATCTCATAACACACCACCAGATTTAACTGTGGTTGAAAAGAAGAAAGTGTGGATAATTGAAGTGGAAATACCAAGAGATAATAGAGTAGTAGAAAAAAATGGACAAAAAGACATTATAATCTGAAAACTGAAGTTGAAAAATGGCATAAACTGGACCAACTGGTTATCAGCATACAAAAAAAATCTTTGATAGCATTTAAGAAATGTGAACATTCACACAATTTCCACCAGTCAATTGGAAAAGGCCACAGTGCTTGAATTTGCGCATATACTATGCCAATACATTATGACATTGTAGGTTCTTGGGAAGAACCTGATGTGTGTGAAGGCCAAAACCCCAGCTAAAAGATTAGCAATATTGACTTCATATTTTTGTTAGCATATACGATAGTAATACATATTTCTTTATGATGGTAGTTGTAGCTATGGTGATAGTTGTACCTATCTGAAAAACAGTAATTAGAGCAAGTTAGTGTAAGGAAAATAATAAAGGTGGGATACAAATCAATAAATAATTTCAAACATTGATGATGGTTTGAAGGAAAATAAAGGTGCGATAGGGTCAAAACTAGTGTTTGCTATACAAAATAAATAGAAAAAAATTAACAGAGTTGGTTAAGAAGAGGAAGCTTATTTATTTTTGATTAACTATTTAATGTGCCATTACTTTTTGGATGGAATTTTTTTTAGTGACTCTTATTTTTCTTGTTCTATTAAAAAAGTAAATTACCAGAAAACGGACAGATTGTAACTATTTTGTGATAAGCATTTTAACATATTTCAAGAGGATTTTCCAAAAACAAATTAGAAAGCTGAGAAGCAGCTGTTGTCGCCCCAGAAGCTGTGCTCTTCTTTCAAGAGAACTGTAAAGTGGTACAGAGAATTTCAAACATTTGTGCTTCTTGGTCATGTTAGCTCATTGGCACATTTTGCTTTGCATATGGAAACTGGCTGAGTTATGTAGCAAATGGTGTCTCATCTCAGCAGGTTAGCACTCCAAGCTGGCAAACACCACTCTAGGCCCCTCGTGTGATTGACTATACTGGGGAAAGGGCAAGTTACTTATTGAGTCATGCAAATCTCTGCCAAATAATCAATTTTGCTGAATTTTCCTTTAGAAAGCAAAACCTATGAGGGCATGAGATTTAAAAATAGATAAAGGGGCTGAATGTTAGCCTTGTAGGTTTGTGAAAATGAATACGATAATAAACAATACAGGTTGGAGAATAGAGAACTTTACCCCCACTCCCACCCCCAAAAATGTGGAGAGTCCACTTTTCTTCCGGAGCAGTTTCTGAGAAAAGCTTTGAATAAAAACATACAGTCCTTGAAAATTTTTTTGCTGAGTAATCTTTCCCATGATTGCCAGCCTGCAGTTCTAATTAGAATCTGCAAGTAATATGCAAATATCTTGGGTTTAAACTTTGCTATTCTTAGGGTTTTCTCTTTTGGATTCCTGATTGTTTTTCAAAATATGCATCTGTGCTTATGCATTTCTTCAGTTACTGATGTAGGAAGACAAAGCTATTCTCCCTCGAGCCGCTCGGAGCATCCAGACTGTGGGATGTGCTTCTGAGTCCTCTTCTTTCAGGCTGAGCTTTAGACGAGGAAACGCTCCGCCCCTCCCACGTGGCATCGCGCAGCGTCTCCCCAGTCTTTTGCTCAGCCTCGAAGAATCAGGCTGCGTTTCAAAGAGCTCCTTGGCTGTTTCATTGAATCCTCCGTCCTAATAAGGTTTGCTTCCTTCCTCCTCCTGCGCAAAGGGTCAGGACTCAAGGGAAATTTTTCCCTGTCCTCAGGGCGGTTGCGGGCTCGCAGCGCCTTCAGCGCGACGCCCCCCTTATCAGATCGCGTCGCTGCCTGCGCGTTGCCTGTGGCACGCGCTCCTCCGCTGGATTCCCCCCACCCTAAACGCCAACCGGGAGGGCTATCGCCCCTAGGGCTTTAGGAGCGCCGAGCTGACCGGCCAAGCCTTCCTTTTCTTCCGTCCCGAAGCGCCCAGGCAGTTCAGCTCGAGGGCGCCATTTTGGCTCCACCTCGTGGCCGGGCGCTGAAAGTTTCTTTTTATTTAATATTCAGCTGCGGTGAATTAAATCTCCAGGCCTAGGGTTAAAGCCTAGCTGCCCATCGAACTGCCTGGCTAGTCCCGCAGCCCTTTTGGGGCGGTTGCAGCCTCCCCCTCCGGTTTTTTCTTCTGTTGTCTGGAGGCTGGCTGCCAGAGGCCTCTATTCAACTCTAGGCCTCAGGCGTTATTCGACTGATTTGGCACTGAGAGATATACATCCAAGGAAATAACTATAATAGAATTTATATTTGATCCAAATACAAAAGGAATAATAACAAAAAAAAATAATATTTTTGGTACAGCAATTTTTCTCTTAAGATATTGGATATATCGGAGTACCTGTATATTCAGCTGATATAAAGAATATAAAAAGCACTACAGAAAGGAACAAAACAGGATTACATAGCTAAATATATATATATATATATATTTCTGTTATCTCTGTACAAGTAAAATTCCAAAAGGGGGAGCGGGCCAGCCTCATCCTCACCCGGCCTTATCCAGGCCTGATCTGGGCGAGCCAACCGCCCTTATTAATCTCTATTGTTCAATATGGCAGACGACAATTCCTCTAAACGTCCTTCATTGAAGGCCAAGGCAAAGTCCCACTATTTGCGCAAGCAGGACAAGGAACCTAAGGGCTCTAGAAAGGACAAGGAACCTTCCAAGGCCTCTCAACGTGACGCCTTAAGGCGCCACAAGGCGTTAGAAAAAGAGTTCGACAGGCGTTCAAGGGAGTCCCGCTCTGAACCGTCTCTACCTCCTCCTCCACCCCCTACCTCTATTCAACCTCTCCCCCAGGCCTTTCTTCCCTACCTAGGCGCAGTTCGCCCCAGGGTCTCCCGACCCCGGTCCTACGATGAGTCTGACACCGAAGCCACTTTTACACCCACGGCTGCTGGTCTGCGCCAGGGCGAACCTTCTACATCTGAGGTGCCACCTCACATCAGGGCTTGGATGGAATCAGCCATCCGCCAGAGTGTTATAGAGGAACTACAGCACATGTCCAGATCAGGCTTCTCTCCTCGAGTCTCCGAGCACGACTCCTTGTCTATCAGATCCCTTCCACAACCGGTCCCCCGGTTGCTCAGGTACTCTCTCAGAGGGACAGCCCTCCTCCGGTTGGGGCCCAGGTTGAGGAGGAAGGGGACTTTAGGGATTTCGAGGAGGAGGATTCCCAGATGGGTTCCTCCGCTACAGTGAACCTCCCTTAGAGACTGACATCATGGAGGGGAGATGTCCGAGGACGAGGGCACTTCGACTGACCAACCCTCCTTTGGGGGCTCTTCAAACCACACATGTTCAAGTCCCTCCTTCTTAAGGCCAAGAATGTCTCGGGCCTTCTTTCCCAGGCCCCTGCTGACCTCCCCCCATCCCAGAGGGCCCAGAAGATTCCATTTTCACCCATCCAGTGGTTGAAGCTGAGGTCATCCCTTCCCCCCATATTCGTAGATCTGGTAGCGAAGCAACTATCCTCCACAGGGACCCCTCCCACACCCTCTAGCCAAGACAAGAGGTTCTTTAATCTCGATTCGGCACTGTCCAGCCTCCTGAACATTCCAGAGGTCGATGACCCTATTGTGGGTCTAGCTTCCTCCTCTACACCTAGTGAGGCCCTAGAGGCCTTGAAACCTGAGGATAAGCGGGTGGAGCTGGCCCTGCGCAGGGCCCACCTATCCGACGCCTGGGCCATTAAGTCAGCTACCGCCGCCTCTTTTTCACTAGGTCCTCTATCCGCTGGCTACGTCAGCTCAGGGAACACGTCCCTGCTTCCAACCTGAGGCGCACCAGGACATTGCGAAGCTAGTGGCTGCAGCCGAGTTCTCGGCTGACGCCACTTACCAGTCGGTGAAATTCTCTTCCAGGGCCATCACGTCCCACGTCACGGCTCGTCGCCTGCTATGGCTCAAACACTGGCAGGCGGACGTAAAGAATAAGGTCAAGCTGGCCACTGCCCTATTACAGGAGACAAACTGTTTGGCCCGGCCCTCGAACCCCTGCTGGTCGAGGTCGCAGCAAAAGGAAGTACTTGCCTTCCTTCGAAGATCGGAGACCAGGGGCTCTCAGCCCTTTCGGAGGAGCTTTCCCGCCCTTTCTACCAACCCCCTTCCCGCCCAGATTCCCCGACCCCCTTCCTTCCGATCCCAGGATCGCACGGACTCAGGCGACAGGACCAGGCGAGGGGTGGTTATAAGAGACCCTTTCGGGTGCGGGAGGAAGGCCCTACCGCAGAAGGTAGAGCCTCCTTCTCCCTCCCCATTGGTGGCCGCCTCAGCCACTTCGCCGCCCAATGGGACAAATCCACTTCCGATGCATGGGTTAGAGACACAATAAGGTTTGGTCTCGCCCTCGAGTTCAAATCCACTCCCCTGATCGTTTCTTCCCATCCCCCTCCTCAGGGATCCCACCAACGATGCATTAATGGATGCAGCCATCCATCACCTGCTTGATATTCAGGCCATTCAACCTGTCCCTCCGGCTCAGAGAGGAAAGGGATTTTACTCCCATCTCTTTGTCGTGCCCAAACATTCTGGGGGCTGGAGAGCCATCCTAGACCTGAAACGCTCAACCGTCACCTTATCCAGCGCAAATTCAAAATGCACACCTTGCAATCCATTCTCCTAGGCACCAGGCGGGAGACTGGCTGTCCTCCATAGATCTCTCTGAGGCATACCTTCATATTCCTATCAGGCCCTCTCATCACAAATTCCTTAGGTTCTGTTATAATGGCCTTCACTATCAATACGTGGCCCTACCCTTTGGGCTGGCCTCGGCCCCCAGGACCTTCACCAAGGTCCTGGCGGCCTGTGCCCCACCTCAGGAGCATTCCGTCCGCCTCCACTGCTACTTGGACGATATCCTTATCCTGTCCCCGTCCAAGTCCCAGGCAGTCAGGGATACCAGGGTCACCCTTTCGCCCCTACGGGCACACGGGTTTCTAGTCAATTGGCAAAGAGCCAACTTACCCCTTCCACCCGAATCAACCACCTGGGTGCCATAATTGATTCGGTCTCAGAGAGAGTTTTTCTCTCCCCAGAGAGGTTTCTTAGCATTCAAACCCTGGTCAAACAAATTAGACGTTCTAGGAGGGTGGCCTTGCTTGACCTCTCTAGATTGTTGGGAAAAATGGTGTCATGCATCTCTATTATTCCCTGGGCTCGCTACACAGCAGGCCCCTCCAGTGGTTCCTGCTCCCGTTCCAAAGATCCGGAAGAAGCAACTCGAAGATCAGTCCCTCCAAAGGTCCTCACGTCTCTTCTCTGGTGGACCAATCCCGCCATCAACAGAGGCCACCTCTTTGCGGAGCCTCAAAGACTCACCGTCACTACCGGCGCAAGTCTATCCGGTTGGGCGCTCATCTCAACTCACTCTCGGCGCAAGGCAAATGGTCGCCCGACCGAACAAAGATGCAGCATCAACTGGCTAGAGCTCCATGCCGTCCATCTGGCTCTGCGCTGCTTCCCCAGATCCGCAGTCGCCATGTTCTCGTTCTCACAGACAACGTCACGGCCAAGGCCCATATCAACAGGCAAGGGGCACCCAGTCAATTCAACTGATGAGGAAGCCGGCGCCTTTGCCGCTGGGCAGAGGCCAACCTTCTATCACTAAAAGCCGAACACATCTCCGGGATAGACAATACCCAGGCGGACTGGCTGAGCAGGGCCACGGTGGACCAAGCAGAATGGCGACTTCATCCATCCCTGTTCGAGGAAGCGTCCAAGATATTCGGCCTTCCAGTGGTGGATCTGTTCGCTTCCCCATCCAACACACAACTTCCACGGTTTTTCTCCCGGTATCCGTCTCACGGGGCGGAGAACCACAATGCTCTGCGCTGCCCATGGCCCCCAGGGCTCCTATATGCCTTCCCTCCGCTCCCGCTAGTGCCCAGAGTCATTCAGAAGCTCATTCAGGAGAGGGCAGACCTTCTCCTGGTGGCTCCCTATTGGCCCAGGCGACCGTGGTTTGCGGACCTCCGCAACCTATCGGTAGCGCCCCATGGCGGATCCCCGGACAGGGTCTCCCTCTCTCAGGGGCCCCTTCTACATCCGGGCCTCAATGGCTACAGTTAGCCGTCTGGAAGTTGAGCGGATCCGTCTGACTAGCGAGAACCTATCAAGCCATGTCATCGACACTATTTTGGCGCCAGGCGACCCTCCACTACACGAATTTATGATGCCACTTGGAAGGGGTTCTGCAAGTGGTGTAGTGGGTCCCAGGTTGACCCTCTCTCTCCTTCCGTGGCTCAGATTCTGGAATTTCTTCAGGAAGGCCTTCGCAAGGGGCTTGCACCTAACACCCTGAGGCGACAAGTCTCTGCCCTCTCAACAGTGGTCTCCTGTGATAACTACGGCTCCCTTTCCCATCACCCCGGGTTAGATCCTTCCTTAGGGGTGCCACCAACCTGTGCCCTCCCACTGTTCACAGGTTTCCCACATGGGACCTCAACAAGGTCCTAGTTTCTCTTACACGTTCTCCGTTTGAGCCTTTGAGGAGTCATCTCTTCAGTTCCTCACCTTTAAGGTAGTTTTCTAGTAGCCATCACTTCTGCTCGTCAGTGTCGGAATTAGCAGCTCTGTCAGTCAGGAGCGATCTATGTGTGTTCCATGCAGACCGGGTCGTCCTGCGGCCTGACCCCACTTTCCTACCCAAAGTTAACTCGCCCTTCCATAGATCTCAGGAACTGGTTCTACCAAATTTTTGCCCTAGACCCTCCGGGAACAGGGAGGTTCTTTGGCACACCCTAGATGTTAGACGGGCCTTGCGTATATATATTAAGCGCACTCAGTCCTTACGAAGGTCGGATCTCTTTTCCTGTCCTTTCAACCCAAGACACTAGGGCTCAAGGTTTCTCCTTCCACTATCAGCCGCTGGATCAGGGCGACCATCGCCAGGTGTTACCTTTCCCATTCTCTGCCGGCACCCGGTGGAATAACTGCCCATTCCACCAGGAGTGCAGCCACTTGCGGCCTGGGCCACACAAGCCCCCATTGCTGACATTTGTAGGGCAGCCACCTGGGCCTCTCCGTCCCGTTTATCAGGCATTACAAGATCGTCGTATGCCTCAGCTGAGGCCTCCTTTGGCCGGCGGGTCTTACAGAGGGTTGTCAATGATCCGGAGGGCCTTGGGCCAGACGGAGTCCCACCCATAGGACAGCCAAGCTTTGGTATGTCCCACAGTCTGGATGCTCCGAGCGGCTCGAGGAGAATGGGGCGTTGGTCCTTACCTGATCGCCCCTTCTAGGCGAGCCGCGAGGAGCATCCAGCCCCACCCTAGCATCTCCGTCTGGTGGGGACTCCTGTTTTCAGCCAAGGAGCCAATAGTTGATTAGATAGGATTAATAACTTCTCGTTATCGCAAAAAACTGGGGATACGCTGCGCGATGCCACGTGGGAGGGCGGAGCGTTTCCTCGTCTAAAGCTCAGCCTGAAAGAAGAGGACTCAGAAGCACATCCCACAGTCTGGATGCTCCTCGCGGCTCGCCTAGAAGGGCGTATCAGGTAAGGACCAACGCCCCATTATATTTTTATCGTAATTTTCCTTGGGATGTTTTAAGCTGTTTCTCATCACCCACAGCAGCTTTTATTCTGAATTCAGTGCACAATTTACTTTTAGTATCTGCACTTTGGTGTTGGTTTAGTTTCATGGGAAAATAATGGAGAATGTTTGTAATTCAGGGATGGGCAGACTTAAGGTTCCTGCACTGTATGTTTCACTAGCACTTCAAGATATGTTGACTGGTCCCAATGAATTTTATTATGGCTCAGTGGGGCAGGTCAGTTGCAATACTTAGCATTTTAAAGGGTAAAAGTTTGGTTTTTATTTAAAGATTAAGCTTTCAAAAAATACAGTACATTTACTACATTGATTTTTTTTATTTCTCTCCCCCAACATTTTCTTTGTTTAGTTACTCAAGAGATGTAAATGGATAGATTTTTAGAAATTAAGAAGCCTTGTTGTTTTCATGAACATCATCCTACCTTTGGATCCCATCCTTCCTTTAGCTCACCTTTGCTCCAAGTAAATCTAAAAAAAAAATTGAAATTAATTTTTATTGAAGAATTTTTTTACAGAATAAAAATATACATTTTAGAAAGGAAAGGTTGAGAAAAGCAGTAAGAAAATAAAGGCAAAGGACAGAAAATAAAGAAAGAAAAGGAAAAAAGATACAAAGGAGTAGCTTCTGATCATAAATGCATCATAAATGCATTTATATTTTGCTCTCTCTCTTTAAGATTTAAGTTTTAAGTTACATCATGGCTCCTTCTTTCCATATTCCAAACTTTCTAATAATCAAACCCATAAATCACACATTATTTTTTTCTATTTTCAGCAAAAAATGTCAATAAAGGGCTTCCAGTGACTAACAGATATAATTATTGCCTTTTCCCTCACCAAACAAGTCAATTTTGCCATCTCTGCAAATTCTGAAATCTTTACCAACTATTCTTTCATTGTGGGTATTTCAGAACCTTCTTATCTTTGTACATACATATATACATTTCATTGTAGTTATTATGTCCAAAAACAGTCTTCCATAAGACTTTTTTTAGATGTCTGTCCACTAGTCCCAGTAAGAGTATATAAAAATGCTGGATGCTGAAAATATTTTGTTTCCTGAAGTAGAGCCACCATATTTATAGCAAGCAAAAAGAGAATGGTAGCACATTAAAAACTATTATACCATAAGCTATCGTAGACTGGAATCTGTATTTCAGCATTTGTAGCCGCTCTTCTTAAAAACATCAATGGGAGTCTCCAACATGAAATTGCTGTACAAAGTTTATCAGGGCACTAGTGCTATTGCTTATGGCCTAAATCAAGGTCACAGGATTTAAGTGCACTACAGATTTTAATTGGTTTTGACAGCATTTTATACCATCAAATCATCATTTTTGCCTTCTGCATTCTGTTGATCAATATAGTGTTTCATTTGTTTTCCATTCTTCCATTCCAGTTTAGCAATGGTGACTGTGTGAATTTGGAAACATTGAAACTGCCTATTTTGTAGGATTGAATCAAGCTGCCAATCCAGTGTCAAACGTAGTGGTGTTCCAGGTTTTATTCAGTACAGGATTGGCATACGTGCTTGGATTTTAATTTTCCTTTAGGCCATGACAAAAAAAAAAAAAAGGAATTTGTGTCATACATAAAAATTAGAAACATTATGGAATAAACTTTCTTGTACTGTTTACTTAACCAGATTCAGTAATCTAGTTGGTGTTGGTCTTTTAATTGGTTTTGACAGCATTTTATACCATCAAATCATCATTTTTGCCTTCTGCATTGTGTTGATCAATATAGTGTTTCATTTGTTTTCCATGTAGGAGAACCCGATAAGGTTAAACAGCAACTGAATGTATGAACTACAATCTTGTGACAATTCTGCGCAATATGTCAATTTAACAGTGTGACTACAACATTAGTAATAGATGATTATATATTATTGATGTACTTGGAGCATTTAGACACTGCCCAGTAATAAAATTCCTGTTGTTTGCAGTAATAAAATATTAGCATACAAATTAAAGCCATAAAATCAAATCTAAAATGTAACAGAAAGCTTTGCAGGTGAATAAAAGCAGTATTGTCAGATTGTTAACAGTGTAAGAAATAAGCAGAATTTAAATATTTCTAAGAATCTTAACAGGAATATTTACTTTAAAAATGCTGGAATATTTTTAGAGCCTTGTATACAAATATATACACTGCTGAAAAAAATAAAGGGAACACAAAAATAAGACATCCTAGATCTGAATGAATGAAATATTCTTATTAAATACTTTGTTCATTACATAGTTGAATGTGCTGACAACAAAATCACACAAAAATTATCAGTGGAAATCAAATTTAGCAACCCATGGAGGTCTGGATTTGGAGTTACACTCAAAATTAAAGTGGAAAAAAACACTACAGGCTGATCCAACTTTGATGTAATATCCTTAAAATAAGTCAAAATGAGGCTCAGTAGTGTGTGTGGCCTCCACATGACTATATGACCTCCCTACAATGCCTGGGCATGCTCCTGATGAGGTGGCAGATGGTCTCCTGAGGGATCTCCTCCCACACCTGGACTAAAGCATCCCCCAACTCCTGGACAGTCTGTGGTGGATGGAGCGAGACATGATGTCCCAGATGTGCTCAATTGGATTCAGGTCTGGGGAACGTGCGGGCCAGTCCATAGCATCAATGCCTTCGTCTTGCAGGAACTGCTGACACACTCCAGTCATATGAGGTCTAGCATTGTCTTACATTAGGAGGAACCCAGGGCCAACCGCACCAGCATATGGTCTCACAAGGGGTCTGAGGATCTCATCTCGGTATCTAATGGCAGTCAAGCTACCTCTGGCGAGCACATGGAGGGCTGTGCAGCCCTTTAAAAATGCCACTCCACACCATTACTGAACCACTGCCAAACCAGTCATGCTGGAGAATGTTGCAGGCAGCAGAACGTTCTCCATGGCGTCTCCAGACCCTGTCACGTCTGTCACATGTGCTCAGTGTGAACCTGCTTTCATCTGTGAAGAGCACAGGGCGCCAGTGGCGAATTTGCCAATCTTGGTGTTTGGCAAATGCCAAACGTCCTGCACGGTGTTGGGCTGTAAGCACAACCCCCACCTGTGGATGTCAGGCCCTCATACCACCCTCATGGAGTCTGTTTCTGACTGTTTGAGCAGCCACATGCACATTTGTGCCATGCTGGAGGTCATTTTGCAGTACTTCTCCTGTCCCTCCTTGCACAAAGGCAGAGGTAGCAGTCCTGATGCTGGGTTGTTGCCCTCCTGCGGCCTCCTCCACTTCTCCTGATGTACTGGCCTGTCTCCTGGTAGTGCTTCCATGCTCTGGACACTACGCAAGCCTTCTTGCCACAGCTCGCATTGACGTGCCATCCTGTATGAGCTGCACTACCGGAGCCACTTGTGTGGGTTGTAGACTTGTCTCATGCTATCACTAGAGTGAAAGCACCGCCAGCATTCAAAAGTGACCAAACCATCAGCCAGAAAGCATAGGAACTGAGAAGTGGTCTGTGGTCACCACCTGCAGAACCACTCCTTTATTGGGGATGTCTTGCTAACTGCCTCTGCTTTCCACCTGTTGTCTATTCCATTTGTACAACAGCATGTGAAATTGATTGTCAATCAGTGTTGCTACTTAAGTGGACAGTTTGCTTTCACAGAAGTGTGATTGACTTGGAGTTACATTGTGTTGTTTAAGTGTTACCTTTATTTTTTTGAGCAGTGTATTTTCAGATGCTGAAAGGACCTTACACAAGTGCATTGTGCACTGATTCTCAAATAGTAATTCATGGATTATTAGAGGTCCAAAGGGGTCCACCAGACGGCCTATCCTGCATTCATCAAAGTCTACATTTGAAATTACTTTTTTTGCTGGAGTTATTTTAGCCCAGATTTAGCTTACATTGACATGCTTTCCATTTGCACTGTTGAATAAACTTACATGACTGGAGGGAGAATAGGTAAAGTTCTCTGCTTCAAACCATCGGTATGTTTTCCCAGACCTTAGGAATATATCTGACATGTACCCCTGGAAAGACATGGAGATTTCTGAAGTTTCCAAAAACATAACATTCAAGAAGATTGGCTTGCAGCTGTATATGGAGCCTAGTCCAAGACCACTAAAGATGTTTAGTGTTCACCATTGGGTTCATCTGAGGCAATTCGTTAGACTGTAACTCCAAAAATTAATCACAAGCTTATGAATTCCTTCCTCTGCTATAATGTATAGCTGCATTTCTTAAATTTGAGGGCTATACTTTGATATTTGCATTTCACTGTTGCTTCCGTTTCTTGATAGTGGTCAGCATTGGGTTCTCATTCTGATTTTCAGGAGTTGTGATAAACTGAGATGATTGCTGACAAGGAAATAATTTAACAGAGAGTGTGAGAGGGGATGCGAAATGCCTGTTACATTTGTTTGATTTCCCAAAGGCACTTTTTACAAGCTGATATTTACTCTTTTTAATTTCCTTGCCAGTGGTAAAGTTGCTGCACAGTCAAGGCAGTGATGCATAGTGGTTGGGACTGTTTCTTTCAGGGCTTTGTTGGAGTTTTACTCTGGAATAGTATATAAGGATTAAAAAATAATAACCCAAAACCTCTGGTGCCAAGAATAAATAATAACCCTGCTCAATGAACAACAGCAGAACTCATCTAATCACCTGACTCAAATGTCTGAAAAAAACAACTAGGTTGATGCTGACTTACAAAATGCTAAAGGGTTGGGCCATCTAAATCTCCAGAGGGATGCCCTTCCATAGGGCAGGTGTTGCCACTGAGAAGGCACAGATCCAGGACCCAATAAGATAATATTGTCTGATAGAAAGGCTAAGATTAAATATAAAGAACACTAAACTAATGATAACAGGTATAGTAACCAGCTCTAGAATTTGTCAGTGAAGCCATTGAAAAGCTGGATAGCTGCTACTTTTTAGGTTCAATTGTCAATAGTAGAGGACCCATCAGTCAAGAAATAAGCCACGGACTAGCACTTATAGAGTAGCACCAAAGATCTTGTAAAGGATATTCAGATGTTGCAACATGTCTATGCCTACAAAGATCAGAACCATGCAGGCAGTGGTGATGCTGAGTCTTAGACTGTTGAAGTCTATAGCTTGGCAGTTTGAGACCCAAATGCCATGAGATGGAGTGAGCTACCAACCTAGCAGTTTGAAAGCATGCAAATGCAAGTAGATGAATAGGTACCACATATAAGCAAGTGGGAAGGTAATAGCATTCCTGATGCTCTGTGTAATGTCATGCCGGCTATATGACCACAGAAACATCTCCAGACCACACCGACTCTTTGGCTTAAGAAACAGAGATGAGCACTGCCCCTTATAGTTAGTCACAATTAGTGGGATAAAATAATGGGGAAACGTTTATCAAAACTGGATCCAACAAGAGGGGCATACTTTGGGTTTCTTTGGTTAAAGAAAGTGATCTTTCACCAATAGCACCTGCCATTGGAACATGTTACACCCCCTCTCCTTAGGTTCTGATACTGGATGTGTTACTGGGCCTGGGAGTTGGGGGATTAGATGGCCCACTGAGAGGTTTCTGTCTATTGTTTTGTTGGGTTCATCCTTGGTGACAATATTGGATTTTTATGTTTTGCTCATGTTTTATTGCTCATTTTTTATTGCTTTAATGTATTGTTGATTGCCATTTACAAGCTCCAGTTTACAAGATTAGTGGCCAATAAAGTTGGATGGACTCAAACAGTGACAATAAGTGCACTATTGGAAGATCTGAAAAAAACAGGTTGGGGAAACAAATTAGTTCCAATAGAAAAGAATATGTGTAGCTCAAGATTTAGCTGTGAAGTCCTTGATGCTCTCAGAGCTTGATTGGTTGCTTGCAGACAAACATTTGTAGTGTTCCTTTTGTAGTTGAGTAGTTCTTGGTGGGAGTAATTACCACTAAGGGGGTAATTTGGGCATATCCTGTGAGTAATGGCGCTATTTTGTTAGTTGAAGATTCAATTTGCAATTGCTGTGCTAAGATGCTTGTGTAAAACAACACAAATCTAGTGTAGAAGAGTGTTTTGGGGGTAATGATTTTTTTTGGGGGGGGGGGGGTGGTGTTCCAGCACTCCAACAAATCAGCCTTCAACAGGCACAACAATATTTACATAGCATTCAATAAAGAAGAATAAAAATATTAAAAGGCAGAAAAAAGAACACAAGTACGCACACCCTCACCAGCAAGCAACACCAAAATAAACAGGGATTAACATCAGGATTAACAGCACACAAACACTCAAGCAGTAAACAATACCCTAATCAAGAAGCCACCAACAATGAAGCAGTAGACAAACAGCTTAATCAAGGAATTGCCAAGGAGAAAATAACACTCCTATCAATACTGAACAGGGCAGGCTGCTCTGTGTAAACAGAGACCGGTTGCTACTCCCTTCCATCATTGAAGATGTTACCTAATCAGATAACTAAATTTGTGCAAGCAAACTACCAAATCCTTGGTACTTAGAGAGCACCAAGGACTTCGCTGGTATCTTCTTCACTTGTATCTTCTTTTCTGTAGATGTAGTGAACTGCAAACCTTATTTTTCCTTACCAAAATGCTAAAGTTGGAAAAGCTATTTGACAGTATAGGCTCGGTTTAATAAGGCCTACATAACTTTTAGAATCTGAGCTTATCTGGTTAGACTTATCAAGTTAAACTTATGTGTCGAGTAATTTGTTTGCTTTGTATATATTAACTTACATTCTTCAAATCACTTCCTTAGATATAGTTAGGTAAACATAAGCCAAATAGAAACAATGTGCTTAAGACTTTTGCATTTGCAAAAACTCATAAGATTATACATCGGCCCAGTCCTTTGATTAGATTTCTAAATTGCTACCATCATGATATTCCTGTAAATGGTTCCATTTGTGCAGGAAAGAGAGCAGACTTGGTAGAAGAAGAATGGATTTTTAGAATCCACATTAATGTCAAAGAAGCTTCAAAACAGCTTAATGTAGACTGGTGGTCAAAACAAACAGGAAGGGGAATGAAATGTGTACTGCAGTATTTTTTAAACTAGGTAACTTTAAGATGTTAAGATGCTGCTTGATGAATTCTGAGATTTGAGATCCAGGTTTGAAAAACACTGGTGTAGTGGGAAATAAGGGTATATGTAATTGACTGATTTCTGTTGTTTCTATTCCATATATGTATACATATAGAGAGATAGAGTCATAGATTCACTTTATGTTAAAAAAACAACAAGTTTTTACAGCCATTCCATCCTTCATATGTCAAAAAGATAAAATCTGACTTGATTGATGGCATTTTTTAAATTAAATTCAGCATGTTTATTTTTCTATATTGTTGGTGAGCTCAGTTTTGGTGCATCATTTTCATTGAACATTTCCTATATTGAACCTGCTGGGTAATATGTAGCCCCTCCATCGACCTATAAATTCTTCCCTACTTCAAAAATTGTATACACCCCTGATGATGCTATTGCCTACTAATAAACCATCAGGTACGTAATACAATTTTATAGCCTATTGTTTTTGTCACTGCAGTTTAACCTAATGCCAAAAGGTATTGGGATCCTTGGCATCAGTGAACTTCAAAGGGAAAGATCCGTCAGTGATAAGCAGCCACACAGAGAAGATCTGATTAGTTTTTCCCTGATAAAGATGCCACCACAATATCATCTACTTAGAACATGGGGAAATGGCAGTAGATCAGTGGTGGGATTCAATTTTTTTTACTACCAGTTCTGTGGGCGTGACTTGGTGGGTGTAGCATGGGAAGGACAATGTAAAATCTCTAGTCAGAGGTCGTATTTGCCGGTTTTCTGAAATACTCAAAATTTCCGCTACTAGTTTTCCAGAACTGGTCAGAACCTGCTGAATACCATCTCTGGAGTAGATTATGCTTCAAGTTTTGGGACCCATAACCATCAAACATTTTAACACTAGGCACCAGCTTCCTTGAATTGAGTAGAGTAATTGAATAAATGAACAAATATATTACTCCATAATATGTCTTGGATTTCTCCTTTAAAAGTCTTTAAATAAAGCCTATCATGCTTACTTGAAAGAAAGGCAGCCTTAAGTTAAGGATTGATCTCCTCCCCTAGAATAGAGGGGGTGGGAATCTACAGAGAAAAATGTGCTACAGTGCCCATCATCCTCTCTGTCAACATAGCCAACTATACCACTTTTGACCAAATAATCCCAGTTTTGTGCTAAGTGCCATCTACGTGTACCAACTATTCTCACACTAACCACTCTCTCACACAGAAATGCAAGTACATAACACACACTCGCACACTCAACATGTACACACGCAGACAAATTCCCTTTCCTTTTTCTAGCAAATTAGAAAAAAGGAAACTCAGGATGGGACAAGGAAAGAAACAAGGGCAATCCTCAGAGACAACCAGACTGCAGCAGTGATGCTTGCAGCCATTTGCATTTACTGCTCAGGTCTTTCTTTTCAACACTTACTCTGCTTCTCATCAGTGAATGTAATGACCGTAAGAGCTTTCCTCCTTTTCAATACGTAGCTAATTATTTCAGCAGAAATAGCAGATGCCATGAGTTCCATTGTGCGCTATACAATATCTGGGGATTATGTATGAAAGCTGAGAGATACTAATGAGATTGGGACAGATTGATTGACCTTTCTAACACAGTCAGCAGTATCTTCCCTTCCAGGGTGGACCGCATTTAATGGGAAAGAGGAACATGTGATTCCTTTTTTATGTTCAATATTAAACTGCCTGGAATTTGCTTTGTAAAAAAAGCAGTTGCTCAGCAACTGTGCCTGTGCATAAAGGGTACCTTACCTGGAGTATCAAAATATCTACGCTATATGAAAACATTGGCTTAAAACAGTCCAAGCAATGAGAAGCAATGTTTTTTAAAAAAATCAGTTATACTGAGATAGATAGAAAATGATTGCAGAGAGAATCTGTTGAAGTCGATTGACTATTTTGGAGCACAAAAAGTTTCTCGAACAATACTAATGTACACATCTGTTATTTTAAATAAAAATGCACATGGTTTCATCTGCATATATCAGGAAAAAAAGCCAGAAGAGTGGTGGGGAGAGCTGAAGAAATATTTCTAGGCCTGCAGACTCTAGCCTGCAGTAACCTTAGCTGCAGATATGAGCAGCATTTGGAGGAGTCACTCTTCACTTCTAAATAGAAAATCCATGTGGTGTCTTCCTTAGGCAAGCAGTATCCTTAGAGATCTTTCCTGCTGACAATCTCTGCAGTCATGTAATGCCCTGAACAGGATGCCCCAGTTTGTGTGTAAACATTAAATATATACTGTTTGTGGCGTCAATTGAGAATGACAGAAGCTTGGAGTTGAATTGCAAAGTTGGAAAATTGGCAAACTGACCAAGGGCACCTTGGTGTGAAAAGAGAGTAGAATAGCTGCCCCCCCCCCCGATCCCTCCTACAATTTTGGCAAGACATGTGGATGGGTGGATGGATCAGAATTTGGGAGAGGCTGGAGAAGTGAGTGGAATGCTGATGAAGCTTATACTGATTTTCCAAACCATGTGCATGCTTCTCCTCCTGACACAGCAAAATGAATGGCTTAAGACACTAAATGTCCCAACTCTATTTCCTTTTAGTCTTGTTCTGTGCTGAGGCCAATTTTATTCTTTTTTTTCTCCTTGTACCACATGACACTCTCACCAAGGACAACTTTGGACTCTTTATTCTGGTATTTTGTTCTGCACCTCCTTTGTTTTGGCTGTTTTAAAGTGTTTTCTCTGTGTTAGTGATATTTTTATGGATAAGCAGTGTGTCATTTTGATCAGTGCCAGTGAAATTGCTTCAGCCTACATAACTGGTCTGGTAACCTTTCTTTACCTTGGAAAGCATAAGAGCAGCTCCCCCCCCCACACACACACACAAAAAGTGTTTCTGTGGGTGGGGTGTCTTTCATCTGTCAACTGTTGATCAGGATGGGTGCTCAGTCACTTGATAAATATATGCATACTATTTTAAGGCACTTGCAGAATCTGCAGCTATAATTATCTATACACTTATATTTACCTTTTTGGAAAAGTAGTTCTATGAAGCTGTGCAAGATGAGTTTTGTTGCTATCCCAAAAGCTGGAGGGGGAAAAAAAAAAAAAAAGCAGTGCCTCAGTGACTCATCCAGAGCTTCTGAAATGTGATTTAGGGTTGAGGACAGCATTTAATCAGTCACTCTTGGCAGCTTTCCTTCTCCTACAGAAGGACTTTCTTTACTTTCTTTCTTGCTCAGTGAAATAGAGGAGGGAACTCAGTTGTCCTTCCCCTTCCTAATTAATTTTTTAAAGGGGAAAAATTGATTTCTTCCTCTAAATCTCTTCCAGGTAACATCTTCTTTATTTTCTGGCTCTTGCTCAAGGCTGTCAGTGAATTCATGCAAAAAGTTACTTAGGTGTAGATCACATTGATTTAAGGTTAGTGGACACGGAGTTGCCAGGCAAGACAAGAAGAAAAAGCTATGCTCAAATGATGATGGAGGAGATATATAAGAGAGATGCCATCATTTTATGTCCAAATACTGAGAAACAGATAATGCTTTTTGGTGGAGATGGAAAACTGGAGAGCATACGGTTGGAAAAGGAGAAGAAAACTTGCTAAGAATTTCTGCTGCTTTTGAAGCTGCCAATGAGAAGAATAAGGCACAAGGAGAAACAAGATGGCATACACAGGCCTACCTGAGAGTCTCTAGAAACATCACAAATAGAGCACATTGAATTCCTCCCTGGTGAAGTAAGTGGCAGAAAGTGAAGTAGTTCCTATGGATCAACAGAATAAATTGCAGCTGTAGAGTAGCCCTCTTTACCCAAAACATAGAACTGTGTTGTGCATGTGTACATTCACAGACAGTTTACAGTTACTTCCCATTCCTGATGTTATGCCAACATTGCCTTTGAGTCAGTGTTGATTCCCAGTGACTGCCTAGACAAGTCCTTGCAGTTTTCTTGGCAAGGGTGATGTGCCATTGCCTCTTTCCTAGGGCGGAGACCGTGTGACTGGCCCAAGCTGGATTTGTGCCTAAGGCGACACTTGAACTCACAGTCTCCAGGTTTCTGGCTTGAGGCCCTATCCACTCCGCCATACTGGCTCATACTGTGACATTACAAAGCAATAAATGGTACCAGCTCCTCTTAGGAAATGCTAGAGCTTCACTTATCTAGTTTTAGAACATTTCTTGTATAGTTGCAGCACTACACCCTGGCATATAATTCAGTATTATATTCATTAAGAAGTGTCATTCAGAGATTGCATTGTCAGATATCGGTGAGGAGCAGTGATGTCTCTTGTGTCAGAGGCAAGGCTCATAGTGTATATTACGTTCATTCTTTTGCTTCCTGATATAGTTTACTTACTAGTACCTCAGTAGCCTATTAAAAATAGGTTTACAAAAAGTTGAAGGTAAAATCAGTCAGATTTAAGTTAGATGTTATAATTATTGAGTTGAGCGAAGCACCTGCTCACTGAACTGTTAAACTGGCAGCATCCCGCCACTGTTGGTAACCATCTCATACTTAGGATGGTTGAAAGGTCCCGAAATCATATGATTGTCTTTTGTAATCTAAAAGCAAAGAAATGAAGAAGCTGGCATGGATGGCTGCAGGTCACTCCTGTAAGTCACACCCACTGCTTTTTCTTCCAGGGAGCCCCATTTTTCTTGATTTTGCTAATCTAGCTAAGCTTTGTACACTTCTATCAATGAAATCATCCTCTCTTTTGTTTTAGGCAATGCACAATGTTTTAGAATGGTCTGTCAAGGAATGAATATAAAGGTTAGGTAAATATTGTGTCCATACACACATTTAAATTACCTGCAAATACCTCTTTTTGGGGCATATCAAGATTATGCTCACTAGACTTGAATTGTTTTCTTAGGTAATTTTATTTTTTAAAATATGATTATGTAGAGAGGGAAAGGAAAACATGCTGCTGTGCAGCCCTATGATTTCTGATACCCTCTTTATAAAGATGCATCTGGGGCTCATATAAACTCTGTAAATATTTGTAAAAGATGGCGAAATGGCTTCAGTATACGGAATGGAACAATTCAGCCAGAGGAGCTTGATTAAATAAGGAAAGGACTGTCCTTATAAGTTTGTCTTCCAATAAATGGGTGGTTGTTGATTTGGCAGGTGACCCCATGGGGACCCTGTTGAGAAATATTCTCAACATTTCAAATGCACCCCAATCCCTCCCCACTTTTTTTTCCAACGGGTCAGACCAACATGAATTTAGTGTAGTACTGCATAGAGTAACTGGCAGTAACTCCACTAAATTTCCCATCCCTATGAGAGAATTTTTCCAGATATGTTATTTGATTTCTTTTTAGCTAAAGCTTTTCAATAATTGTATGCTGAGATTTTCTGCATACAATGCTGTTGCTAACCCAAATCAGCTAACTGTTCAGCCAACAATTGCTTTATTTGGTATGCAGGTTTTGGAATTTTCTTACATTGTTGCTTTTGACCTACAAATGGAAAACATGCTATGAATATTCATTCAGATTTTATTCAAAATAAAGAATTTCTGGGGCATCTTTAAGACATCATATGATTTTTTAAAAGGATATAAAGCTTGCTGGTGGACAACTTGGAATAATGTTGCCTTCCTACCTGTGACCCACTGGTAAAACTATTAAAGTTGTATGAGTTAGGATTCTGGAGGTTTAATTATTTAGTTATTTTTATGTGCAGTACACTGAAAGCTAGATCATAAATGCAGAAGAGATTATTTCTACGATATCTTTTAGCACATGGTGAATTTTTGTATGAAATGTAATTATGCAGATCTGCAATAAGGTATTTCAGCCATGCTGATGAATGATTCAGAACATGTACAAATATTTCCATTTGATCATTATTATGCATAACATAAATATTTATATGTGCTTTAAAGCATTTTATTATGTTGTCCTAGCCCTGTGTTTCCTGATTGCCTTAGATACCATAGATCTGATAACTGGAGCAACTAGACCTAATTGTACAAAAATAAGGTAAAAATTAATCTTCTTGTATGTATTCTGAAATTGATTTTAGATAGTTTTTGAAAAAGAAGTGAAAAAAATTCATACTCTGTTTCTATATCCACTGGCCTAGCTGCTTATCCCAAATCTTCTACAATTAAAAGAAAATTATTCCCAACTTAGGCTACAATCATTTGTTCTACATACCAAATATTTTGTAACCATTTTTTAAAAAATTGAGAATCCATTATATTACTCTCAGCATTTTTAAAAAGTGTTTTTTTATTAGGATGTAGAAAATATTTTTTGGATCCATGTCTGTAGAATGAAACTCTGCCTTTTCACTTGTGCTAGTGTGAATTTTAATGGGAATTATGAACAGGCATGGAAACAAATAAAAGAGATCACAAAAGGAAACAATCGAGAGGTCTCATCTGAGTCACAAATGACCAGGTTCAAATTATCATATTTCGGGAACATTATACCAAGACTTAGCTCCCTTGAGAAATCATTTATGTTAGGAAAGGTGGAAGGGATTGAAGAAGAAGATGACCAGCAGCAGGGCAGGTAGTCCAATTACATTGGTGATGGGTTGCACTATTAGAAATCCTGAAGGACCAGGTTGAGGATGGATCATTCTGAAGAAGGTGTCTGGTTGATAAGAATCAACACCAACCTGAAGGTATAATTAAAATGCACCAAATGGAAAAGTAATGTTGGAGAGTTTCCTGCCACCACAAATGTCTGTTGATATGATACTATTTAGAGATTAGAGATTTGGGGAGATGCTGATTATTGTCAGGTAAAGGCCTGACAAACACACACTCCCAATGTAGAATTGTGGCTCTGAATACTCTTCTATGGTAACTGAGTTACTATTAAATTAGTTTAGCTCTATGATGCCCTTAAAGTACTTTTTACAGATAATTAGGTTATGTTTTAGTTTTTCTCTACAGCTTCTTGACTGTTTTGTAAAGTGCAGATATGGAGGAATTTTCTGTTTTACTGGGGCCATGATAATTAAAAGTTGTGGGCAGATTGGAAAAATCTTAAGCAATGGTGTCTCTGAACTTAAAGTTTGAAATATATGAAATGGGTAGAGTGTTTAAGTCTACATTTAGAAATGTTTAAGTCTCTACATCTTTCTCCTCCCGCAGATTTCTCTATTTCCCTACCACCACCAAGTAGGAAATGCTATATTATTTTAGCCATATTGATTGAAAAATACATTGCTAGTGTATTTGTATCTCTCCATGAACTGAGGTTACATATTGTAGACCTTTTTCAGTTACTTCTGTCCTCTGAGGTAAAAATTCCATTTTTCTCTCCCCATCCCTGTACTGATAGAACCATCTTAATGACCCACGTAGGAGAGTTCTGAATTTGTACCCATCACTCTCTAGGCTTTTGATTTGGAGAGCAGCAGGAATTGAAATAGAGATTTATTTTATTGTCATTGTTGTGGATATTTACATTGCATTTTACTGTTGTTGTCAAATATATTTTAAAATAATTATATTTTTAATATTATGGTAATAGAAAACTGATATAGCAAAAATGGCATATTTTCTAAAACATTTGCGTTTGTGTGGTTTGGGGTGGAAAGAGGGGAAGGTGTGCTTGCAGGTATTGGGTTAGAAATATATAAACCAGGATAAACATTTTAAAACTGTATCTTTAAGAAAATGAAAAACTGTAATTAGGTGTGGTTTCTCAAACGGCCATAAGATGGAGCCAGAAACCTGGGTTGTTTAGTCTGAGTCTCAGAAGAGAGTGTGAGTGTATCTGTTTCCTTCTGTTGGAAAGTATTGCCGTTGCTCCATTTCTTCTAATTGACTGATATTACTGGATTTAATGTAAGTCTGATACTGAACTGTTTTTGACACTGGAATTTGATATTTGGATTATCCCTGGATGAAAACTGACTAATTTTACTTGTGAATGACTTTGGACTGCCTATTTTGGACTTTGCTTAACGTTTCTGGAAGTAAAAACCTACATTTACTGTACAGTGTATCTGTGTGCTGTATGTGTATTATTCAAACACTCCTCTCAAATATGTCTCCCTGTATGCGCTCATTCTCCTAACGGGGAATTACCTCAACACCCTTGTTTGAAGTCAATCTGAGTTTCTTAATTCAACATGAAGGCACCTCCGGCAGCTGTTTCATGTTTCTATTCACTGAAATCTAAGAAGATTTTCAATGGTAATCCTTAGTGTTATTGAGCCAAACGTACTGCATAGTTTTTCCATATTTCCCCCTTAACAGATGTTCTCTGCTAAGTGGGTAGGGAAAGATGAAGAATTGGTATGAAAGCACAGGATTGTTCGAAACGAAAGTTGATACCAAGCCTGGACAACCTGTAAAATTCCATGAATGGGATAGAATAATAAAGGCTTATCTGGAAATGTCTCTAGCATGGGATGTAATAATAAGGATAAGGGTGTAATAATAACAGTTTTGTAATTGAGAGCCTGAAGACATATTCAATAATTTTGAGACATATCTATGTAGTTTGGCCTATTCAGTGACATTGCATAGGATATTTCAGATCACATTATACCTCTACAATCATGTAAAAAAGTACCTTGGTAAATATATCCTGTTAAAATTTTTGGTGTTTTCAACGTTGATATTTGATCATTTCAACAATATTGATAGAGAAAAGGGATATAACAAATGTCATGCACCACTTACATTTTGTAGTCCTTTGTGTAATTAAAAAAATATGAATGCAAATTTTACTACTGGAAAAAAAATAGTCTTACATTTATCACTACCTCAAATTCCTAAAATTAGAATTAGGTGCACCACATCAGGTGCAAATGATTAGAACATCATCTGGGAAGAATCTGTTTTATTGAAATCTCAGGCACTTCATTTCATTTGTTTTTTGTTGTTGTTGAAGTGTGTGGTATTACCACCTCTCTCTTTGAGGCTTTCAGAAAGAAGGCTATAAATACGTATGAGTCTGGAAGGGATTTGAAAAGTTTGTCAACAATTTGACACCAGTCATTCCACTGTTTAGAAGATCTACAAGTGGAGAAGTTTTCAAACAACTGCCAACTTGCTCAGACCAGACCATTCCAGCAAGTTCAGCCCAAGAGCAGAATGCAAGAAGTTGAAAAAAGTATTTAAGAACTTCAGAATTTCATCATGTTACCTACAATTATCTCTCACCACTATTGATGTCAAATTATATGGGTTAACTATTAAAAAGAATTTGCAAAAATTAGATCTACATGAGAGGTTACCAGGGGAAAAAAATCTGCTGTCCAGAAAGAACATCGGGGCAAGATTAACATTTGCTGATTAGGTCTTTAGGCAAAGACCTGGGGTTCTGGAACAGTTCTGACAAACAAAGCAAAGATAGAATTATGGTCACAGTACCAGAAGACATGTTGGGCGAAAACTTAAGAAAATATTTTGCCAGAAGAACCTTATACCAACCAATGTTGTGGTTTGGGACTGCTTTGCTAAATCAGGGCCTGAGCAGTGCACCATCCTAGAACCCATTATGAATTCTTCAGTGTACCAGAAGGTTTTTGAGGAAGTTATGAACCATCTGTTGAAGGATTGAATCTCAGTTGAAAGTGAACATTGCAGCATAACAGTGACACTAAATTTTTTAGTAAATCCACCAGTGAATAGCTGAAAAAAATAAATGGAGGATTCTGGAATAACAAAGTCAGAGGTCAGTTATAAATTGCATTGAGTTGGTGTGGTGTAGTTTGAAAAGGGTTGTACATGCAAGAAATCCTTCAAACATCACACAGCTGGAAAAAAATCTCTCAATTGCTTTCAGAGGATTATAGATGGTTGTAAGAAACACAAAAGGGACAATACCAGCCAAAGGTGTATTTTTTCTACAGAAGGAAATGGCGGTATTTCTCACGTTTTTGTTGAATAAATGACTGTAAAGACAATTTTAGTTTTTTTTTAAAAAAAATTCAGTTGTATCTCCTTTGTGTTTTGTTTAAAATAAAATATTGGCAAATCTGCATATGTTAAAAAAATTGCATGGGGTGTACTTACGTTTTCACATGTTTATTTGGGAAAAGTTAGTGTGTCACACTTTCTGTATCTCTTGTTGAATTCAGTAAAATCTAGCTGTGTTCCTTACCCAATTATTATTATCTATAACAGTTCCTCAACATTTAACTATGGCCTGTAGTTGACATTTTTTCCCCTTTTACCTTTTACTACATTTGTTAAATTACTTCAATGCAATTTTGACTGAATTGGTTAGAATGAATTTTATTTTGATGACTGTTGTGTAAAGCCTGAGGAGGCTACTTCAGATAATTTTTCTTATGTTTTTCCTGTATTTTTGATTAATAGAGAAAGCATAATTGTTTTTTTCTCTCTATCTGTTCTCTCCTGTGTCCTGGACCAAGGCAAGATACAACATTCCGATGACTTTTCCATTTCATCTTTTTTTATCTTGTTTCATCCAACATATCTCAGGTGTTGACCTGTAGAAGTTTTGGAATATTACCATCTCCAGGGGATATGTTAGCTGTAAGGCATCCAGAAAGTATCCATGATTATGGGAATTGTAGACTAATGCATTTACAGAGCCATATTGAGGAAGAATGCATGGTCCCATGTCCAATCTTTCCCATTTAATTCCTCTTGATTTTGTTTTTCAGGGCAGAGTGGATGAGTTTTAATATTTCTGCTATTAGAAACCTTCTAGTTTGCCACACCTAAGATATGGAAATATTCATCTCTATATAATGGAAACCTTCAGTTTTGGAATATTTGCAAATCAAGTATTTATTAGATCATAATCTAGCTGAGTAGCCATTATTTGCATGCAAAACTCAGAACACATTGGCCCCACTTCATAAAATTCTGCAAGCAGTAGTGAGGCAGGCAGCATAGTGCCACATAGTTACTGTTATTTTGGGCTTGAGCATCAGATGTTAGGTGTACACCAAAAATAGAACATACATTTAATCTGTGTATGTTTTGTTAGTGCATACTATTCAGGGAGTTTGATTGCAATTCCTTGATGCTGTTTGACTTCAAACAATATTTGATAGGAAACATGAGGTTCAATTTATGTGTAGAAAGGACTTTCCTTAGAAAATGTTAGTGCTTGCTAAGCCTTCCTGAAGATTTAGAACTACAAATGCCCTATGGTATTGATGTCCCTATGGTTCATTAATTTGTTTGAAAATACTGCCCCCTCCTCCTCAGTTGTCATATATAACTGTTAGGGACATTTGAGACTATATTCTGTTTTTCTGATTTGGTCCTAGAAAGCGAAAGGCTGAAGTCAAACAGCATCAAGGAATTGATGATGATCGTTCTATGCTAACTCAGCCAAGAGATGACTTAATTCCTTATCTGCAATAGTTTCTTGGGTAAGGAAAACTCTTATGTCACCTGGGCTGGCTCTTCGCCAGTAGCAAAACATGACACTAAATAAATTGTGTACTTTATAAAATATTGCACAAAACTTCAGTGTCATGCCCCTGTTGGAATCTGATTCGGAGAGGGAGGCCAAGCAGTTGACAGGGAGTGGGAGTGTGGCTCCATTGGCTGTGGAAGAAACTGGGGAAGGGCAAAATCCAGCTGGGCAGAGCAGGGGAGAGGTAGAGCAAGAGAAAAGGAATTCGGAGGAAGATCCAGGCCCACCCCCTCTTCATCCTAGGGCACACAGGGAGGAATGGAGAAGGGAGCAACGTGAGTTGTGTGGCAGAAAGGGCCCTGATTCCCTTCATTTAGCTGCAGCTGGGAACACAGTGCTTTAAAAAGGAAAGCTGCACACAGCAAGTTGTTGGGAGCAAATCATGATTTATCTAGTATCCTTGAGGCTTATCTGTGTTCCTGGTGTCTTCCCAGCTGTATGTGTTTTGCTGTGCTTTCAAGTCTGCAATTCCTTCTCCTTCTCCTGCCCTGTCAAGTTAATTACTACAGCATGGTTTGGATTTTTAGTTACAGTTTGTATGCAGTTTGTTTTCAGACTGAATTTCCTCCACTTAAAGACTGTTCCTGGGAGAGTTTTTCTCCAGCCGAAGGTAACCTGGACATTGGGGGCAAAATTGGAGATAATAAAGGGACTCTTCTTGCTTATTTGACTGTGTTGCCTTTGTGCCATGTCCCTTCCCCAGTTTCTTCCCCAGCCAATGGAGCCACACTCCCACTCCCTGTCAACTGCTTGGCCTTCCTCTCCGAATCAGATTCCAACAGGGGCATGACACTGAAGTTTTGTGCAATATTTTATAAAGTACACAATTTATTTAGTGTCATGTTTTGCTACTGGCGAAGAGCCAGCCCAGGTGACATAAGAGTTTTCCTTACCCAAGAAACTATTGCAGATAAGGAATTAAGCCATCTCTTGTCTGAGTTAGCACCACTACCACCACCAAGTAGGAAATGCTATATTATTTTAGCCATATTGATTGAAAAATACATTGCTAGTGTATTTGTATCTCTCCATGAACTGAGGTTACATATTGTAGACCTTTTTCAGTTACTTCTGTCCTCTGAGGTAAAATTCCATTTTTCTCTCCCCATCCCTGTACTGATAGAACCATCTTAATGACCCACGTAGGAGAGTTCTGAATTTGTACCCATCACTCTCTAGGCTTTTGATTTGGAGAGCAGCAGGAATTGAAATAGAGATTTATTTTATTGTCATTGTTGTGGATATTTACATTGCATTTTACTGTTGTTGTCAAATATATTTTAAAATAATTATATTTTTAATATTATGGTAATAGAAAACTGATATAGCAAAAATGGCATATTTTCTAAAACATTTGCGTTTGTGTGGTTTGGGGTGGAAAGAGGGGAAGGTGTGCTTGCAGGTATTGGGTTAGAAATATATAAACCAGGATAAACATTTTAAAACTGTATCTTTAAGAAAATGAAAAACTGTAATTAGGTGTGGTTTCTCAAACGGCCATAAGATGGAGCCAGAAACCTGGGTTGTTTAGTCTGAGTCTCAGAAGAGAGTGTGAGTGTATCTGTTTCCTTCTGTTGGAAAGTATTGCCGTTGCTCCATTTCTTCTAATTGACTGATATTACTGGATTTAATGTAAGTCTGATACTGAACTGTTTTTGACACTGGAATTTGATATTTGGATTATCCCTGGATGAAAACTGACTAATTTTACTTGTGAATGACTTTGGACTGCCTATTTTGGACTTTGCTTAACGTTTCTGGAAGTAAAACCCTACATTTACTGTACAGTGTATCTGTGTGCTGTATGTGTATTATTCAAACACTCCTCTCAAATATGTCTCCCTGTATGCGCTCATTCTCCTAACGGGGAATTACCTCAACACCCTTGTTTGAAGTCAATCTGAGTTTCTTAATTCAACATGAAGGCACCTCCGGCAGCTGTTTCATGTTTCTATTCACTGAAATCTAAGAAGATTTTCAATGGTAATCCTTAGTGTTATTGAGCCAAACATACTGCATAGTTTTTCCATATTTCCCCCTTAACAGATGTTCTCTGCTAAGTGGGTAGGGAAAGATGAAGAATTGGTATGAAAGCACAGGATTGTTCGAAACGAAAGTTGATACCAAGCCTGGACAACCTGTAAAATTCCATGAATGGGATAGAATAATAAAGGCTTATCTGGAAATGTCTCTAGCATGGGATGTAATAATAAGGATAAGGGTGTAATAATAACAGTTTTGTAATTGAGAGCCTGAAGACATATTCAATAATTTTGAGACATATCTATGTAGTTTGGCCTATTCAGTGACATTGCATAGGATATTTCAGATCACATTATACCTCTACAATCATGTAAAAAGTACCTTGGTAAATATATCCTGTTAAAATTTTTGGTGTTTTCAACGTTGATATTTGATCATTTCAACAATATTGATAGAGAAAAGGATATAACAAATGTCATGCACCACTTACATTTTGTAGTCCTTTGTGTAATTAAAAATATGAATGCAAATTTTACTACTGGAAAAAAAATAGTCTTACATTTATCACTACCTCAAATTCCTAAAATTAGAATTAGGTGCACCACATCAGGTGCAAATGATTAGAACATCATCTGGGAAGAATCTGTTTTATTGAAATCTCAGGCACTTCATTTCATTTGTTTTTGTTGTTGTTGAAGTGTGTGGTATTACCACCTCTCTCTTTGAGGCTTTCAGAAAGAAGGCTATAAATACGTATGAGTCTGGAAGGGATTTGAAAAGTTTGTCAACAATTTGACACCAGTCATTCCACTGTTTAGAAGATCTACAAGTGGAGAAGTTTTCAAACAACTGCCAACTTGCTCAGACCAGACCATTCCAGCAAGTTCAGCCCAAGAGCAGAATGCAAGAAGTTGAAAAAGTATTTAAGAACTTCAGAATTTCATCATGTTACCTACAATTATCTCTCACCACTATTGATGTCAAATTATATGGGTTAACTATTAAAAAGAATTTGCAAAAATTAGATCTACATGAGAGGTTACCAGGGAAAAAAATCTGCTGTCCAGAAAGAACATCGGGCAAGATTAAATTTGCTGATTAGGTCTTTAGGCAAAGACCTGGGGTTCTAGAACAGTTCTGACAAACAAAGCAAAGATAGAATTATGGTCACAGTACCAGAAGACATGTTGGGCGAAAACTTAAGAAAATATTTTGCCAGAAGAACCTTATACCAACCAATGTTGTGGTTTGGGACTGCTTTGCTAAATCAGGGCCTGAGCAGTGCACCATCCTAGAACCCATTATGAATTCTTCAGTGTACCAGAAGGTTTTTGAGGAAGTTATGAACCATCTGTTGAAGGATTGAATCTCAGTTGAAAGTGAACATTGCAGCATAACAGTGACACTAAATTTTTTAGTAAATCCACCAGTGAATAGCTGAAAAAAATAAATGGAGGATTCTGGAATAACAAAGTCAGAGGTCAGTTATAAATTGCATTGAGTTGGTGTGGTGTAGTTTGAAAAGGGTTGTACATGCAAGAAATCCTTCAAACATCACACAGCTGGAAAAAAATCTCTCAATTGCTTTCAGAGGATTATAGATGGTTGTAAGAAACACAAAAGGGACAATACCAGCCAAAGGTGTATTTTTTCTACAGAAGGAAATGGCGGTATTTCTCACGTTTTTGTTGAATAAATGACTGTAAAGACAATTTTAGTTTTTTTAAAAAAAATTCAGTTGTATCTCCTTTGTGTTTTGTTTAAAATAAAATATTGGCAAATCTGCATATGTTAAAAAAATTGCATGGGGTGTACTTACGTTTTCACATGTTTATTTGGGAAAAGTTAGTGTGTCACACTTTCTGTATCTCTTGTTGAATTCAGTAAAATCTAGCTGTGTTCCTTACCCAATTATTATTATCTATAACAGTTCCTCAACATTTAACTATGGCCTGTAGTTGACATTTTTTCCCCTTTTACCTTTTACTACATTTGTTAAATTACTTCAATGCAATTTTGACTGAATTGGTTAGAATGAATTTTATTTTGATGACTGTTGTGTAAAGCCTGAGGAGGCTACTTCAGATAATTTTTCTTATGTTTTTCCTGTATTTTTGATTAATAGAGAAAGCATAATTGTTTTTTTCTCTCTATCTGTTCTCTCCTGTGTCCTGGACCAAGGCAAGATACAACATTCCGATGACTTTTCCATTTCATCTTTTTTTATCTTGTTTCATCCAACATATCTCAGGTGTTGACCTGTAGAAGTTTTGGAATATTACCATCTCCAGGGGATATGTTAGCTGTAAGGCATCCAGAAAGTATCCATGATTATGGGAATTGTAGACTAATGCATTTACAGAGCCATATTGAGGAAGAATGCATGGTCCCATGTCCAATCTTTCCCATTTAATTCCTCTTGATTTTGTTTTTCAGGGCAGAGTGGATGAGTTTTAATATTTCTGCTATTAGAAACCTTCTAGTTTGCCACACCTAAGATATGGAAATATTCATCTCTATATAATGGAAACCTTCAGTTTTGGAATATTTGCAAATCAAGTATTTATTAGATCATAATCTAGCTGAGTAGCCATTATTTGCATGCAAAACTCAGAACACATTGGCCCCACTTCATAAAATTCTGCAAGCAGTAGTGAGGCAGGCAGCATAGTGCCACATAGTTACTGTTATTTTGGGCTTGAGCATCAGATGTTAGGTGTACACCAAAAATAGAACATACATTTAATCTGTGTATGTTTTGTTAGTGCATACTATTCAGGGAGTTTGATTGCAATTCCTTGATGCTGTTTGACTTCAAACAATATTTGATAGGAAACATGAGGTTCAATTTATGTGTAGAAAGGACTTTCCTTAGAAAATGTTAGTGCTTGCTAAGCCTTCCTGAAGATTTAGAACTACAAATGCCCTATGGTATTGATGTCCCTATGGTTCATTAATTTGTTTGAAAATACTGCCCCCTCCTCCTCAGTTGTCATATATAACTGTTAGGGACATTTGAGACTATATTCTGTTTTTCTGATTTGGTCCTAGAAAGCGAAAGGCTGAAGTCAAACAGCATCAAGGAATTGATGATGATCGTTCTATGCTAACTCAGCCAAGAGATGACTTAATTCCTTATCTGCAATAGTTTCTTGGGTAAGGAAAACTCTTATGTCACCTGGGCTGGCTCTTCGCCAGTAGCAAAACATGACACTAAATAAATTGTGTACTTTATAAAATATTGCACAAAACTTCAGTGTCATGCCCCTGTTGGAATCTGATTCGGAGAGGAGGCCAAGCAGTTGACAGGGAGTGGGAGTGTGGCTCCATTGGCTGTGGAAGAAACTGGGGAAGGGCAAAGTCCAGCTGGGCAGAGCAGGGGAGAGGTAGAGCAAGGAAAAGGAATTGGAGGAAGATCCAGGCCCACCCCTCTTCATCCTAGGGCACACAGGGAGGAATGGAGAAGGGAGCAACATGAGTTGTGTGGCAGAAAGGGCCCTGATTCCCTTCATTTAGCTGCAGCTGGGAACACAGTGCTTTAAAAAGGAAAGCTGCACACAGCAAGTTGTTGGGAGCAAATCATGATTTATCTAGTATCCTTGAGGCTTATCTGTGTTCCTGGTGTCTTCCCAACTGTATGTGTTTTGCTGTGCTTTCAAGTCTGCAATTCCTTCTCCTTCTCCTGCCCTGTCAAGTTAATTACTACAGCATGGTTTGGATTTTTAGTTACAGTTTGTATGCAGTTTGTTTTCAGACTGAATTTCCTCCACTTAAAGACTGTTCCTGGGAGAGTTTTTCTCCAGCCGAAGGTAACCTGGACATTGGGGGGCAAAATTGGAGATAATAAAGGGACTCTTCTTGCTTATTTGACTGTGTTGCCTTTGTGCCATGTCCCTTCCCCAGTTTCTTCCCCAGCCAATGGAGCCACACTCCCACTCCCTGTCAACTGCTTGGCCTTCCTCTCCGAATCAGATTCCAACAGGGGCATGACACTGAAGTTTTGTGCAATATTTTATAAAGTACACAATTTATTTAGTGTCATGTTTTGCTACTGGCGAAGAGCCAGCCCAGGTGACATAAGAGTTTTCCTTACCCAAGAAACTATTGCAGATAAGGAATTAAGCCATCTCTTGTCTGAGTTAGCATCGAACGATCATCATAGTTCTCTGGGTTAGAAAAAAGAGTCTTTTGTATTAAATGTTCTCAAGTGATATTTATTGACTTGCCTGTCTGTGATGTTTTTTTTAATGTATTGTTTTATGCTGGTTTCTTGAACTACTGACACTAATCTGCTACTAATGTTAACTGCAGGGGAAACACAAAGTGAACTTGACAATGGAGAGCTGCTCTTTGACAGAGTTGCTGCATTGATTTGCAGGAGGTTATGCTGAACGCAAATGTGAGCCATTGCAGTGTTGGTGTATTCTATCAACTAGAAATAACCACAGAGGCAAGCAGCTTTTTACCCAGACTCTGACAGGAGCATATGTTTCTGTGAGAGAAAGAGTGGTGACAGATGTCAAGAGATTGCAGTGGAGATATTTGTTTTCTGGGGCTCTGGTGTGATTCCATGAAGAAATGATAGTATATTGAGAGGGCAATAGTGCCATAAACTATAGCATCTTGAGATGGAATGCTGTTTATACCCAGTCATTGTGGTCTAATGGAATAGTGTCTTTTAGACTGTTTCTAAGAATCATAAATCACCTGAATTGTTAGAAAGATGTGCCTTCTTATGGAATAGCATACTGTTTTCTTGATATATCTTGGACCTGCTCCTATATTGCCCACATGTTGCATTTTAAAACAATAGGGATAATAGAATTGGAAAAGATCTATTGTTCTTTGCTTTAGATCCTGGAGATTCTCGACTATATTAGATAATGTTGAACTATGTGGATCGTTGTTTTCTTTTGGGATCTTTCTGTCACATTCAAATTTTAGGAAATCTCTTATGGGGTTCATATAAAAGTATTACAGTAACTTTTTTCTCTCACACACTTTAGCAACTGTAGTATTGCTGAAAGGACCCCAAATCCTTTCAGATTAGGGCATTAAATACTGAAATAAATAAATAAATAAATAAATAAATACATACATACATACATACATATTGTCACAGGGAACAGTTTCTTTTGGAGATGTCGGAATTAAGGATACCTGTCCAGAGTCTATTGCTGAAGTCCTGTCCGAAAAACTCTAAAGTGAATTCTCCATGTTTGGATATGATAAAACTTGTTGACCTTAGGGATATGGTGTGGCATTTTGCAAAGCAATGTATGCTGTTGCTTCTGCCTTCTAAAATCAATCTGGCTTGTTTACCAGTTCCCTCTGCTTTTGGATACAATTCCAAGTGCCAGTATTGACTTACAAAAAATGTAAGTGGATTATAGTCAGGGTGCTATAAGGATAATCTCCTCCCATTAGTTTACTGAGTATCCTAAGCTAATCTTTAACTGCCCCTATTTTCAAAAGTGAGACAGAGGCTTATCGAATATAAGATTTCTTGGAGATAGCTCCACAGTGTAAAAATAGTTATCCTAATTCTTGCATCCATTCTTTCTTGTTTCTAAAATTGTTGTATTTGAAAGAGCTCTTAATAACTGACAGCTAAAATTAAAATTAAAAAGCTAATAAATAAAACTAAAATTGTTGCTTTTGAAAGAATTTTTAATAAGAGATGCCTGAGGTTCTGTTACAAGTTTTGGGATTTAGCCGTGTGTCTTTATTGCATGAAAGGAAAAACAAATGAAGAGGATATTTTTGGAAGCTTTTTAAAAGTTTGCATTACGATTCCTTCAGATTTATAAACACATTATAGAATAACAGCACTGATATCTTTGCAGATTTGAAGTTCTCAAAACAATCTCAGCTATTTTTAAAATGACGGTACTACCTACTATCAGGGGTATTTCAATTTGCCAATGCCTGAAACATCAGAGTGAAATTGATTCATTTTAATCTTTCACTTTGTTGAGCTTTCTATGTTCAGGTTTGTACATTTCATGTTCTCGCTATAATTCTGTCTTTATAGCTCCAGAAGTTATTTTCTTGTACTGAAACAACAGCAACTGACTATCCTGAAATCTTTAATTTAGCTACCTCATAAACACCATCATGTTTTGAAAAATCTTCTGCTCTTTCTTGGCAGCATGTCAAGTGCTGCCCATTTGAGAGGCCCATCATTTGGCATTATACTTTACATTGTATATTATATACATTATACTTTACATTATACTTTACATTATAATCACTTTACATTGTTTACGCATGTGGTTTTTGTGGTAAAATGTAGAAGTGATTTAATATTGCCTTCTTCTATGCAATATCAATTATTGTTGTCACTAAAGTGACCATTTGCCTTAGCATCTTCTGTGGTGTTAGTGCCCAATATAGTATCTGCATGTTTTACTTTAACTACAACTGGAATAACCTTTACACTGGGAGTGACCCTGCTGAGAATATATTCTCTTGACACTTCCAATGTTGTTCATTGGAATTCATAGATTTTGTCTTCAAACCAGAAGAAAAATGAAATTTTGACTTTTGACTTTGCTGATTAGATTAGTTCGTTGTTATAGAAATGAGTAGTACTTTACTAAATATGTAAAAGTAACAAATTGAGACTGTAATTCTATTTTGCATGTTACTGCACTAAAAAAAAGATGGAAGTCAATTTTTTCTCTTTTCTCTGTTACCCTAGATTTTTCTTTCCTCTTTCTTTTCCTTTTGCATTTCTCTACCTGTATTTTGTATTTTAATCTCAATAAAATTTATATATATATAAAGGGAAAAAACTGGCCAATAGCTCTGTGTAGGATCTTAATAATGGTACAAAATCTTTGAACACAAATAATCACTTTAACATAGATCTATTAATGATAGATCTGTGAAATAAGTTTTTGAATTGCTTATATATGGTCATGTATTGTAATATTGTACAGGGTTATATTTTGAACAATGGTTTCAGAATAAACATCTGGATATTCTTGTAGGCAATTTAATGTACCTCATTATTTAGCTGTATATTTCTTGTCACAAGAAAAAGATAGGAAGAAAATAGCTTACTTTTATGAATTTTTTGACCTTTCCTGGTATCTTCCAAGTGCTCAGGCTCAACAAGAATCTGCCAAATCTATAATGGCCAGCCAGTTTCTTTCTTTCCTTCTTGTTTTGAAAGGGAAACAAAATGATGAAAATCCAAATAAGCTGTTCTGTGCAGTGGAATTGCTCAAATTAGAGAGAAACCTAATAGGAATGAATGTTTAATGCAAGTATGGCATCAAGAAGACAAATTGGGTGCATTTTTTACTATCTGCCATTAATGCAAGAGCAAAGAAACATTAAGTAAAATTAGTAGGTAGTGGATCCCAAGTGAAACAGTGAGACTGTATACAGTATCTTCATTAGCAATTTTTTTTGGAGTTGTCACTGATATCAAAAGCTTAATAAAAATTAAAGTCTATGTAGACATTTCAATTAATGCAAATATGTTTTGTAATTCTATAGGTAAGATATCTATTAAGATAAAATATAAGAACATTAAACCTTTTTAAAAAAGTTTTATTTGTTTTATTAATATAATATATAAAAATTCCATTTGAATCGAACAATGTGTTGTCTGGATACAATTATGTTTAGGCAATCATAATCAAGGTGTTTACAATAAGATGCATCATAATAACATTAATACTGCAGTAACAATAATATTTTGTTTGTCCATTTTAACAAATTTCCATTTTAACACTTATCCTTTTTATGTCCCTTTCTTTCTAACTTCTGTTTTTATTGTCTAGCCATTGATAAAATAAGTTCCATGTCAAAAAGTATTTAGTTTCTTCTTTGTCCTTAATTGTAAGTGTTAGTCTATCCATTTCTAGAACATTAATCCTGAATTGGGAAGATCCTGCTTTCAAATACTTTTCAAAGCTTTACTCGATATATTAAGATCAGTCATCAGAACATCCTATTACACAGTCACAGTCCAGAATAGGACCAATCTTCATCTCTGTGTCTAATCTCCCTCACAGATTGATCTAATAATAATACAAATAGTGAATGTAAAAGCACATAGGGATACAATCGAGATCAAGTGAGGTACTAATACCACTCTATAAAGCCTTAGTAAGACCACACCTAGAGTACTGCATCCAGTTTTGTTCACCACATTATAAAAAAGATGTTGAGACTCTAGAAAAAGTGCAGAGAAGAGCAACCAGGGGACTGGATTAGGGGACTGGAGACTAAAACATATGAAGAACGGTTACAGGAACTGGGCTTGGCTAGTCTAGTAAAGAGAAGGACCAGGGGAGACATGATAGCAGTCTTCCAATATTTGAGGGGCTGCCACAGAGAGGAAGGGGTCAAGCTATTTTCTAAAGCGCCTGTAGGCCAGACAAGGAATAATGGGTGGAAACTGAACAAGGAGAGATTTAACCTGAAAATAAGGAGAAACTTTCTGACAGTGAGAACAATCAACCAATGGAACAGCTTGCCCCTGGAAGTTGTGGGAGCGCCATCAGTTGAGACCTTCAATAAGAGATTGGATGCCATTTGTCAGAAATGGTGTACGGTCTCCTGCTTGGTCAGGGGGTTGGATTAGATGACCTATAAGGTCTCTTTCAACTCTGATTATCTGTTATCTGTTAGCACAGGTAGTCCTTGATTTACAACCATTCATTCAGTGGCCAAAGTTAACAACGGCACCAAAAAAAGAACTTTTGATCAGTCCTTATGATTGTCATAGCATCCCCCGGTCATGTGATCAAAATTCAGGTGCCTGGAAACTGCCATGTATTGTAGTGTTCCAGCCATATGGTTACTATTTGCGACCTTCAAGCCAGCTTTCAGTAAGAAAGTAATGGGGGAGGCAGATTCAGTTAACATTCACTTAGCAATACCAGTGATTCACTTAAAAACTGTGAGGAAAAATTGAGTTTGACTTAACAGTAACAATTGCTTTGATAAAATTGAGTTTGACTTACAGTAACAATGGCTTTGCTTAGAAACAGAAATTCTGGTTGTGGTTGTAAGTCAGAGGACTACCCGTAAGGGCTTTAAATGAAACATTCATGGGAATGCTTGGTGATAACTTTATGTTACATTACAGGGGGTTGTCCTACAATTGAAACAAAACATTATGGTGCAGGAAAATCTGGATTACATAGATGGGAATTTGACTTTTCTACAGCTATCCTGTGGAATGCTTTTATCTATAGCTTTTAAATACTTTGTTTCTAAACATGACAAGTGATTCCCTCTCCCCCTATTCCCATTAGTTAGGTTCTATTGGAAACCATTGAACTCTCTTGCCAAATGTTAACTCTTCTGAACACAAGAGACTAACTTAAAAAACATAAAACTCTGGCCAAACAGAGAAGCAAACAAGAACTTTGGTTCTCTTTGAACAAAATCATGGAGCCCTTGACTTCCCATTCCCAACAGACACACATAAAAAAGAACTAATTTTTTTTTTGGGGGTGGGGGTGTTGAACCCTATGCTTTGCTTTCAATTGTCAGAAAATAAAACTTGAAAAAGAAGAAGGAAGAAGATGCCCTTGTTTGTTGCTGGCTAATAATAGATGCTTGGGAGGGCTTGTGGGAATTCAGTATATGGAGAAATAAGTGTGAAGATTGTGGAGTGGAGAGATGCAAATCAGAAGAGAAAGGAGATGAGGCCTAGATGTAGAGAACTGTAAAAATGTATTTGATTATTTAGATCTGCAGAATAATTCAATAAGAAAAGGAATAAGAACGAGATCTTTATATATTCAGTTCGTTGTAGCTTGCTGGTGGGCTTCCTTTATTTTGTAATTTGAAGTATTTAATGTGTAAAATTGTTTGGTGGTAGGACTGTCTTGCAAGGCTACCTTTCCATATTGAATTAGGAACATTATGGCTGAGCTTTAACCTTATCCTCCTCTCCTTTCGTCTGCCTAGTTTTGTTTTATTTTCTGTACATTGTACACCCATCATATAAGAAGGGGATGAGTGTGTCTGTATATTTAAAAAGCAATATGGAAGGCAAGCTGTTCCATTGATTAATCATTCTCACTGTCAGGAAATTTCTTCATATTCCCAGAGTGGACCTCCCTCTGACAAGCTTCCACCCATTGCTTTCTGTTACTTCTAAGTAGTTCTATTGATTATTATCAAACAACCTTTATAAGTATAGGAAGCATCGTAAACTTGACTTCATTTGATTCATTTGCTTTCTGCTACAGCAGTTTCAGATTATTAACACTCAAGAGCTTCCCTACAGATCAGATATCTCTTAGTTTTCACAAATATTAACTGCAAGCGACAACACACACACATCCAGTTTTTTTTCTTCCAACAAGCATGCTGTATTTTATGAAAGTTTTTAAGAGGACATAGGACAGTAATTTCTCCAGAATATATAGGGTCTCCTGCTTGGGCAGGGGTTTGGGCTAGAAGACCTCCAAGATCCTTTCCACCTCTGTTATTTACTTTATGTCCGGCAATCCATTAATGTGATTTTTTTACGAGTCATGAAGTGAATAGGATGAGATACAATATTAAAAATCTGAAAAGCAGCATGAAAATACTTACTTTTGGCTAAATAACAGAGTGGAACAGTCAACAATGTAGATATGTAATAAAATGAGGGTCATTGTTGAGAACCTAAAAATTATAAAAACAGAACATGAATTGTTCAAATTCCCCTCCCTTTACTTTTGGACTGATTGTGTGTTTCAAAGAGTCTTACAAGAATCTATAGGATACAGATTCCTTAACAGAACCCCTACGTTTTCTAGCAGGCCATCTCTCAGTAAAATGCAACTCAGTCCAAGACTTTTACAACATGTGGTATCCCTGCTCTTATAAACTTGAGATTTGTTTGGATAGAATTATATTAGAACAATCTTAGAGTACTGCTCAACTGTCTGGAATCCCTACCATATATCTGACATCAGTACAATCGAGCGGATTCAGACGTATTTTATAAGAAAACCTTTGCACTTTTCTGTACGTAATAGAATTCCCTACACTACTAGGCTTGAAATTCTCAATGTAAACCGTTCTAAACTTGACTGTAAAGAATACGATTTTTGTAATAGAATTGTCACAGTCTAGAATGCTCTACCTGATTCAGTTGTCTCAGCTACAAATTTTCACAGTTTTAGTTGCAAATTGACTTATGTGGACTTTTACCTCACACTTAAGAAGTTCATAAAGGGGGCATGCATAAATACACAAACCTGTCGATCGTCCCTGTCATTGATTTTTTTAAATATATTTTTTTGTTTCTATTTGACAAATTATAATAAATAAATAAATAAATATAAGGAATTCTGGCTTTGTCTGGCTGTCTGTTTCCCTGGGTAGGTTCACCAAAATTGGAAAAAGGATTATTATAGTATCCTGCTGATGGATGGGTGGAGTTGTTTCTAAATGGAGAGTTGCAGCCATATCGGTCTCAGTTCATTGCAGTGTATAAATAATACTGTGAGGAATTTAACAATGGCATTTAATTCCTTCTTCATACTGTCTGGTGATATAATAGAAGTTACCAGCCTTTAGGGGCCAGATGAGATATATGGAATTTTGAGAACATAGTTGGGAATCTACATGTTGCACACAGTGTATTTGTGTGCTTATGTGACTCTTTCCAAAATGGCAGTCTCAAACATTTAAATTCTGTTTAATAGAAGACAAACTTCTGAGGTTGCTTCTTGCTACTCATTTCAACATTCCAGATCTCATTTCTTCCACTAAACCTATTATTGGCTTTTGGCTTTTCTCTGGGCAGGAGGGCATATTTCGAAACAGTATGTTATGCTGCATTCATCTAAATTTTTTATGTGCTAAGAATATCTACAGGGTCCCAACCATCCTTGGAAATAAAAATAATTCTACAGGTTTTGTAGCACGTCCACTTACTTTTTTTAATTAAAGTCTTTTATTAAAAATTAAACAAGGAGAGGCAGAGAGCATGCAGGTGCCAAGGGTGGAATTTGCAAGTGTGCTAGCGATCAATTGCACCACACCAGCTACTTCAGCCATATAAAATGACTCTAGGCTACAATTTAGATTGGGCACTGGGGACCAGGATTAGCAAAAAAAAAACAACCTGGTTTTACTGCAGGCATACTTGCATTGTTATTCAAAGTCTTGGGTTTTAATTATAAACCTTTGAAATCTGCAGTTCCACTTCTGAGCTCATGCTGTTTTTTTAAATTGCTATTGTGTATTCCTTACTTACTATGTGACATTTATTAATTGCTGATAATATTTGTAGGAGCTGTGCATGAAAATTGAATTTAGCCAGTGTTTTACAGATGGTTATCTATAGATATATACAGGTAGTCCTCAACTTACAATCACAATTAACCCAAGATTTCTGTTGCTAGGCGAGATAGTTGTTAAGTGAATTTTGTCCCACTTTGCAACCTTTCTTGCCACAGTTGTTAAGTGAATCACTGTAATTAAGTTAGTAACATGGTTGTTAAGTGAATCTGTCTTTCCCATTGACTTCATTTGTGAAAATCTTGCAAAAGATGATCCCAGGACACTGTAACAGTCATAAATATGAACCAAGCATCCGAATTTTGGTCACACGACCAGAGGGACGCTGCAACCAGTTTATGTGTTGTTATCCAAAGAAAAATCATTTTTACTTTATTCTACCTATATAAACTTGTCAACTTAACACACATAACATTTGAATGACTCTTTCTGGGTTTCCCTTCCTAGAGCAATCTTCTCCCTGCCATCAAGAACGATTAAATCATTTGGGGATTGCACATAATGCAATTGACTCACTTAATTGTATTATCTCTCTATATATAAAAGCGAAAAAGCACTCACGCGTCATCACAAAATCTCCAGAACCGTAAAGCCTACAAACTTGAAATTTGGCACATATGTTCCTCTTGGCTTCTTGCTGCTCACTAAGAAAGGATTTTTTGAAATGACCATCAGAGCATTAGTATTTTGTATATTACTATTAACACACTCTGATGCTAAGGAGTTCTACTCCCCCTCCCCATCTGAAAAGAAATCTCTTCCAAATGCAAAACACAAGAGGAGAGGAGTTTCAGTTTTAGTTTCACAGCACCAAGCAGCTTTAGTACAGAACTCTTTGAGCTAAGCCATGCCCAGCTCCTTGCTGCCTCCTTCTTGCTCCCACAGCAAATACTGTTTAAGTTTCCAAACACTCAACTTTCTCACACACTGACAGGATGCTAGCCAGATGAATACCAATGGATGCTTGTGGGCAGAGGCTGAATTCGCTCCTGCCCCTTATTTTCCTCCTCAGTTAAGACAAATCTGTTCCTTCTACTGTAGCACCAGTTAAAGGGAAAAGAGGCAAAAAAGCACAGAAAAAGATGTACAGATGCGATTAAGAAAACACAAGTAAGGGAAGCTGCATACAAGTATCGTCAAACTCATCCCCAAGTCAGTAGACAGGCTGTACAAAAGTATACATCTAATAATCCCTACGTTAATCAGTCACAAATGAGATCAATGCCTTGGACTAATAAGTATTTGTCTGCTTTTCAATATGAACCTCAGATTCATTATTCCAGAGAAAAGGTTGTTGATCTCAGACCTCGGTTACCTTGTGCCTGGTGCCGTGCTCTAAAGTGGCAGGATGAGAGTCCTGGGATGTGCTGTAGTGGCGGTAAAGTCTAGCTCCCTCCCCTTCAGCCCTACCCTGAACCATTACACAGCCTTCTCACCCACCAGCATCCAATGGCAAAGCACTTTCTTTCTGGTATCCGGAAGTATAACGGATACTTCAAAATGACATCTTTTGCAGCCAGAGAGGTGAAGGAGGAAAATTCTATGCCAATATTCAAAGTGCAGGGGCAGGTCTACCACAGGATAGGGGCTCAGCAGCAGCCTTCATTTCTCCAGATATGCTTTGTTGGTGATGATAACAATGAGAGGGACATTTGTTGTGGAATCTACATATATATAAAAGCTAAATACCATTCACGCATCATCACGAAATCTTAAGAACCGTAAAGCCTACAAACTTGAAATTTGGCATGTATGTTCCTCTTGGCTTCTAGGTGCTCACTAAGAATAAGATTTTTTGAAATGACCATCAGAGCATTGACATTTCCTATATTATTATTAACATGCTCTGATGCTAAGAGTTCTACCCCCCCCTCCACTTGAAAAGAAATATCTTCCAACTGCAGTTCAGCTAAGCCGTGCCCAGGCTCCTTGCTGTCTCCTTCTTGCTCACACAGCAAATACTGTTTCAGTTTCCAAACAGCCCTCACCTCTCTCACACACTGACAGAATGCTAGCCAGATGAATACCAATGGATGCTGGTAGGCAGAGGCATAATTTTTCCCCTTTATTTTCCTCCCCCAAAACGAAGCTTGACCACATAGTTTTGTAGCGAAGCATGGGTATCGAGCTAGTGTTCTCATATGCATGTAAATACTAAAATATTAAATAAGTATTCTATTTCATATTGGGAAAAAAATATTGAACAGGCTAGGAAGACCATGCTGGATTGTCAACAGACTTATCAGAAAGTCCAATTGCCTCTTGAAAAAGCACTTTTGGGACAACCATGACATGGATGACTGAGAATCTCCATAGACACCATGCTGGATTCTTCTCAATCTCTGGATCTACAAGTAGAGATCCACCAATTCATCATGGATATTGTAGCAAACACCACAGAAGGGCAAGTGAAGATGTGCCACATTTTTATATCATTATATCATTTTCAACTGCTGGAAAGGTTGTACGTGCTGAGCTTTTCTGAGAATGATTGGCTGAGAAATCCTTTAGAAATTTGTTAGGTATAGAAAGTCCCAACTAATCATTTCTCTAGTCTTAAGGGAAATGTTCTAGTCTTAAGTGTCAGCTGTTCTATAAAGCGGTTTGCCCAGAAATCTCTGAAAGATTTACCCTATTCTTTCCTTTTTCTAGGCAGCTTAATTTTCTTTTTGCACAGTTGGAGACACATTGTTTTTCTTTATCATGGTGAAAATAAAGATATTCAAATCATACTTTTTTCTAAAGATGTATATTTACAATTTCAGAAAGTGAACACAACTTATTATGTGTTATATTGTCTACAGAATTTTATTTTTGGTTTCTGGACATATATAAGTTTGAAGATAGATGTGCTTTGCTTTGATTATATGTGTGCTCTGTCTTGACTATTCATAAATGCCTGTGATCTCTAACATGAAGTATTGTCTCTCAGGTTTTTGGGTGAGTGATGAGCAAAGAATTATCAAGCCAAAAAAAATGATACAGTATTCAATTCCTAAACCCTGGATTAATGATGCATTTTATGAATGGATAATGAAGCTATATTAACGTAACAAGACTAGGGAACTAGCACAAAACTGCATCAAATACAGCGTGTAATATTTAGGATGGAGATAGACAATATAACAGTGAATCCACGTGAAAAAAAATCTTGATTTCCAAGGCCATGCCTTTAATATTTTTTGGGGGCTTTAAAAGGCTGTAAGAGTGAAATCCAAATTTTGCAGAAGCTGAATTCACCTATTTTCCTTTCACCCTTCATGGGAAAATTTTGAGAAGGTTGTGGGCTTTCTCAGGTGAGAGTCTGGCTCAAACTTTTCCATCTACTTTAATGGATGTGAAATAAAACAACACTAATCATATACTTCAGTTTATCTGTGGGCAATGAATACTGTTTATTCTGCTGTTTAGAAGCTGAATGCTTTTTCTGACTTTTGAGATGAATAAAAGCAATTTAGAAAGCAGCTGTAAATCGGTTACTATGCACTGTTATCCATTCTCTTTTGTAACTATACCCGTCATTTCAAGCCTTCAAAATGCTGCTTTACAACTTGAATGAACAAGCCCTTCAAATCTAGCCAGAGCAGCAGTATGTACATAACTTGGAAGCCTTTGTCTGTTCTGAGTATACAGCTATCTCAGTGTTTTTGTTTTTTTCCTATTCCCCAAAATTCAAAGAAGTTCCATTTGAGATACATAACTTCTCTTACACAGTGATTTTGTTCTGCTCACTATGTTAAGTAATAAAACCAGCCATTTCCTTGGGGACTGGGGTCAAGAGACTACTAACATGGCCTCTGAATATAATATCGATGGGAGTTGTTCACATATTTACACGCCTATAAATCTCTTTTTAAAATTTCTAACTTCATTTACGCGCAGACATGCTCTGTAACTTAAAGCCTTGCTGTGGTTAAATGTGTACAAGAGAAAGGATTTAACAATTGGCTTCTCTCTTATTACCTGTTGTAATTATATTAATAATTATACTTGGTTCACATTTGTTCTGGCGCTAAGGACAATTTGTGAATCAGAATATTACATCCCTGGGCTGATCTAATGGTACATTTTAAAACAAATAGACGTTATTTGTTTTTAAATTTGTAAGGGGCCTTATCAACTACTTTCTTTAATTCTGTTTTAGTTGATGCTAGAAACATCAAGTGGAAAATGGTCAAAGTCAATGATTCTGTATTTATACACTGAGTGTTCATGGGAAGGCTGCAAACAACCTACTTCAGTATCTCTGTTTTTATTCCTAACCAGTATTGAGCTGTAGAAGGCTCTTTTCCCAGTAGAGGTAGACTATAGGGAAGCTTATTAGAATTCACATGGTGTAGTTTTCTTTTGGCAAAGTAGGTCAGGGAAATACGTCTGCCTGTCGGGAAAATTGGCTGGTGGGGGTGGATTTGATGAAGGTTAGAGCATAGTCAACATATCTACTGTCCATTTGTTTGTGAAAAGTCACAGATGCTTTAAATACAAATGGAGAAAGCAGAGGGATAAGGTCTACACACTGATACATTATTATCTATGTGGACTTCCCATTTCTGTTCCCTGAGAAGCATGTTGTAGAATGATTATTTTGTTAGGTTAGTCCATTGGTTGGTCTAATTCATGGGTGTCAAACTCGCAGCTTCATGTTGCTGTCATGTGATGTATCGCAACATTTTTTTCCCTTCTTGGAGCCAAGGTGGGCGTGGCCTGCATGTGATGCATCTGGCCAGTGGGCCGCCTCTAATTCAATTTTTACTATGGTATCTAATGAAAAACACCCTGCATCTTCAGATTGTGGGAACTGAATCTGTAAGTGACAGAATGGAAAACAAATGCTATAACATGGAGCAATTTATCTTCTTCAAATTAGAATATGTGGACATGGGATGTGTATATCTTTTAAAGATCCTCTTTTTTCTTTTGTGACATCCTGAAGTATGAGTACAAAAGTTTAAACAGGAATCCTGTGGCCCTTTCAAAATTGATGGACTGGAATTCCCATTAATCATTAAATATAGATCATGTTTGTGGCTTTTGATGATAGTTGTACTCTTATAGCATGTAGAGTACTACAGGTTCTGTAGTTTTAATTTACGAATATTCTGAAATAACTTTCTGTAAACCCCTCCTTTTTGCCATCCTTTAAAATATTTCCCACAAAATATTAGAGTATGTGTTTATAGCTTTCAAATCCTCGAGAAACTAATAAACATTTCATTGTACCAAAGGTAATTATGGGTTTGAAGAACATAAGAGTTCAAAGTCTGGAGGTAGAAGGAACCGGTAAGAATAAAAACTCAGTGAGCTGCAGCAAATCTAATTTTCAGGCACTACAAGGTTCCAGTAAGCCTTGGAGCTCCTTTGCGACTTGACTACTGGTTTGAGGAAAGGAACCATTTGTATTATATTACCATCATTCTGATATAATGCCCAGTTGCTTTCCTTAGCATCTTCTGGATTGATTTTAGGACCTGTTCAAACTTACCTGGATTTCATTTTTGAAATAGCTCCAGTTTTATGCCAAAGAACATTTTAACAACCTTCTTCCCTGCTGTGCAGAAATGGCCTTTTGTATTAAATCCATCTTTCAAATGAGTAAGCAAAAACATCAAGAGTTCATAGTGTCCATATTAAAAAAAAGTAGACAGTTGAACATTCAATTTTTTGGGTAGTTATATAATAACGTTTGGGCTATCTGAACATATGTACATAACTTTACTGCATCTAACTAAACACTTTGATATCTATCTGTCTTTCTTTTATGATTATGAAGTCTTTCCTGTCAGCTAAGTATATTTTCCTTTTTTACAGGAAAAATATTTGTTGGATGCTTTCTGCAATTTATGCTAGTGAAAATATGAAAGGATCATAATTAGCTTATAGGTATTATTATTTATATATTTGTACTTCGATATGAAGGCCCATATATATCAGAGGTCATTGTATTTCTGATTTTTTAACAACAAAAAAATCTACTAACCCATTGTGCATAAAGAAGTAGAAAAATACTAAATATAAAAAACCCAGAATAATATGGTGCAATAGTTAAATTACTGGCCTAGAAATCAGGAAATTGTGAGCTCTAGCCCCAACTTATGAATGAAAGCCATCTGATTAACAGATTAACAGATAATCAGAGTTGGAAGGGACCTTGTAGGTCATCTAGTCCAACCCCCCCCGCCGAAGCAGGAGACCCTACACCATTTCTGACAAATGGCAGTCCAATCTTTTCTTGAAAGTCTCAAGTGATGGCACTCCCACAATTTCCGAGGGCAAGCTGTTCCATTGGTTGATTGTTCTCACTGTCAGAAAATTTTCTCCTTATTTCCAGGTTAAATCTCTCCTTGTTCAGTTTTCATCTATTATTCCTTGTCTGGCCTACAGGCGCTTTAGAAAATAGCTTGACCCCTTCCTCTCTGTGGCAGCCCCTCAAATATTGGAACACTGCTGTCATGTCTCCCCTGGCCCTTCTCTTCATTAGGCTAGCCGTGCCCAGTTCCTGTAACCATTCTTCATATGCTTTAGTCTCCAGTCCCCTAATCCAGTCCCCTGGTTGCTCTTCTCTGCACTTTTTCTAGAGTCTCAACATCTTTTTTTATAATGTGGTGACCAAAACTGGATACAGTACTCTAGGTGTGGTCTTACTAAGGCTTTATAGAGTGGTATTAGTACGTCCCTTGATCTTGATTGTATCCCTCTGTTAATACAATTTAGGATTGCATTAGCTTTTTGGGCTGCTGCTGCACACTGCTGGCTCATATTTAGCTGGTTGTCCACTAAGACTCCAAGATCCCTCTCCCAGTTCCCGGTATTGAGCCTGGTTTCACCCAGTCTATATGTGTAGTTTTGGTTTTTCTTGCCTAAGTGTAGGACGTTACTTTTCTCTACACTGAATTTCATTTTGTTAGATATGGCCCAGTGTTCAAGATCCCACTGTCAAGATCCATCTGGTTCTTGAGCTTATCTTCTTGGGTGTTAGCTATTCCTGCCAGCTTAGTAACATCTGTAAATTTGGTAAGTTCCCCTTCTATTCCCTCATCTAAGTCGTTAATGAAGATATTGAAGAGTACTGGGCCTAAGACAGAACCTTGTGGCACCCCACTGCTTACTTCCCTCTATGTAGACTTAGACCCATTAAGGACTACTCGTTGAGTATGGTTTGCCAGCCAGTTGCGAGTCCATCTAGTGGTAGTGCTATCTATTCCACTTTTTTCTAGCTTATGAAGAAGTAGGTTGTGGTCTACTTTGTCAAATGCCTTGCTGAAATCTAAATATATTATGTCCACAGTATTTTGCTGGTCTACTAATTTAGTCACTGTGTTGAAGAATGAAATAAGATTGGTTTGGCATGATCTGTTCTTAACAAACTCGTGCTGACTGCTAGTTATTACCTTACTTGTTTCTAGATGTTGGCAGATCTGTTTTTTTTTATTATTATTATCTTTTCCAGTATCTTCCTGGGTATTGATGTTAGGCTGATTGGTCTATAGTTTCCTGGGTCTGTTTTCCCCCCCCTTTTTTTTTGAAGATGGGAACCACATCAGCTCTTTTCCAGTCCTCTGGTAGTTCCCCGGTGCTCCAGGATTTTTGAAAGATATGGTGCAGTGGTTCTGAGATGACCTCTGCCAGCTCCTTTAAAACTCTGGGATGTAATCCATCAGGCCCTGGTGATTTGTTTTCATCAAGATCAGATAGGTGTTCTCTTACTATTTTTTTGCTTATTTTAACTTTTATTTCTGGTCTGTCTTTTAAAGTTATGTTTTTGGTGACTTTGAGCCCATCTGTCTCGTACAGTTCAATTCACCTTACAGAGTTGTTGCTGTGAGGAAAAAAGAGGAAGGAATATTATGTATGTTCGCTGATTTGAGCTGTTTAGAATAGAATAGAATAGAATAGAATAGAATAGAATAGAATAGAATAGAATACCTTTATTGTCATTGCATTCAAAATACAATGAAATTTGAAAGCTACTCCAGCACAGTGCCCCAAACACCACATCACAATCACACTACACAGTATTTAAAAATAAAATAATTAAAGTACTACTACTACTACTACTACTACTACTACTACTACTAATACTAATAATAATAATAATAATAATAATAATAATAATAATAATAAAAAAACCTAGTCTAAAACCTATTTAAAACATATATTAAGTTAGATAGTTTAAAAATGCCACTTTATATATAGAACTAAATCACAAATGTACTGTTTGATTCAAGACAATTATTGCCTTGGAAAATAAACTGTTTCTCAGTCTAGTCCTCATTTTAAGACACCTATAACGTTTCCCTGATGGTAACAGTTCGAAATATGAATGACCAGGATGAGAACGGTCTGTGGAGATTTTTTGTGCTATAGAGAGTCTGGTCTTTGCAACCTCTTCCAAAGAAGAAAGAAAGCAACCGATGATTTTTTGTGCTGTGTTTATAACTCTCTGGAGCATCTTCTTATCCACTACAGAGCATCCAGCATACCACACCGTTACACAGTATGCCAAAATGCTCTCGATGGTAGAATGGTAAAAAGTAACCAGCAACTTCTCACCCAGACCACTCTTTTTCAGCAGCCTCAGAAAGTACAGGCGCTGTTGGGCCTTCTTTGCAGTGGCCATAACGTGGACCGACCAAGTAAGGTTGTCAGAAATATGAGTTCCTAGAAATTTAAAACTATGAACACTTTCCACACAATCTCCATTGATATATAGTGGGAGAGACTCTGCTTTGCATTTATAAAGTAAAGGTGGGATCAAAAAATGTGATAAAATAAAATAAATGCACCCAGGATGCTCTGGGTTGGAATTCAGAATTCTAGATCTAGTGCTTTATCTATGATGCACACTATATGTCTGTGATAATATAACTGCTTGAAATCAGGAATCAGTAATTTGGATCTGTTCATCAAGACTTTTAAAAGTGTCCAAGTACGTTATTACTTGAAGTCAAATGTCAGAATTCTTCCTGGGAGACAGAATTTTTTATCCTGTTTTTTTTTTCCTGCTGCGGAATAGCTCTCCTGTTCCTTGAGATATTAACAATTTTTATTAATCCTTCAAATTCTAATGGAGGCTCTCCAGGCTGCCTATTGAATTATGTCAGTCTCCTCTCTCCTGAAATGTCAGATAAGCTTAAACA